>NC_091282.1:200482019-200788448 GCF_032444005.1 Ranitomeya imitator
ACTTCTTCCTGTACTACTGCTTGAAGTAGTTGTCTTCCAGAAACTGTCAGTAGGTCTGGGAGTTGTGCTTCACTCCATCCTCAATCCGAAAAGGTCCCACAAGTTCATCTTTGATGATACCAGCCCATACCAGTACCCCACCTCCACCTTGCTGGCATCTGAGTCGGAGTGGAGCTCTCTGCCCTATACTGATCCAGCCTCTGGCCCATCCATCTGGCCCATCAAGAGTCACTCTCATTTCATCAGTCCATAATACCTTTGAAAAGTCAGTCTTAAGATATTTCTTGGCCCAGTCTTGACGTTTTATCTTATGTTTCTTGTTCAAAGGTGGTCGTTTTTCAGCCTTCCTTACCTTGGCCATGTCCCTGAGTATCGCACACCTTGTGCTTTTTTTACTCCAGCAACATTGCAGCTCTGAAATATGCCAAAACTGGTGGCAAATGGTATCTTGACAGCTTCACGCTTGATTTTTCTTAATTTATGGGCAGTTATTTTGCGCCTTTTTTGCCCAACACGCTTCTTGCGACCCTGATTGCTACTTGCCATGAAACGCTTGATTGTTCGGTAATCACGCTTCAAAAGTTTGGCAATTTCAAGACTGCTGCATCCTTCTGCAAGACATCTCACAATTTTGGACTTTTCAGAGCCAGTCAAATCTCTCTTCTGACCCATTTTGCCAAAGGAAAGGAAGTTGCCTAATAAAAAAAGCACACCTTATATAGGGTTTTGATGTCATTAGACAACACCCCTCCTCATTACAGAGATGCACATCACCTGATTTACTTAATTGGTAGTTGGCTCTCAAGCCTGAACAGCTTGGAGTAGGACAACATGTATAAAAAGTATCATGTGATCAAAATACAACTTGCCTAATAATTCTGCAGTGTATAAACTGCTAAAAAAATAAAGGCAACACTTAAACTACAGAATGTAACTCCAAGTAAATAAAATTTCTGTGAAATCAAACTGTCCACTTAGTAAGCAACACTGTTTGATAATCAATGTCACATGCTGTTGTGCAAATGGAATAGACAACAGATGGAAATTATTGACAATTATCCAAGACACACTCAAAGGAGTGGTTCTGCAGGTGGAGACAACAGACCACATCTCAGTACCAATGCTTTCAGGCTGATGTTTTGGTCACTTTTGAATGTTGGTTGTGCTTTCACACTTGTGATAGCATGAGACGGACTCTACAACCCACACAAGTGGCTCAGGTAGTGCAGCTCATCCAGGATGGCACATCAATGCGAGCTGTGGCAAGGTTTACTGTGTCTGTCAGCGTAGTGTACAGAGGCTGGAAGCGCTACCAGGAGACAGGCCAGTACACCAGGAGACATGGAGGGGGCCGTAGGAGGGCAACAACCCAGCAGCAGGACTGCTACCTCAGCCTTTGTGCAAGGAGGAACAGGAGGAGCACTGCCAGAGCCTTGCAAACTGATACCCAGTAGGCCACAAATGTGCATTTGTCTGCACAGTTAGAAACCGACTCCATGAGGATGGGCTGATTGCCCGATGTCCACAGATAGAGGTTGTGCTCACAGCCCAACACCGTGCAGAATGCTTGGAATTTGCCACAGAACACCAGGATTGTCAAATTCACCACTGGCGCCCTGTGCTCTTCGCAGATGAAAGCAGGTTCACACTGAGCACATGTGACAGACGTGTCAGAGTCTTGGGACACCATGGAGAGCGATCTGCTGCCTGCAACATCCTTCAGCATGACCGGTTTGGCAGTGGGTCAGTAATGGTGTAGGGTGGCATTTCTTTGGAGGGCCGCACAGCCCTCCATGTGCTCGCCAGAGGTAGCCTGACTGCCATTAGGTACCGAGATGAGATCCTCAGACCCCTTGTGAGACCTTATGCTGGTGTGGTTGGCCCTGGGTTCCTCCTAATGCAGGACAATGCCAGACCTTATGTGGCTGGAGTGTGTCAGCAGTTCCTGCAAGATGAAGGCATTGAAGCTATGGATGGCCCGCCTGTTCCCTAGACCTGAATCCGATTGAACATATCTGGGACATCATGTCTCGCACCATCCACCAACGTCACGTTGCACCACAGACTGTCTAGGAGTTGGCAGATGCTTTAGTCCAGGTCTGGAAGAAGATCCCTCAGGAGACCATCCACCACCTCATCAGGAGCATGCCCAGGCGTTGTAGGGAGGTCATACAGGCATGTGGAGGCCACACTACTGAGCACCATTTCCTTGTCTTGAGGCATTTCCACTGAAGTTGGAACAGCCTGTAACTACATTTTCCACTCAGATTTCGTGCATCATTCCAACTCCAAACCTCCGTGGGATATTAGGTGTGATTTACGTTGATCATTTTTAGGCTTTATTGTTCTCAACACATTTCATTATGTAATGAATAAAGATTTACAACTGGAATAATTCATTCAGTGATATCTAGGATGTGGGATTTTAGTGTTCCCTTTATTTTTTTGAGCAGTATATATATATATATATATATATATATATATATATATATATATGTATGTATTGTAACGTGTCTCCATTATCTGTGGATGGGGAGTTCTCACTTGGCTGGTTGTTGAGGAATGTACTGGGACACTCAGGGTTAAAAAGTCCATTCGGTTTATTAGTACACAGCATAAACCTCTGTTCAGGAAGTTGGTAACACACACAGCACCAGGTGCACCGTCCGGTAGCCATTTGACTTCATAGAACACACGGTCCTCGCTGAGCCCCAGTATGCCTGATGCGGATTAGTGTCCATTACCTGTCAGCGATGTCAGCACAGGTGCCCGGCCCTGCCGCCATGCACAAATCTGAAAACCCGACGGAAACCTGAAAACCCGGCAGAAACCCGAGAACCCGGAGTAAAACCCATGCAAACATGGGGAGAACATACAAACTCCTTGTAGATGTTGGTCTTGGTGGGATTTTAACCCAGAACCCGAGTGCTGAAAAGTAGCAGTGCTAACCACTGAGCTGCCGTGGAGGAGGCATAGACAAGTTCTCCTGACAAATTTCCCATGATTCAAATGAAAAAAGTCATAAATTAGGACAGAAATATACGTCAGCCCTATCACATCAGTTATAAGATGAGCCAAATTCATGCTTCATGCTGCAATGAATCTGGCGTATCTTACTCCAGCAATCTCATTAAAAGTGTGCAAAGCTCCAGTTTAATTAATCGAAGCCTAAAGGTACCGTCACACTAGACGATATCGCTAGCGATCCGTGACGTTGCAGCGTCCTCGCTAGCGATATCGTCTAGTGTGACACGCAGCAGCGATCAGGCCCCTGCTGTGCTGTCGCTGGTCGGGGAAGAAAGTCCAGAACTTTATTTGGTCGCTGGACTCCCCGTAGACATCGCTGAATCGGCGTGTGTGACACCGATTCAGCGATGTCTTCGCTGGTAACCAGGGTAAACATCGGGTAACTAAGCGCAGGGCCGCGCTTAGTAACCCGATGTTTACCCTGGTTACCATCGTTAAAGTAAAAAAAACAACCGCTACATACTTACCTACCGCTGTCTGTCCTCGGCGCTCTGCTTCTCTGGTCTGGCTGTGAGCACATCGGCCGGAAAGCAGAGCGGTGACGTCACCGCTCTGCTTACCGGCTGCCCGGCGCTCACAGCCAGACCAGAGAAGCAGAGCGCCGAGGACAGACAGCGGTAGGTAAGTATGTAGCGTTTGTTTTTTTACTTTTTAGGATGGTAACCAGGGTAAACATCGGGATACTAAGCGCGGCCCTGCGCTTAGTTACCCGATGTTTACCCTGGTTACCGGGGACCTCGGGATCGTTGGTCGCTGGAGAGCTGTCTGTGTGACAGCTCTCCGGCGACCAAACAGCGACGCTGCAGCGATCCGGATCGTTGTCGGTATCGCTGCAGCGTCGCTTAGTGTGACGGTACCTTTAGAGTATCTTAACTTAGGAAGCAAACATGCTGCCACAAGGAGCTACATATTACCTTTACACAGACATATGGTGCTGAAAGAAAAGGTCAGGCCACCAGCAGGACATTACCACTTAGGCCAAATAACAGGCTATGGATTGCCCATTGCTTGCAGAAAGGCCAGCTACGTAATTGTGCTAATGCACTATGCTCACAGCCAGTCACTCTAAGTGACAGAAAAAAAAGGCCAAGATAGGAAATTTCTCTGGGGATGCCAATTATTCACACTGTGTCATCAAACTTCTGTAGACTTCATTTGTGAATGTATCTATCAGCGATCTGAATGCATCAAGCACAAACTAAAAATATCCAGAAGTGTCATGTTTTCTAACCAGTCTATATGTATAGAAGTAAATATGCCTAACTTATCTCTACATTCAGAAAACTTCTGATATATCATAGTCAACTCGCCCACTAGGCTTAAATGGAACCTGTCATCGATTCATACTGTCCAAACTGTTGGCATGAATCGGAGCCTGGCTTTAATATTGCTCCAGTGTTTCTGATACGCTTTAAATTTGGTTTCACCCCCAGCCGGCTTCTCCCAGCGCTCCTAGAGGTCATTGACAGGTGAGGTGTCTTGCTATAGGAGAGGCCTGTCAATCACCTGCATCGGAGCTGGGAAGAGTCTCCGGCTATTGTCCCTGACCAGTTCTTTAAAGTATATTTTCTCTTAAATGCAGGCTGTAATTGTGCAGTCAGACTCTGATTTATGCTGCTTGCTGTTTGGGCACCATGAATCAGATGACAGGTTCCCGGTAAAGCTGTTCCCCGTCACCTGATTTCACAACACAAACTGAATATATTAATTTATAAATATTTAAGACCTGATGAACCTGGTGTACTTTTGCGCATATAGAGAAGTTGCTGATAGACGTGACACCGACGCAAGTCCTGGAATGGGAAAAGTGGTGGCATTTTAAAAAATAATATAGCAAGGTAACAGTTTCTTTCTAAGAGCAAATATCCCTTTTCCTTGAGTAGCACTTTCATGCTAGTAGTCACCATCTTGATTGCAGCTGCTACCTTCATTTGATGCTTTTATGTCCCAAAATCTATCTGTGCTCCATCCAGAGACAATGTGCAGCCATGCCAGATCCCATGATGTTGTGAGAGCAGACCAAGTAGTTTAGGCACCAGCCGGCAATAGACGTGTGCTCTGGTACACACTCCAGGGCTTCCAATAACATTGTCCCGACATCGAAGATTCTGATGGTAGCGAAGGCTTAATCTTGCTGTGCAGTCACTGCTCTACCAATTACTAACACCAAAAACTCATCCCTGACTAATTAACCCCTCCACTGAAGCTCAGAGGGTGTCAGGGACTCTGCACCAGAGGATTGTATAATAAGGCCCAATGCCACCATACATTCTCCAAATTTGGCCTAACGATGTGAATCCCGATTATGTAAAACTGCAGAACTTTATGGATGTTCTGCATTCTTGACTGCTTAGACTTCTTTAAACGAGTAATTTATAAGTCTCCTCATGCTCAACTACTAACACTTTAGCCAAGGCACCTACAAAATGCAATCCAAGCAAACTGACTAAGTGAGCAAATTTCATAGAACAGACTCTGTTTTGACAGCACCTGCCAACTCAACTCACTTCCTAATAAGCCTTCTTTGATGGGTCCCAACCAGGAAATAGAAAATCTAACAGAAACTAACCCAGACTGGATGTCTACTACTTCACATTGACCGGCTCAGCTAGAGGTCCCACTGAGGGTATGTCCTCATGACGTCTTTTATCCAGCAGCTGGAGAGTTTTACTAAGTGAAGTGGCTTCAGGAAAATGCTGGCAGTCTTTTTCCTAAAGCGGCTCTGTTGTTGTTTTCTGCGGTAGCTTCGCTGGTAATCTTTTCACTGTTTTTTCCACCTCTCGGTCCTGTACTTTCCACCATTCTTCGTAAAGGATGCTAGAAACCCTGATGGTTAAAAAAAAGTAACAAAACACTGAACATGTGCACAGCACAGCAATATTCTTTTTACATTGCTGTGTATTATGTTCATTTTTTGCTGTGTCTTATGGCTCTTTTTCAGGTGAAATCTGCTTAAAAAAGACGTCTAAACTTTTCAAAAACATTAGGATAATCTCTGATAGAGTTAGTTAATATGTTTTAATTTCCTGTTCAAACTTTTGTAAACCATTTATAATGATAAGAGCTTATTGTACATCCCCCATCACACTACTATTAATGCCATACTACCCCATTCCTTATTAATTCTTTTACTTCCAATATGATGCCTTTGTAAGGTGGCTGCCAGTTGATGAAAGGTATGTATCACGGAGGTGGTTGTCTTCTGTGATGTAAACCTGGAGGTAGTCTCTAGTACATATAGTACAAACAAGTTTGTAGGACATCTGGGCCAGGTTTTCGGGCAGTCGGAGAGATGAGTGAGTCTGGATGCCCACATACACCACTCCTAGGTGTGGTTCACATGGTAAAATGGGGTCTGACTGTCTCACACCTGTCTGTGTGTGGAGGTGTGCAGACCTCCAGGATTGTGCGTCTTTACTGCTGTATGGACTTTTTCTTTATATTTCACTTTGTGCCGGGAAAAGGCTGCATTTAAGTCTTTCTGTGATGTAGTTAATGTGGAGTGAAAATAAACCAGCCAAACTTTTAAATAGAAACAGTGCCTGTGACAACTGATCCCGCACCCTAGAGAGTAGAATTGTTACACATTCTATACACACTGTGTTCACAATTAGGCAAGTGAGTATTTTGACTATATCATCATTTTAATGTATATTTTCCACATCCAGGTTTCATGAATTTGAATGCCTTTTGGATTTTTTAGGCTCATCTGGTGAGGTGAATCCTTCAATTTGTTGATCTTTTGTTGTCTGACCTTGGACCTCGTTCTGACCACCCATCTGTTTAACCACTTCTGCTCTGCTATCCTCTTGTTATTCTGGCCTTGGATCGTTACCTGACTACGCCTTTGTCTCTTCCTTCTGTTTATGATGTACCCTCCTAGCTTTTGACATAAGACTCCTTGCCTATCCTATCTCACGGCTTGTCCGTGAGAAGTGACTCAGTATCACATTCTCAATCAAAAGTCTGTGAAATATGATCTGAATATGGATGGCAACGCACAGAATGGCCATGGGGCTCTTGACCCGAACTTGACAGCCTCATAAGAACATTATGTTTGACCAGTCCATAGCATGCTATATAAATTCCTTTACATCCTCTAAGTGTTCGAATTTAGCCTCTGACATCCCTATGCTTTGGGCCATACTTTCATGTCTGTCTCTTCTTCCCCTTGAATTGCTCTAACTACAAACGAAGTTTCAAATTGAGGACTATATTAGAATATAGCTCTTATAAATTTCTGTATTTTTATTACCTAAGAACATGTTCGTTTACATTTTACATCTTCATCTTAAACACTTTTTTACCTGTGAATTTTCATCTTTGGGAACCAATTCTTACGGTTCGTTTGTATGAGTTACATATGCAGCCAATTTTCTACCAAGGAGTTCATAAAAAAATCCACTGTATATTATAGTGCCAGTGAAGGGTGAAATCTTAGGACATTAAACCCAAGTGCTGCAGAGAAAATCCACAGGGGAAATTAACCAACGCTGCAGATTTAAAATACAATGTCTATCAATTTATGTTGAGGATTTTCACTGTGAATTTCTGCAATACAATTTTGGAAACTTGGAGATTTTACACTGCAGAAATACAGATCAGTCCAGAACTGATATACATCAATACATGAGACAGCGGATTACCTTTTAAAAATCTCTCTTTTTCCAAATAACTTGGCCTACAAATGTTTTTACATTGTTTACTAACCCTCTCTTATTATATATAGTAGGGAAGGATTTTATCCCCTAAGGGCGCAGTCAGACGGCTGTATAAATAGGAACTAGATCAGAACATAGAGAATGGATTGGCTGGCGGTTCTCCCAACTAGAGTGTGACAGCTTCATGTATTTCTATACAGCTGTCAAGCTTGGGTCGGGAGAGCTGCCAGCCAGTCCGATCTCTTTCCGATTGATACGGTTGCCCTAACATGGGGCAATTAGCATCTGCCTCATGGGGTTTTTTGCCTTCTTCGGGACCAACGTTTTAGAGTATGGAATGAACTCGATGGACTTATGTTTACCTTCAATCTAAAAAACTATATGTGATTTGTAAAAGGCTATTTTCTATACTTCTGTATATGAATATCCCACACATGTTAATATTAATGCCTTTGTTTCAATAAAACTTAATTGCTTAATTTAGAAAAAAAGTGGCTATGACACAATGTAACCTTTCACAGATGATTCCCACATATAATTGCACACACAAGCATGCACATCAATTACAGTTCTGAATATATTATCGGCTTGCAGTAAATTACTATCCTATTATATCACAACAATTATCTATACAGTAAAAGACCGAGGCCTTAAAGTGAGCAAAAGGTCACCCTGCTACACTGTAGGAAACTGACTTGAACAATTCAAGCCAATGCAGTAGCTGTATTTTATGGATGACAGTAAGGAAACTATCATCACAAGAACATAAAGTAAGCAGCAATTGAGCGATTCTGTTCCCAGCAAATGCCATTTAAATTTGTCCTTAGGAAATGATAGATGACCGTCACAAGAATGGATGCCAACAACCGGGCATAGGTTTCCTCTTCACCATGACCCCCGGCACAAGTATAATTTATTAAATATAGCCCGTTTCGACATCTGGTGTGCACGATTTATGTATTCTGTCTGATTAACGTCTTTATGAGGAATTGCTTGGGTGGATCTTTAATAAAGCACACAATTTTAATTTCCCTTTTTGTTCAATACGGTTGCGGAGAGGTTAAAAATGATATCAAAATGACAGCAAAGCTCAAGTGTCAGCGCTCCCCTCTGCTATAACTTACCAGTCAGGCTTTTCATCATATCATAAAAAATATTTCCAAAATCATCCCTGAAGGTACAGAGTTATGACAACGTCAAATATAGGTGTAAGCAAGCCGAAATACTGTCTGTCATCGTCTTGTTACTGTTCGTGATTCATGATAGCGTTACTCTATAAATAAACCTAAAATACTTCATCTTTGGAACACACAGAGGCACTAATTTTACAGTGGGATAAGTCTGATTTACCTGCTTTGGCAGCCGAAAAAGAAAATTTTTGTAGAATATGTCTTTGGCCTGACTCCATGTGCCATCTATTATGATGAGGGAATGTGGGTGATGATTGTCTTCTAGGGACAGCTCTTCCAAATTAGCTGCTTCAGCTCCGGGATAAAGAATAAAAGTGCCAGGTTTCCTGCAAACGGCTGCTAGTTCGGGATACCTAAAAGCAAAGGTGAGATGCTGTGAATACAAAACGGCTTTTTTTTCAGTGGGATATTGTTTTGATACATAAAGACGCAGCCTGAGGGATGGCATGATATTCAAAAAGCAGACTGGGTTAATTATGGTTGGATTTAATTGTTGCAAATACCACATTTTTGAACATTAAGAAAAAAAAAACGATGATCCCACAAATTTGTGATGAATGTATGGATTATGTAGCTTTAATGCACTAAATGAATTATCTGTAGAAAACACTGGAGACAACATATTGTCCTAATGAATCTAATCTGGTACATTAGGACTAAATGGTCGATTTTCCTGGAAAAAAGGATAATAATTGTTATTTTGTATGTAACCTCTATTAATGGGTTCTATTACTCACTATAAAAACAAGTCAAGGAGCCTCTTTATTGTGGAGTTACACAGTGAAAGTACAATTATCTAAACAGGAGAAGATCCAGCTCAAGGACGATAAAACAGAACCAGCAGTACAGGTTACACGATATCATTTGTTCACAAGTTCCCTGACCTTCATCTTCTCCTGTTTATTGTGACTGTCACACGCTCAGCGTTTCTCGTGCTACGAAAACCTAAGATTGTCTACAATGGTGAGCTGGACCTATATTTGTTTCAAAGTACAATTATACCTTCATGCAATCACGTACCACTAAATTATCATCTAAGAAGCTGAATATACCATACAATGTCTTGCGTTTTTTTTTTTTTATTTATGTTTTGGCACGCTAATGTCACGAGCACCTCAAAAGCAAACCCAGAATGTGCCCTTATTCTAAATGGAAGTCACAAAAACTCCTGCTATAGGTCTGATTCATTTATCTTGGCTGCTGCATCTTACTACCAATTAGTAGGTATTCTCACTAACCTAGCCGCCTACATCCCAAATGCAGCAACCAAGGTCATTTTCGCTCTACCCGCTACACCAATGCTTCCACCCTAAACCAGTCAACTGCACTGTTTCACTCACCCATAAACCTCTTGACAGTCATTCATTGATTTGTTAATCTGCATTGAAAACCCTAGTCTTGCTCTCTAATCTTCCAACAATCTAAGACTAGTTGTAAGCGACTCTTCATGGTGAGGTTTGTTTTGCGGTCCCAAAACATCCAGTTGGGTGTGTATGTGCGACGCAGCGGATTGCTGCTTACCACTTTTCAGGCCAAAAGTAGGATGATCGTATGGGGACCTTGTAAATATGGGACAAATCAGTGAAATCAAGATTAGTTTTAAAAAGGTTAAAGCTTCTTCACTGGAATTCTTCAAAACAGGATTTTAACAATTGATAGCAGCACAATACTTTAGATACATTACTTTTGCATCAAGCAGAGGCTCCATCTTTGAAAGAATACAGCATTGCAATAGTTTTGGTACAATTCAAGAGTAAGGCTAGGTTCATATTGCGTTAGTGCAATCCGTTTAGCGGATACGCTAACGGAATGCGCTAACGCAATGTCCAAAAAGGGCGTTTGGAGATCCCGCTAGCGCAGATGCCCGATCTGTGCTAGCGAAGAACGGACCCTGAACGCTGCAAGCAGCGTTCGAGGTCCGTCCGAAAATAACGGGACATCGCTGACGCATGCCAAAAATGGCATACGTTAGTGATCCGTTAGCACATTGCCATCAATGGGTGCGCTAATGGATCCGTTACATAGCGTTAATTGCGCCAATTTTGCCATGTATTTTGGGATCCAGCGCCGTTCTGCTTCGCTTCTCAGTGAATTCACCGCAATTGCGACTAGCTGGCTCACTCTATGCTCTAATGCATGACTAAGAATTGGCTTTTACAATACAAGCCTAAGGAGCATCACAGCGAGGCTCCATAGGCTTTCACTGTTAAAGAGACTATCAGCTCATAAAAAGACCAGAGTGAGCCAGCTAGTCACAATTGTGGTGATGACACTGAAAATAGGAACAGAACTGATCTAGATCATGTAGAGAGCAGCAGTATATTACTATATATATATACAGTGGGGCAAAAAAGTATTTAGTCAGTCAGCAATAGTGCAAGTTCCCCCACTTAAAAAGATGAGAGGCGTCTGTAATTTACATCATAGGTAGACCTCAACTATGGGAGACAAACTGAGAAAAAAAAATCCAGAAAATCACATTGTCTGTTTTTTTAACATTTTATTTGCATATTATGGTGGAAAATAAGTATTTGGTCAGAAACAAAATTTCATCTCAATACTTTGTAATATATCCTTTGTTAGCAATGACAGAGGTCAAACGTTTTCTGTAAGTCTTCACAAGGTTGCCACACACTGTTGTTGGTATGTTGGCCCATTCCTCCATGCAGATCTCCTCTAGAGCAGTGATGTTTTTGGCTTTTCGCTTGGCAACACGGACTTTCAACTCCCTCCAAAGGTTTTCTATAGGGTTGAGATCTGGAGACTGGCTAGGTCACTCCAGGACCTTGAAATGCTTCTTACGAAGCCACTCCTTCGTTGCCCTGGCGGTGTGCTTTGGATCATTATCATGTTGAAAGACCCAGCCACGTTTCATCTTCAATGCCCTTGCTGATTGAAGGAGGTTTGCACTCAAAATCTCACGATACATAGCCCCATTCATTCTTTCATGTACCCGGATCAGTCGTCCTGGCCCCTTTGCAGAGAAACAGCCCCAAAGCATGATGTTTCCACCACCATGCTTTACAGTAGGTATGGTGTTTGATGGATGCAACTCAGTATTCTTTTTCCTCCAAACACGACAAGTTGTGTTTCTACCAAACAGTTCCAGTTTGGTTTCATCAGACCATAGGACATTCTCCCAAAACTCCTCTGGATCATCCAAATGCTCTCCAGCAAACTTCAGACGGGCTCAGACATGTACTGGCTTAAGCAGTGGGACACGTCTGGCACTGCAGGATCTGAGTCCATGGTGGCGTAGTGTGTTACTTATGGTAGGCCTTGTTACATTGGTCCCAGCTCTCTGCAGTTCATTCACTAGGTCCCCCCGCGTGGTTCTGGGATTTTTGCTCACCGTTCTTGTGATCATTCTGACCCCACGGGGTGGGATTTTGCGTGGAGCCCCAGATCGAGGGAGATTATCAGTGGTCTTGTATGTCTTCCATTTTCTAATTATTGCTCCCACTGTTGATTTTTTCACTCCAAGCTGGTTGGCTATTGCAGATTCAGTCTTCCCAGCCTGGTGCAGGGCTACAATTTTGTTTCTGGTGTCCTTTGACAGCTCTTTGGTCTTCACCATAGTGGAGTTTGGAGTCAGACTGTTTGAGGGTGTGCACAGGTGTCTTTTTATACTGATAACAAGTTTAAACAGGTGCCATTACTACAGGTAATGAGTGGAGGAAAGAGGAGAATCTTAAAGAAGAAGTTACAGGTCTGTGAGAGCCAGAAATCTTGATTGTTTGTTTCTGACCAAATACTTATTTTCCACCATAATATGCAAATAAAATGATAAAAAAACAGAAAATGTGATTTTCTGGATTTTTTTTTCTCAGTTTGTCTCCCATAGTTGAGGTCTACCTATGATGTAAATTACAGACGCCTCTCATCTTTTTAAGTGGTGGAACTTGCACTATTGCTGACTGACTAAATACTTTTTTGCCCCACTGTATATACATATTTATATATTAGTGCTTTTTGAGGTATGCACTTGGACTGCCCACATAAAAACCCAGGAACACCCATTTTGTGGCAGTTTTACATAAATCATAAATCACACCCTTTTGCGGTTTTGTTTCAAAGCACTGTCTTGGAAAAATTGTGACCATTGGCAAATTTCTAGACTGTTTGGGCACAATGGAACGGATCATCTGAAAACTCCATCTATGAAGACACTAAAGCTAGCCCCTATTACAGTAAAAACAGAAAATCTGTTTGGAAACCAATAAAGGAATGGCCATGAACCATTACATAGTATGTGGCTTGGTCATTGCTGAGGCTGGAACTGCAGCCATATTAGTTTACACCTAGCCAGGAGCTCAAAAAGTGAAGTAGAATTTTCAGTAATGCCGCTTTAAAAAAAATTATTATTTCAATATATAGAACATTTAATATGCTGCAGATAGATATAAAAGACAACAGAAAACTATTTACTAATTTAATGCAGTCCAAAAGTCTACCCTTGTACCAATGACATAAAATTGGGGAAAAATCCCTGTAGCGCAATATTTTCTGCTTCCTTCCAGCCCTCTGTTTTCCAGCACTAAAGCTATTCCCTTGATAAATGTCCTTTTATCTGCGCTTCAAGTACAATATAGTACAAACACAGTCATGCCATATAAATCTCGGTTTGGAATAGCAGAATATTAGAGTATTAACAGACACTATCGCCGTTTTACTACTGTGTTGAAACTGAAACTTTTATGTTTTTGCAATATATAAAAGAGCTGAAGGAAACCTGAATTAAGCAGCGTGAGAGGGGAGAAGTATGGTGTCTCAGCAGCATTCACCTTGTAATGCCTTATTAAGACACAAACAAAATGACATTTTCAGTAGTGTACCATTAAACCAGGGAAAGTGCGCCTGAGGAATGGCGCAGATCTGGTGTCCAATAGCGATGCATGGACTTTCACAGTTTACTGTCTGCCTGCAATCATTTAAAGGAAAAAAAAAGAACAACACATGAAATGTTCACACATTAGCCGCCAAATTATTCCGTCTTAGAGGTCTGCTCCTTATGCATTTTAGAGAATAAATCTCAGACTTGCAGAAATGGAAATGACCAAGGGCAAATTACTTAGCAGACTGGAAACAAATCAAAAAGAAAGGGCACAACAAGTGATTCCGTGGAGCGGATGATACATGCACCCGCCTGTTAATTCTGGAAATCCGCATATTCCACACAATGACTGGTATAAATATCTACACTACAAATCTTTTGTATCTGTAACAGTTTGTTTGCTATAAATCCTTGCAGCTCACGTTTTAGTATGCAAGAGCAACCAATCTCCTCCATCTGTAGGTTTAGGAGCGAAATAGTATTCTAGAAGCGGTGTCATCCAACATCTACAGAAAGCAGAAAATGGGATGGGGGAGGGGGTCACACAAAAACAGGGGGTAAGTCACAACACTATGAGCAACTGCTTGGACATTCAGCTTCAGGCTACTGAAAATTTGGGCCACCAAGAGATCCAATGATGATGAGAATTTATTATGCAGAAATTGCATTTGCTATTCTTAACTCTTTACTTTGAAAACTCATGCAGATGACCGTGTAAATCGAACGAGTGCTATCTGTGGCTTTGACGAATATCACTCATTCCTATGTTATTCTATATGGCTGTGCACATGTACAGTGGTTTACAAAAGTATTTACCCACTTGGAATTTTTTGTGTTTTGCTTCTAACAACCTTGAATTTCACTGTTTTTTTAGTGTTTGCATCAGTTAATGTAAAGAACATGTCTACAACCGTGAACATTTGGTTTTCTTTTTATTGTGAAGCAAAGAAATCAGACAAAATAAATGAAAACTAGAGTGTGCATAACAACTCATCACCCTAAAGTCGGTACTTTGTAGAGCCTCATTTTAAAGCAATCACAGCTTAAAGTCACTTTGAATAAATCCCTATGAGCTTTCCTCAGTTTGCCGCTGGGATTTTTCCCCATTCCTCAAGGCAAAACTACTCCAGCTCCTTCAAGTTAGATGGTTTCCTCTGGTGAACAGCAATCTTCAAGTCTGACCACAGATTCTCAATTGTACTAAGGTCAGGGCTTTGACTAGGCAACTTCAAAACATTAACATGTTTCACCTTAAACCAATGGAAAGATGCTGTAGCAGTATGCTTTGGGTCACTGTCTTGTTGGAAGGTGAACCTCTGTCCCAGTGTCAAATCACTGAAACAGGTTTTGCTTAAGTATATTCTTGTAGTTTACACTATCCATCTTCCCCTTCCCCTAGGACCATTTTCACAGTCCATGCTGCCAAAAAATATTCCCACTGCCTAATGCTGCCACCACCATGTTTCACTGTGGGGATGGTGTTCTTGAGATGATAAGCTGTGTTGGTTTGATGCCAGACATAGCATTTACTTTGGTGGCCAAAAAGTTCAATTTTGGTCTCATTTGAGCACAACATCTTCCTCCACACATTTTGGGAGTCTCCCATATGTATTTTGTCAAAGTCAAAACGATCCTTAAAATTTTTGTAAGTAAAGACTTTTTTCTGTCCACTCTTCTATAAAGGTCACCTCTATGGAGAGTACGGCTTATTGTGGTCGTTTGGACAGATACTCCAGCCTCTGCTTAGGAACTCAACAGCTAACAGGGTTATCTTTGGTCTCTCTACTTCTTCTCTGATTAATGTCTCCCTTGCCCTGGGGGATCATCAGAGATTGGTGTTTGTTTTTTTTTTTATAACCCAACAATGGCTTGTACTTCTCAACAACTTTGTCCCTGACTTGTCTAGAGATCTCATTGGTCTTCATGGTGTTGTTTGGTTAGTGGTGCCTTGCTTAATGCAGTTGCAGCCTCTGTGGCCTTTCAGAAAAGATGTGTATATACTGACAGACCATGTGACACTTAGATTGCACACAGGTGGATTCCTTTCACTAAGCGTGTGACTTATGAATGTAATTTCTTGCACCAGAAAATTTTAGAGGCTTCCTCGCAAAAGGGGTGTATACATTTTCACATACCAATTTTTAGTTATTTGATCCCATAAATTTAATTTATGCCTAGATTTCTTTCACTTCCCCAACTTAACTATTTAAAGGGAATCTGTCACCCCCAGGTGTTTTAAACTAAAAGAGCCACCTTGTGCAGCACTAATCTTGCATTCTGTCAAGGTGGCTCTTTTAGTTCGGGTGCCTGCCAACGCTGAACTATTCGTTTTTAGAATTTGCCTTTCCTACCTGTAGTTTGTCATGGTGGCATGTCTTTTCCCCCCTGACACAAATGCCTCCCAGCCGTCACTCAGGGCCTCTGTGCACCGGCACCGCCTCCACGTCCTTCATTAACGTCCCCGGCGCCTGCACTGTAAGTTTTTTTTTTCGGGCATGCGCAGTTTGCGCTGCCCATCGACTCTCATCACATGATGGGAAATTACAGTGCAGGCGCCCGGGACGTTAATGAAGGAAGTGGAGGCGGCGCCCAGAGGCCCTGAGTGATGGCTAGGAGGCGTTTGTGTCAGGGGGAGAAAATACATGCCCCCCTGACAAACTACAGGTAGGAAAGGCAAATTCTAAAAACGAATAGTTCAGCGTTGGCAGGGACCCCAAGTAAAAGAGCCACCTTGACAGAATGCAGAATTAGCGCTGCACAAGTTGGCTCCTTTAGTTAAAAATGCATGGGGGTGACAGGTTCCCTTTAATGCTGATGCATCACAGAGAAACTGAATTACAAAAATATTTAAACACAGGTTGTAATGTAACAAAATAAGTAAAAAGCCTGGGGGGGTTAATACTTTCGCAAGCCAAGGTGCATAGCATGTGAAATTTTGCCATTCAAATCTATGTGTCCGTGAAAAAAAATCGGACCGCACTCAGATGACATAACAGAGAAGCTGGAGAAACTTTTATTTTTCTCCATCTATGAGAAAATCGAATCCCACTCTAATCAAAATCTGATTTCTTAATTGGACAGATTTTCCCGGATGGAGAGAAAACGGTCACGTGTCCTTAGTGTTGGTCAAGTTTTAAATGTGTCTCTACTGGGAACACTGAAGTGGGAGCCTGCTGTCATGGGAGAATGAGAAATCAGGGTCCTCCTGGAACTAGTAGGGTAGGTGAGTCGTCTATGACAACTATGGAAGTGAAGAAAGCAACAGGGACACAGATTTTACTATGGGACCATGTGCACACAGCGTCTTTTTCAGGTAGATCTGTTGTGAAACCCACCAGAAAAAGCACTTAAAATGCTAAAAAGCACTGCAATGCCAAAACGTCCTACATTGCATATGTTCAGTCTTGTAAGCTTCTTTTAACCATTTCAAGCTTCGATAATTGTTAAAAAAAAGTGATATGACCAATCTTCACTGGGTTTCCGCTTGGAAGTTGCTCAATACTGTATAAATAATATCTACTATATAAAGCTGAATGTGTGTGTGTGTGTGTGTGTGTGTGTGTGTGTGTGTGTGTGTGTGTGTGTGTTTGTGTGTATGTCCGGGATTGGCATCTGCACCGTCGCAGCTACAGCCACAAAATTTTGCACAGTCACGCGTCTGGACCCTGAGAGCGTCATAGGCTATATTGTGAGGCGAAATTTTAACCCCGCGCGTTCCAATTCACCAAACAATTTTGCCCCTATCTACATAATGGGGGAAAAAGTGAAAGGAAAAGTGTTGGAAGCGTCGCAGCTACAGCAACAAAATTTTGCACAGTCACACGTCTGGACCCTGAGAGCGTCATAGGCTACGTTGTGAGGTGAAATTTTAACCCCGCGCTTTCCAATTCACCAAACAATTTTGCCCCTATCTACATAATGGGGAAAAAAGTGAAAGGAAAAGTGTTGGAGGCGTCGCAGCTACAGAAACAAAATTTTCCACAGTCACACGTCTGGACCCTGAGAGCGTCATAGGCTACGTTGTGAGGTGAAATTTTAACCCTGCGCGTTCCAATTCACCAAACAATTTTGCCCCTATCTACATAATGGGGAAAAAGTGAAAGGAAAAGTGTTGGAGGCGTCGCAGCTACAGCCACAAAATTTTGCACAGTCACACGTCTGGACCCTGAGAGCGTCATAGGCTATATTGTGAGGTGAAATTTTAACCCCGCGCTTTCCAATTCACCAAACAATTTTGCCCCTATCTACATAATGGGAAATAATGAAAGGAAAAGTGTAGGAGGCAAATTGACAGCTGCCAGATGTGAACAAGGGGGACTTAAAGAATGAGAGCGATGGCGCCAAAGAGTATATATCGTACAGTTGCTAAGGTGGGGCCCCGACATGGGATACTCACCACACACAGGGATATGAACACACACAAAATGCGCCACACACTACCACGTGCTTGAACACATATTACCCTCAGCACACATTTCACCACAAATACACCAACCTCGCCACATAAAAGTCGAAACAAAATGTCAAACCAGCGTTTGCCACATAAAAGTCGCCACTCAAAACTCGCCACGCGCATACTATATACAGGAGGAGATGACACCCAGATATATACTATATACAGGGGAGATGACACACAGGTATATACTATATACAGGAGAAGATGACATACAGGTATATACTATATTTAGAAGGAGATGACATACAGGTATATACTATATATAGGAGGAGATGACATACAGGTATATACTATATACAGGGGAGATGACACACAGCAGGTATATTATATATACAGGGGAGATGACATACAGGTATATACTATATACAGGAGATGACATACAGGTGTATACTATATATAAGGGAGATGACAAACATGTATATACTGAGGTGAAAATGAAAAGGTGTGAGTGCAAAATGAGAGGAGTGAGGGAAAATAGTGGAGTGATCGGAAAATGACAGATGTGAGGTCGAAAGAGGAGTGAGGGAAAATAGTGGAGTGATCGGAAAATGACAGATGTGAGGTCGAAATGACAAGTTTTAGGGGGGAATGAGAGGAGTGAGGGAGAAAATAAGAGGTGTAAGGGAGAAAATGAGAGATATGAGGGGGAAAATGAAAGACGTGATTGGGAAAATGAGAGGCGTGATGGAAAAATAAGAGAAGTGAGGTGCTATAACTAACCACAGATATTTACTATGCCCAGGCAACGCCGGGCTCTTCAGCTAGTAAAAAATAAAATTCCTGGCGGCAAAGTTGCTGCAAATAGTGACACAAAAAAACAGCAAAAAAAAAAGCGCGGCATTTAAAAGATGTTGTGTGCACTTAGAGGTCAGAGGAATACAGTTGTGACTACTAATAAATGGAGCACTGTCTTGACAATTCTGTGCAAAACATTAATTACCGTATTTTTCGGACTACAAGACGCACTTTTTCCCCCCAAAAAAAGGGGGGAAAATGGGGGGTGCGTCTAATAGTCGCAATGCAGGCTTACCGTGGTGGCAGAGGTTCGGTGGCAGAGGTGCAGCGGCAGAGGTGTGGGGGCAGAGGAGGCGCAGTAAGCGGGGTCCCTTTCTCCGGTGAGGTGATGCAGCAGACCGGAATGCAGCAGAGCCGGGTGAATCCTGTTGTTATCGGTGGTGGCGGACACTTTCCTGAGGCCGCGCGTGTGCAGATGGAGCGCTCTGCTTCCCGGGGCTTCAGGAAAATGGCCGCCGCGATCTCCATCTGCGCACGCGCGGCCTCCCGCGGCCATTTTCCTGAAGCCCCGGGAAGCAGAGCGCTTCATCTGCACACGCGCGGCCTCAGGAAGATGGCCGCGCCCACCGATAACAACAGGATTCACCCGGCTCTGCTGCATACCGGGCTGCTGCATCACTATACCTGGGAAAGGGACCCTGCTTACTGCGCCTCCTCTGCCGCTGCACCTCTGCCCCCACGGTAAGCCTGCATTGCCTGCACGGTAAGCCTGGGACCCCTCTCACGCCATACCTCTCACTGCACCTCCTGATCCCAGCACCTCCTGATCCCAGCACCTTCTCATCCCAGCACCTCCTCATCCCAGCACCTCCTGATCCCAGCACCTCCTGATCCCAGCACCTCCTGATCCCAGCACCTCCTGATCCCAGCACCTCCTGATCCCAGCACCTCCTGATCCCAGCATCACCCCACCTCTGCCGACACCTTGCCTCCTGTGACCCTGCTCTGCCACCGCCAGCCCTCAGGTAAGATACTGTAAATTCGGACAATAAGACGGACCCCCATCTTATAAAAAATCTTTTTTTCTGCAATTTTCACCCCAAATTTGGGGTGCGTCTTATGGTCCGGTGCGTCTTATAGTCCGAAAAATACGGTAATGTGTATGGCCATACTCGTACACCCTTGGTTGCAATTGTGAGGCTTTGACCCCATACTGTGCTGCTACCGACTTAAAGAGTTGTCCTACTAATAAAGTACATTTTAGTTAATAGATCATGCAATAGTAACACTATGTAACACAATTTTTGTTCCTGGCTTCCAAGTGTAATATTTCAACTGCCTAGGAAAAACGACTACATTCAGCACAAACATTGATCTTATGACCACAGGCCAGAAAAATGTTGTATTTATTGTGACAAGAAAAAGGAAAATATTACATTTTTGTTCATGCGGGCTGATAAAAAAAAAACACTTGCATGGTAAATAGACAAAGACAGTCAAAAATCACTCAAAAAGGCTCAGAAATGAGTAGTTTCTCTAGATTTGCGAGTGTACTGCAAATCGCTTTCTCGAAGAAGCCCCCAAATGTAATCCTCCATCATGTTTTCATTATACTGTCCCTGGTAACGACGTTCAAAGTCCAATATATCTTGATGAAAGCGCTTGCCTTGCTCCTCTGAGTAAGCTCCCATGTTCTCCTTGAACTTGTCAAGATGAGCATCGAGGATATGGACTTTGAGAGACATTCTGCATCTCATTATGGCGTAATTCTTTATGAGAGTCTGAACCAACTGCACATAGTTTTCAGTCTTGTGTTTACCCAGGAAGCCATGAGCCACTGCAACGAAACTGTTCCAAGCCGCTTTTTCCATCCTGGCAGCAGCTTGGCGAACTCGTCATATTCTATGATCTTCTTGATCTGTGGTCCGACGAAGATACCAGCCTTGACCTTTGCCTCGGACAGCTTAGGAAAGAGATCTTGGAGGTACTTGAAAGCTGCTGATTCCTTTGTGAAGAGCCATGACAAATTGCTTGATGAGGTCTAACTTGATGTGCAGTGGTGGCATCAGCACCTTCAGATGTTCTATCAACGGCTCCCACTTGACTTTGCTCCTTCCCACAGAGAACTCGGTCCGCTGTGGCCGGTCCTTTCTGTCATAGTGCACCTTATTGTCACGGCTGTCCCAGAGGCAAAGGAAACAAGGACATTTTGTGAAACCACCTTGAAGGCGCATCAGGAATGACACCATTTTGAAGTCTCCGATGACCTCCCATCCATACTTCAAGACACTCAGCAACATCTTGACACTGGTGTAGTCCTCTTTGAGAAACACAGAGTGAGCCATAGGGAGAGACGGGTAGTTGTTTCCGTTGTGAAGCAGCAAGGCTTTAAGGCTCCAGGATGAACTGTCTATGAATAGATGCCATTCACTCGAGTTACAGGTGATACCTATAGCCTCAAATATAGAAGAGGAACAGAAAGCTAGCACTCGACACTTAAACCAGTTTCTTGATGGTGCAAGTGAAAGGAACCAGTGGTCCCATATGCACTTAAAGTAGGAAGATCACTGCACTCATCCATTTCAAAGTAGGGTTGCTTAGATGAAATTTTTATTGAAAAAAGCGGTAGTGAAAAAAAAGCGACAATCTCAGTGAGGTATTCCAGTTAGGCAGACTTTTAACGTTTCGGCCACACAGTCCTTGATCACAAAAAGTGCCTGTGTAGTGGTTCGTATAGGTTTGTTATGTCGCTCGAGGGTAATTCAAAGAGGAGGCTGGCCCAAAGCATAGCCCTGTGCAGGACTATACGGCCAGTAATCCGAATACAGGATATCCCAGATGGTGAATATGTATCATCCACCCAAACAGAGGGGTTACCGTATGGTGTTGAGCCCGCAGGCCTGGAGTATAATGCCAAGTATACAGTAATGCTGGTGCCGTATGTGCACACCCGCCCGGAAGACTTTAGAGTATTTAAGTCATTGGTAGTGCAGCGGGGTCCGCAATCCTAGACTCCAGCATTGGTGGCCCAGTGGGTAAAGCCTCCTCTGTCGGTTATTCTCCAGGGTCTCGGTTACCGGGGGTAGCTGAGACGCCGGAAAACATGATTCGGGTCGTTTTTACCGGCCCCAGTGTTGCAATCATCGTTATTCACAGAATAACAGCGACCGCAAAAAAAAAGTCTGATTTCCTTTTTATTTTTCTCTCCTCTGATATGATCTAGCATACCAGAGAAGAGAGAAATGGGGTCCCCCGAGCTCCTTCGGTACCTCAGGTGTCCCTGGACCCTCCTGCATCCCCCAGTCCTGTCTCCCGACCGTTGGCACCTTATTCCGGGAAGAACAGGCGGGTGTATGGGCAGTGCGCCAACCGAGATCACCAATAGGAAATTTTTCCTATTGGTTCATTTTGATCACTGTGATAGACACTATCACAGTGATCAAAATAAAAAAATAGCAAATCAAATTACCCTTTACCACCTCCTTAGTTAGGTAAAAATAATTTATTTTTAATTATTTCCATTTTTCCATTAGGGTTAGGGTTGGGCTAGGTTAGGATAATGTTTATGATTATGTGGGCTCTGGTTTATGGGACCCTCACAGATCATAAAATTAAGGAGAGACAACTTTGGTGTAGTGATGTGTCTGCTTCTAAGTTTTTTCAGTATCCCAGCGCTCCAGGGTACCCAGCTTTGAAGGGACCATTCACTGGAATAAAGCTATGCATAGCCAGATAACAGGGAACCACTCTGCTATGAAAATCTGTTTGGGGGATGCCACAATATACCAGAATTGTGCCCTCTTTATCATCAGGATCAAAGGGGGCCTCACAGGTTGGACTCCCACTTAAAGTGATGGATTGTACAAGCAGTATGTCATCACTTTATATCTATTATAGATGTTTTCTCTTGTCTATGGTGTTACTCTTGGAAGCCATTTTTAATTAAGGTTTCTACCATTCCATGCATGTTTTAAGCTTAAGGCAATGGCTGACCCTCACACTGTTAATTAGCAATTAAGCAGCCAATAATTAACAATCGCTCTTGGGTCTGTTGTTTCTAGGATTCAAAATTCACATCATTTATGGAGACAACCTGCTTCACATTGCAATTTGGCATCTGAAACCTTTAGAAATTTTCTTTATAATTATAAGCCAGAGCCACTGGCAGGTTCTGAGAGGCTTCAGTGTGTCCTCCAAGGAAACATACCCCATATCCAGAAAGGAAAGGAGCTGGTATAAATTATAAGGCAGAATTCATCTCTATAAGCGATTAACTGAAATCCTTTTTTGCAGCTATTCTTCTTACACATTGTCTGTTTTACACAGTCATTAATCTTCTAAAGGAGATCCAAATGTACTGTTACAATCCATAGAGCATAGGGCTGGGGGATATTTATCAATACGCCAGCTTATTTATCATGCCACCCGTGCCACTTTTGCCAACACAAACAAAAATCCTAAACAACAAGCAGTAAATGTGCCCTCCACATATTGCTGCAATCGCACGGCGTGGCGTTCTCCGGGATCAGAATGCTGATGGCCTACGCTTAGGAAAGACCATCAATATCCAATATGAGGGGGTTTCAACCCTTGGCCCTCTTGATGATCAGTCAGCTGTTTGAAGGGGCGAATGGAGAGCACAGCAATGTCTTAGGCCCCATTTATGTGCACACCTTCAACATAGTGGCAGCTGACCTGGGTATTCTAGCATTGTCTCCTGAAGTGAAGGATACAAATTGCAGCATCCTTGTTGCAATATAGACTGGTGTGCAGGTAAATGGAGCAGAAGTTAGAGAGGGTCAGACATTTTAATCTTGGATATCCCCTTAAAGGGAATCTGTCAGCAGGTTTTTGCTACGTAATCTGAGGAAAGCATGAAGTAGGGGATGTGTCGCTTAACAAGTTGTGTGATGTTTACTTACTTACAATGAAGGTTTTATCACCAGGTGATATAATTACTAGGACAAGATCTCAGACGCCTCCTAGCCTGACCACGCCCCCCTCCTGTAATAAGCAGCTCACTGTCAATAAACAATGTAAAGAGCGAGCTGTGGTGTGGGTGGGGACAGCTTTCTGAGCTCTGCTACAGGTCGCATCTAAGAACTCTAATTGCGTCACAACTGCTGCACCCAGTAAACTAATTGACACATTGCTAGAATGGGGGTCTCTTTGCCTACATCATGTTGCTCTCAGATGTGGGGGGCTCTTCAGTTATGACCTTATTCACATACAGCTGACTTAAAGCTTTAGGGATTGATTCATCACGACAGAATTCTGGAGCAAAAGCTTGGAAAAGTCTCAAAATATAGGCGGATCTCGGAGTTGCGCAAAACATTTTGGAACTTTTGGCATCTTTATGCAAGTTTTTCCCAGATGCGACGAAAAACCAGGTGCATGAATTTGTGTTTTTCCCATTCATTGGATGATCAGCAGCCTGTTTACAACCCAAGACAATCGTAAAACGAGTATTTTCATTCACAATTTTCTTGCAGTGTAAATGCCCTTTTTGGGCACATTTTGGTTTTTTTTTTACACTGACCTGAACCTGATGACAATAGTTTACAGAAACCAGAAGGCACATTTTCCCATTGTGAAGCAAGCCAGCCAAATGTGAAAAAAATAAATCAAGTATGGATTTAAAGTTTCAGAAATCATACTTTTACCTATCAGTATAATTATCTCTAGCATTCTAAAATATGATGTGTTCCAACAAAAATAAAAGACAACCTGTTTAATCGCTAAGAATGGTAATTGTACTTTTACCTTTCTTCTCCAAAACGCCGGCCAATTAAGACCTTGCATTTTTCTTCTGGAAGACAAGCTGCCAAAAGAGGGACTGTCCGAAGAACCCTACTCTCCTATGTAGGAAAAAGGAAAAAAAAAGATAAGCAAGGTGGATGAGATCATGAACTGCAAGATACAATAAAATTATGTCTAAACAACTCCATGATACAGATTCCTTCGGCTCGTCTTGTACACAAGAATGTTCAATGTGTCCTCATGTATATCGCACTATTTACAGCTAATAAAAAAGTCTACGTGATTCTAGTCTGGTGGGAAAGCGTAAGTCAGCAATGAATTTTCTGTCTAATGAGATTGTGGTTTTCTTTCTCCGAACCACAAGGTTGATCTGTAAACACAAACCTACAGTCTTTAAAATTATAACCTTGTAATAACATTTAGTCATTGGATGAAATACTCATTAACCCCTTGTCTCCTCAGCCAGTCTTTGCTTTTACTTTTGCATTTTTCCCTCCTCTTCCTCCAAGATCCATAAGGGCTTAGAAGGGCTTGTTTCTTGAGAGACGAATCATAATATTGAATTATACCATCTATTTGACCATACAATAAAACCCAACAAAAAACAACTGGAGTATAATCGTATGATGAAATACATGGCTTTATTGCGAACAATTAAAGCGTCTTAGAAATCAATAGTGTAAACGCAATAAGTATAGGAATCTAGTAAAAAAAAATTAAGACACTACCATTGCGGGAGCTACTAACGTAAGTCACAATGATCAAATAGAAAACAATAAGTGACCTGTGCCTGTGTAACACTGTAAGGCTACTTTCACACTAGCGTTGTTTGGCGTATGTCGCAATGCGTTCTTTTGGAGAAAAAGCGTATCCTGCAAAGTTGCCCACAGGATGCGTTTTTTTCTCCATAGACTTGCATTAGCGATGCATTGCAACGTATGGCCACACGTCGCATCTGTCATGTGTCGTGTTTTGGCAGACCCTCGGCACAAAAAAAGTTACATGTAACGTTTTTTTGTGCGTCGAGTCTTCCATTTTCGACCGCGCATGCGCGGCCGAAATTGCGCCCCTTCCTCCCCGGACATTATAATGGGGCAGCGGATGCGTTGAAAAACTGCATCCGCTGCCCCCATTGTTCATTTCTTTCACAACGACATGGCGACGGCCCCGTACCAACTCTAGTGTGAAAGTAGCCTTAGGGGTACTTCACACTGAGCGAGGTCGCTATCGAGATCGCTGCTGAGTCACAAGTTTTGTGACACAACAGCGACCTCAGTAGCGATCTCGCTCTGTTTGACACGTAGCAGCGACCAGGCCCCTACTGTGAGATCGCTGGTCGTGTCGGAATGGCCTGGACCTTTTTTTGATCGTTGAGGTGTCGCTGGGTAGCACACATCGCTGTGTTTGACACCTTACCAACGACCTCGTTGACGACTCAGACACCGACACATAGGCGTGCATTTGCGTTGCCTTTTCCGTGTCCATTCAGTTCCGATTGGTGGTCGCTTCTGCGTTCTGATTGGCGGTCAACAGAAGGCGACATAGTAGCGCTTCCATCCTTTGTTCCTGACCGAGTGGTGGTTTGCAGATCGTTGTAGAGATCTCCAGCCTGCGACTCCTCTTCGATTTCTCTATTCTTCAACGGTTCTTCTGACACCTTTTGTGCACGGTAGGTATCATTTGGGGTCTCAAATGCGTTCCCACCGAAGCGCTATTGTGTTGCCTCATAAGGCAAGGCCGCCAATCAGAACGCAGTAGCGACCACCAATCGGAACTGAATGGGCGCGGAATAGGCAACGCAAATGCACGCCTGTGTGACTACAACGTCACACAGGACGTCCCTCATCGAGGTCTGAATCGTCATAATAGCTGCCATGTGACAGGGTCACAACGACCAACGACATCGTTGTACAGAGACTATTAACCTTTTTATATATTGTTCATATTTTTAAAAAATTTTTATTGTTTAGTTGCCTTAGGGGTCTTGAACTTACGGTCATCTGATCGCTTATACTACATACTGCAATGCTACATTATTGCAGTAATTAGTGTAAATTGTGATCTCCTGCGGACAGCACAGTGGCTCAGTGATTAGCACTGTAGATTTACAGCACTGGGGTACTTAGTCCAAATCCCATCAAGAACAACATCTGCAAGGAGTTTGTATGTTCTCCCTGTGTCTGCGTTAGTTCCTCCGGGTTCTCCGGTTTCCTCCCACATTCCACAGATATATTGATAGGGAATCTAGATTGTGATGTTTGTTAAGAGCTGTAGAATTAATGGCACTGTGTAAGAGAGTGAAATAAATAAAAAGTAAGCTTGTGGCTTAACTTCATAGGAGAACCAATATGGCAGTGACAAGGTACACCAGCAGGCCCTGGCTTCCATGGTAAGACATCAGTGCCCGATTGTGTCTCAGGACCGGTGGTAGCACAAGCACACAAGCAACCGCTCTATTTAAAAGTTGCCGTCAGAGATTGACAGCAGCATCTAAATAGTTAACAGCAGTAATCGGAGCTCTGCTTCAGTTGCTGCTTTTAGAGACAGATAAGAAACAACTGATCAGGTTGATGAGATTCATTTTTAATAGTTTCCATTTTGTATGCATACCCTGATACGTGCACAGTTATTGTATGCTTTTCTATTGTCAAATTACTTCTAAATAAAGATATCTTTTTATTACACATTCTCTGCTTTGGTGGTTTTTGGTCTTGTCCTGTTTGGATCACGGATCAGTTGTTTCTTGTAAGCGGTTTCCACTTGTTTCTCTGCACATATGGTGGCTCTATGGTATTTAATGAATTATTTGCTCACAAAAACTAATGAATGAACAGGATATTCCTATATAATTCCATTGGGTATCACTCTTGGGTTTATCTTTTAGAGACAGATGTAACATATGTTAAGCAGGTACCAAGATGTAGTAGACTACGACTTGCATCCAGTCTTAACTAGGCGTATAAGGCTGAAAATGAAGTACAGAATCCTGTTTAGCTGGGATTTAGAGGTAAACCCCGATGAAGATACTGAAATTAGGCCAAAACATGCTGTGAACGTTGTCTAATTCTAAAAGCCGTGAAATATATGACACTATATACAGTAAACTGTAATTATCCTGTTCAATGCCTACAACTGAGTAGGATAGATAGATACACAGAAAGATGATCTCAGTCACTGAAGAGTTCTAACTAGTGATGAGCGAGCGTGCTCCGACAGGGTGCTATCCGGAATGCTCGGGTGCTAATAGAATATCTCCAACGTGCGCTAATATTATATGGTCGAGTCCCCGCGGCTCCATGTCTCACGACTGTTCAACAGCCGCAACACATTCAGGCACTGCCTAACAAACGTGTTGCAGCAGTCAAACAGCCACGAGCCGCGGGGACTGAAACATATAATATTAGCGCACGCTGAAGATACTCTAGCACCCTGTCCGCGCATGCTCGCTCATCACTAGTCCTAACCCAACATATCTGTCACAGAAAACAGAACTCTATTTTGCTTGTACAAATACATTTTCAATGTATTTTACAAATATTGCTGTTCTTCAGTTTGTATAAAAATATATTTTTATTGGCTCCACAACTAGATGCCGGGAGATTTATCAACCCCTTTTTAGAATGTGGGAAAGAGCTTGCCAAAAAACTGTTCCAAATGTACTGGCAGACAGCACACATCATAACCGAGTACAGTTCTGAGATTGATACAGAAGGCAATAATCACTCAGCACAGAATGGAGACTCCGGCTCACAAAATTCTAATCAGAGTCAAAACATGTTGCCTGAGTGTCAGAGAATAGAACTTTTTTAAAAGCCTGCTTCCTCCACATGGCAGATAATGCAGCCTGAATACTAAGCACCACCTCATTATTTTGTAAGCAGAGCCGAGCAGTGTGCAGAGGAAGGATAATAGGCGCTCATGTATACCCACATTACCGTGGTAGAGATTCTGCTCCTTACCTGCTCAGGTACAACAGAGACACTACACACTGACGCAGCTCACCTGTCATCTCCACATAACGCACCGATGATGTATCTGAATATGCCACTGTATAACAAGGGTGGACACATCACCACTACCAGGGGGCCAGAGTCTGGATGCCTACAAAACACAGCAACAAGATGCTTCTCCCTCCATGATTTTCAGATACAGACATTTCTACAACAAATCTGCCCTCACTGTGCAATACTAAATGATAAAAAAGCATTTAAAAGAAATCTGTCACCTGATTTTGTATAATGTAAGGGCAGAGACCTTGATTCCAACGATGTTTTACTTACTGGGCTGCTTGGTGTAGTTTTGATAACATCACAATTGTATCAGCAGGACATTATCAATAGAGGACTAGTAAATCTGATGCCATGTAGTCCTCCAGTTTCAAAAGCTTTGTATAAACCAGCCTCCAACACTGATTCACAGTTTTCTGCCAATAAGTTATGTCGCCGGGGTTATACAAAGCTTAACATTCAAAGAACTGATAGATCTGTAGCAAATAAAACAGGGATTCTATCAAAACTACAGAAAGAAGTGATACATTGCTGGAATCAGGGTCTCTACCCCTGTATCATGCTGCTCTCAGATACGGTCGAAAAAACAGGTCATAGATTCCTTTTAACAAGACACAGAAATCAGATTAAACTTTCTGAAAATTAAAAAAAAAAACAACCTTAAAAGGAACTTGTCATGTGACAAAACACTATTAACCTGTAGATGTGGGGTTTATCTGCAGGTTAATAGAGTTCTGAACCTGCCTGGTGCCAGCAGTTAGATCCAAGATCTGGTCAGAAATTAAGTTTATTCCTACCTGCAACGTTCGGGTTTCAGTCATGGGGTGGTGCTGGTTCAGTCACCGCTCTGTGTAGCCGCACCCCTAGCACTGACTGACAGCCGGCCTTAAAGCTGATCCTGCCATCAGTCATTGTCGGGTGAGTCCGTGCCAGCGCCACCCCCTGACTGAGATCCAAATGTTGTCAACAGGAATAAAGTTAATTTCCTCCCGAAAGCGGGTGTCTAAGTGCCGGCACCAAGCAAGTTCAGAATGCTATTAACCTGCTGTCAAGGCTCCCGGATGTAACTACTGCCGGGAGGCTAGTCGCCGCAGTAAGGGAGCCCAAAGCAGAATGGCAGAGAACTCACCGGGTAGCAAGCAGGACCTGAACCATGTGACATAGGGGGAGTGGCCAGGGGCGTAGCCAGACGCTGGGGGGCTAAGGTGGCGAACGGCACTGGAGAGTACTCAAATGTGCCGAGGTCAATAACCAGGGGACAAGCGAGGTACTGGAGGGTGAGACAGGTGGAAGCTGGAGGTCAGAAAGCAGAGTAAAGGTACCTTCACACATAACGATATTGTTAACGATATCGTTGCTATTTGTGACGTAGCAACGATATCGTTAATGAAATCGTTATGTGTGACAGCGACCAACGATCAGGCCCCTGCTGGGAGATCGTTGGTCGCTGAATAAAGTCCAGAACTTTATTTCGTCGCTGGACTCCTGCTGACATCGCTGGATCGGCGTGTGTGACACCGATCCAGCGATGTCTTCACTGGTAACCAGGGTAAACATCGGGTAACTAAGCGCAGGGCCGCGCTTAGTAACCCGATGTTTACCCTGGTTACCATGCTAAAAGTAAAAAAAAACAAACAATACATACTTACCTACCGCTGTCTGTCCTCCAGCGCTGTGCTCTGCTCTCCTCCTGTACTGGCTGTGAGCCGGAAAGCAGAGCGGTGACGTCACCGCTCTGCTTTCCGGCTCCCAGACAGTACAGGAGGAGAGCAGAGAAGCAGAGCGCAGCGCTGGAGGACATACGGCTGTAGGTAAGTATGTACTGTTTGGTTTTTTTTACTTTTAGCATGGTAACCAGGGTAAACATCGGGTTACTAAGCGCGGCCCTGCGCTTAGTTACCCGATGTTTACCCTGGTTACCGGCATCGTTGGTCGCTGGAGAGCGGTCTGTGTGACAGCTCTCCAGCGACCAAACAGCGACGCTGCAGCGATCCGAATCGTTGTCGGTATCGCTGCAGCGTCGCTAAATGTGAAGGGGCCTTAAGAGAATGAATAGAAACACAAAGCAGAGAAGCTGAGAGGATCAAACAGGCCAGATCAAGCATGGAGAGCAAACAAACAACACAGCATCCACATGCACACCAGGGGTCAGGCACAAAGACAAAAAGACAGTATAACTGACAGAGAATCCTAGTCCAGCGTGGGTATAAATATCCCTCCCAGATCCAAAAGGAGGCCACAACAATTATCCCTGAGATGGCAGGTAATTAACCCTGTCCAAACCATGACAGTACCTCCCCTTAACGGGGGGCCACTGGACCCCCAGTCTTCTCTGGATATTTGACATGGAAGTCCCGCACCAGACGATCAGCGTGCACCGAACTGGCTGGGACCCATGTTCGATCCTCAAGAGAATACCCTTTCCAATGTATCAGATACTGGAGCTTCCAGCGCACCCACCAGGAGTCAATGAAGCTCCCCACCTCGTACTCCAGCTGTCCCTCTACCAATACTGACAGAGTATCGGACGAGGAATCTTCCCTAACCATCCCCACTGGCTTTAACAGGAACCTGTGAAAGACATAAGATATTTTAAAGGAGGTGGGCAGCTATAGTCTGTAGGCCACCGGATTGACTACCTCCACAATTTTGTATGGACCAATAAACTTGGGGCCCAGCTTCATAGAGGGTATCTTAAGCTTGGTATTACGGGTGGATAACCACACCTTGTCCCCTACTACAAACGCCGGACCTGGCCCCTACCTGTCTGCAAATCGTTTGTACCTTTTCTGGGCTTTAGAGATGTTCGTCTGAACCTCCCAACAAAGAGTTCTCAAACGCTGTATCATGCATTTGGTTCCAGGACAACCTGAATCCATACGGGAAAATTCCCCAAAATGTGGGTCAAACCCTTACTTGACCTGAAAGGGAGACTTTCCAGTGGATTGACTCACACGAGAGTTGAATGCAAATTCTGCCATGAGCAATACCTCACACCAGTCCTCCTGCCTGGAAGAAGCCAGGCATCTCAAAATTTGCTCCAAGGATTGGTTCGTGCGTTCAGTCTGTCCATTAGACTCTGGGTAATAGGCAGAGGAGAAAGACAGTGTAATTCCCAGCTTCATACAAAAAGCCCTCCAAAACCTGGCCACAAACTGCACACCTCTGTCCGACACCACATTCACAGGCACTCCGGGCAACCGAACAACATGCTGTATAAATAAGCAGGCCAAGGTTTCAGCAGACGGTAATGCGGGTAAAGGTACAAAGTGGGCTTGTTTGGAGAACCTATCCACCAACACCTATATCACTGAGTAGCCCCTGGAAGGAGGGAGATTTGTGATAAAGTCCATGGACAAATGTTTCCATGGCCTATCCGGAATTGGCAAAGGCATCAATTCCCCAGCCAGCCGGGTATGAGAACTCTTGAAACGGGAACACACCCCACATGCAGTCACAAACTTTTCAACATCTGATAACATAGAGGTCCACCAGAAAACTCTAGCAACAGCCCCCGGGTAGCAGCAATCCCAGGATGGGCACTTAACACAGAATCGTGAAACTCCTGCAGGAGTCTGAGACGGAACCATCTCGGTACAAACAATTTACCTGGAGGTTTACTACCAGGAGCCCGGGTTTGGGCCTCAAAAAATCTCTCTGCAAATTGGATTTGATTTCAGCCACCACTACTCCTGGCTGAAGAATGGAGAAGGGAGGTTCTGGAGGGGACACAGAATCAGTTTCGAGATAAAGCATCAGCCTTAATATTTTTAGATCCTGGGCAGAATGTGATGGTAAATTGAAATCAAGAAAAAAAAAGCGCCCACCGAGCATGTTTGGGGGTCAATCTCTTGGCACACTCAATATAGGTCAAATTTTTTTGATCACTGATAACTGTAATGGGGTGGATGGCACCCTCCAGGAAATGCCTCCATTCTCCAAAAGCCAACTTAACCGTCAACAATTCCCTATTGCTGACATCATAATTTCTCTCGGCCGGAGAGAATTTTTTTTAGAAAAGGCGGCGCACGGCTTCAGATTAGTGAGTTTGGAAAGACCCTGAGGCAAAACTGCACTTCACCCCCACCTCAGAAGCGTCAACCTCCACAATAAAGGATCTTGACGGATTGGGTTGCACCAACACAGGAGCTGAAGTAAAACATTTTTTTAGTGTCATAAAATAATTTTTTGCAGCCACGGACCAATGTGTCACATCAGCCCCATTGAGGGTGAGGTCAGTCAAAGGCGTTACCACCTGTGAAAACCCCTTAGTGAATTTCCTATAGAAGTTAGCAAAGCCCAAAAATCGCTGCAACCCCTTCAAGCCATGAGGCTTCACCAAATCCATAATGGCCTGGACCTTTTTAGGATCCATCCGGAATTCCTCCCCTGACAATTCAACCCAGAAAAAAACAGTTCTTGCACAAAAAATGAACATTTTTCCAGTTTAGCACATAAATGATTCTCCCGAGTCTCCTAAGAACCATACGCAGACTGTCCACTGAGTACACTAAAATGTCATCCAGGTAGATGACCACATAACGCCCAATTAGGTCAGAGAAAACAACATTAACGACATTTTGAAAAACGGCAGGAGCGTTAGTGAAACCAAAGGGCATTACTAAGTTTTCAAACAGCCCCTCAGTTATCAGGAACGCTGATTTCCATTCATCCCCTTCCTGGACCCTTATAAGTTTATAAGCCCCTTGTAAATCGAGCTTAGAGAACCATTTGGCCCCTGTGAATTGGTTACATAAATTGGGAATCAAAGGAAGAGGGTACGTGTTTTTTACTGTAATCTTTCTCAGTTCCAAAAAGTCGAGGCATGGCGGCAAACACCATCTTTTTTTTTTTTTTTTTTAAGATAAATGAACCCCGCTGCCACAGGTGAAACAGAAGGCCGAATATGTCCCTTGCGGAGACTCTCTGCTATGTACTCCTTCATGGCTTGATGCTCAGACCCGGACAAATTAAACAGGCGAGCCTTGGGTAACTTGGCTCCCGGGACTAAATCAATGGCACAATCGAAAGGTCTATGTGGTGGAAGCACCTCAGCCTCGCTTTTGGAAAACACGTCTTCAAAGTCCTTCAGGTATTCTGGAATACCCTCCAGACCGTCAGGCGACACAGATACAGATTTCACAGGGGTGACAAGAGGTACCAGGTTACAACATATACTGTTATCCCTAAATCCCCACTGATTGATCTCCCCCGTCACCCAATCAATGATAGGATTATGGCGTTGAAGCCAAGGCATTCCTAGTACCAGTCCAGCAGGAAAATTATCTATAACAAAACAACTTAATTTTTCCACATGAGTAGAACCCACTTTCAGAGAGAAAGCTTCATACATGAAACAAATTCGATCCTGGGTGAGAGGAGATAAGTCAATAGCCACAATTTTAACAGGATCCTTAAGCCTGACTGTCCCTATCTTATTAAGAGACACCACCCAGGCATCGATCAGGTTAAAGGTAGAACCACAGTAAACAAAGGCGGTGGTCATGATAGGATCGTCAACAAGTTCCAATTCCACCTGAAGCAAAATTTTAGCAAGTGAGGAAAAATGTACCTGGTAGTCTGGGTAACATCCTTGATCGTTACCCAGACTTAGGCGTTTCCCGACGGCTTAGCAGAACAAGGACAAGAGGGACAGTCCTTTTTCCAATGCCCAGAGGCTCCACAGCAAAAGTATAGTTGGTTGTCTCTGTGGTGTCTTCTCTCTCTTTCCATTATCGAGATAGCCCCAACCTCCATGGGCTCAGAGACGGACGCAGTGTAACACAGGTTGGAGTATAATGGAGACTCCAGCCACATCACTTCACTGGCACCGAGTCTCTGATCCATGCGGATCGCCTGCGTCATGGCGTCATCCAGGGTATCGGGGGAGGATGTAATGCCAGAGCATCCTGTAAACCGTCGGAAAGACCCATGCAGGACAACCCCCTCAGTGCAGTTTCTTTTCAGGATATTTCAGCGGCCCAGATTCTAAACTCTGAGCAGAACTATTCGGCTGAGTGTCTCCCCTGTGTCACACTCATCACTTTATCCTCTGTCAGACGCACTATCAGGCTCGTCATAAATGTGCCCCAAAGGCTCAAAGAATAGGTTCACTGACATATGTTCAGAAGCAGAGGGAGAGAAAAAGCCCATAACTGTGGAGCCCCCCTTAACAAGGACATAACGATCCCCACCCTCTGCCTTTCATTACTAGAAGCCCAGGGACGTAACTCAAAAAACAACTTGCATCCCTCTTTAAAAACCCTAAACAACTTTTTATTCATGGAAAAATTGCCAGGTAACTTTACCGGTGGTTCGGTGTCCACTAGGGATACATCAGTAGGGCCCCCATCCCGAGTCCCCAACGGAACAGGACCCTGTAGAGTGCCCACCGCATCTCTCTGCATCTGTTGGTGCGAGTGAATTAGGGCTTGCTGTTCCATGGACAGCTTCTGCATAAGTTGGGAGAGCTCATTAACCTGCTCCATAAGAGCCCGTACCGGATCAATAATAAACTCGCACCTCACCACCTGGAAGAGACTGTATGGTCATTTATAATGTCAAGGCTCCCGAGTGTAACTACTGCCGGGAGGCTACTCGTCGCAGTAAGTGAGCCTGAGCAGAATGGTGGAGAACTCACTGGGTAGCAAGCAGGACCTGAACCATGTGACAGAGGGGGAGTGGCCAGGGGCAGAGCCAGACGCCTGGGTGCAAAGGAGGCAAACGGCGCCGGAGAGTTGTAAAATGTGCCGAGATCAATAACCAGGGGTCAAGCGATGTACTGGAGGGTGAGACAGAAGGATAGTCAGGTGGAAGCTGGAGGTCAGAAAGCCGAGTAAGTGAATGAAGAGAAACACAAAGCAGAGAAGCCGAGAGTATCAAACAGACCAGATCAAGCACAGAGAGCAAACAAACACCACAGTATGCACACGCACACCAGGGCTCAGGCACTCAGACAAAACAAAAGTATAACTGACAGAAAATCCTAGTCCAGCATGGGTATAAATATCCCTCCCAGATCCAAAAGGAGGCCACAACAATTAACCCTCAGAGGGCAGGGCATTAGCCCTGTCCAAACCATGACACCTGCAGATTAATCCTATATCTGCAGGTTTATGGCTTTTTTTATGAGACAGGTTCCTAGCTCTGTGGCACCTCCTGACCAGCATTTACCTGAGCTGGAAGTTCCCTCCTCTTCTCCCTACATCAGCGCGCATTCCCCCGGTGCTCTCGCATACATCTCATTGTGCATAGCGCCGACTACACTCTTTCTCCACCACAAGGTGGGCACGGGGATGCTATTAAGCCGCTGCCCTGATGCCATGATTTATTTTATTGCTCTATTTGGCCATGTGCTCTCCATTTCCTTTTTTTGTACTTTATCCTTTCCCTGTGTACTATCTTACCCTTTGTGTTCATCTGATGTGACCATCTTGACTCTGCGAATATTATGGTTTCAGGGTTGTTTATGCATTTGTAATATTCTCTATTTCCCTATATTTCCTTCCATTTGAGAGTCGTCACACCCTTTGCATCACCCTGTATACTGCTATCTACCATCCTCACAGCCCTAACTTTGGTAGTATTGGGGTCCTCCCTATCCTAGGAAGATTCTCCCGACACATTTCGTCCCTCCCCTTTTTTCTATTGCGATCACTGTTATTCCTTTACATGTCTTCATCACGTTTACTGGAATGTCTCCATTTTGTCATTATTATATATTATATGAATGCTTTCTTTACTCACTTTTCCTTGCTACTCCAAGGCATAGACCTGAATGGTTGGATATCCATTAAAGTTATTATTAATATTAGTATTATTAGCCTATGGAAACCAGGTTACCCTTGAAATTTAACCCCTTCATGACCTTGGGATTTTTCGTTTTTCCGTGTTCGTTTTTCACTCCCCTCCTTCCCAGAGCCATAACTTTTTTATTTTTCCGTCAATTTGGCCATGTGAGGGCTTATTTTTTGCGGGACGAGTTGTACTTTTGAACGACATCATTGGTTTTAGCATGTCGTGTACTAGAAAACAGGAAAAAAATTCCAAGTGCGGTGAAATTGCAAAAAAAGTGCAATCCCACACTTGTTTTTTGTTTGGCCTTTTTGCTAGGTTCACTAAATGCTAAAACTGACCTGACATTATGATTCTCCAGGTCAGTACGAGTTCATAGACACCTAACATGACTAGGTTATTTTTTATCTAAGTGGTGAAAAAAAATTCCAAACTTTGCTAAAACAAACAAAAAAAAATTGCGCCATTTTCCGATACTCGTAGCGTCTCCATTTTTCTTGATCTGGGGTCGGTTGAGGGCTTATTTTTTGCGTGCCGAGCTAGCGTTTTTAATGATAGCATTTTGGTGCAGATACGTTCTTTTGATCGCCCGTTATTGCATTTTAATGCAATGTCGCGGCGACCTAAAAAACGTAATTCTGGCGTTTTCAATTTTTTTTCTTGCTACGCCGTTTAGCGATCAGGTTAATGCTTTTTTTTAATTGATAGATCGGGCGATTCTGAGCGGGGCGATACCAAATATGTGTAGATTTGATTTTTTTTTTTTATTGATTTATTTTGATTGGGGCGAAAGGGGGGTGATTTAAACTTTTATATTTTTTTTATTTTTTTCACATTTTTTTTTTACTTTTTTTTTTTTACTTTTGCCATGCTTCAATAGCCTCCATGGGAGGCTAGAAGCAGGCACAGCACGATCGGCTCTGCTACATAGCAGCGATCTGCTGATCGCTGCTATGTAGCAGAAATGGAGGTGTGCTGTGAGCGCCGACCACAGGGTGGCGCTCACAGCCACCGGTCATCAGTAACCATAGAGGTCTCTAGGACCTCTATGGTTACCATCCTGACACATCGCCGACCCCCGATCATGTGACGGGGGTCGGCGATGACGTCATTTCCGGCCGCCCGGCCGGAAGCGGTAGTTAAATGCCGCTGTCTGCATTTGACAGCGGCATTTAACTAGTTAATAGGTGCGGGCAGATCGCGATTCTGCCTGCGCCTATTACGGGCACATGTCAGCTGTTCAAAACAGCTGACATGTCCCGGCTTTGATGCGGGCTCAGCGCGGAGCCCTGCATCAAAGCAGGGGATCTGACCTCGGACGTACTATTCCGTCCGAGGTCAGATAGGGGTTTTAACTCGGGGAATAGAGATTTTTTTTTTCTTTTATTTAAGAAATGAATGCCCCAGATGTGTCTTTTCTGTGATATTTGATTTCTAATGTGGTTATAGTATTAAGCTTTGCTTGTTCCAGGTTCAATGTTTAAGCAAAACTTAAATTTGTTTCCATATGAAAAAGTTTATTGTTGTATTTGAGGAGATAGAAAAACTTCCACAATTGTAGACATTTTTTTTTTCAATAAATCATGAAGGTTAACTCACAAATTTGACCATGTTTTTAATTTTGGCCCACTGTCTATTTGAGTTTGACATCCCTGCTCTGTGGTGTGAATATGTGTTACTCACCAATGCCATGGATGACATCCAGTGGCACTTCAGAGAGCTCACTGCAGAGACCAGAGCAGCGGCTGAACGAGGAGAGTTTAGTATATATTTTTTTTAAATTGTGGTGGCAGTATACTGTATGGAGGACTACTATGGGGAGCGCAGTATACTGCATGGAAGACTATGGGGGAGCAGTATACTGTATGGAGGACTATGGGGAGTGCAGAATACAGCATGGAGGACTATGGGGGAGTAGTATACTGTATGGAGGACTATGAGGAGAGCAGTATACTGTATGGAGGACTATAGGGAGAGCAGAATACAGCATGGAGGACTATAGGGAGAGCAGTATACTGTATGGAGGACTATAGGGAGAGCAGTATACTGCAGTATATTGTAGGAGGACTATCAACCACATTCGGATACTTCAGATGAAACCTGAAAACCCACCTCTTCAGGAAAGCTTACAGCCTGCACTGACCCCACCGCCTCTCCTCACCACAACCGGAGCTACAGCCTCACCAACACTCCTGCAACCCTCGACCTACTGTCTCCTTCCCCATAATCCTGTAGAATATAAGCCCGCAAGGGCAGGGTCCTCGCCCCTCTGTATCAGTCTGTCATTGTTAGTTTGCTTACTGTAAGTGATATCTGTAATTTGTATGTAACCCCTTCTCATGTACAGCACCATGGAATCAATGGTGCTATATAAATAAATAATAATAATATACTGTATGGAGGACTATGGGGGAGTGCAGTATACTGTATGGAGGACTATGGGAAGAGCAGTATACTGCATGGAGGACTATGGGGAGTGCAGTATACAGTATGGAGATCTGTGGGGAGTGCAGTATACTGTATGGAGGACTATGTGGAGTGCAGAATACTGTATGGAGGACTAAGGGGAGTGCAGTATTCTGTATGGAGGACTATGGGGAGTGCAGTATTCAGTATGGAGATATATGGGGAGTGCAGTATACTGTATGGAGGACTATGGGGAGTGCAGTATACTGTATGGAGGACTATGGGGAGTGCAGAATACTGTATGGAGGACTATGGGGAGTGCAGTATACTGTATGGAGGATTAGGGGAAGATCAGTATACTGTATGGAGAACTATGGGGAGTGCAGTATACTGTATGGAGGACTATGGGGAGTGCAGTATTCAATATGGAGATATATGGGGAGTGCAGTATACTGTATGAGGACTATGGGGAGTGCAGTATACAGTATGGAGATATATGGGGAGTGCAGTATACTGTATGGAGGACTATGGGGAGTGCAGTATTCAGTATGGAGATATATGGGGAGTGCAGTATACTGTATGAGGACTATGGGGAGTGCAGTATACAGTATGGAGATATATGGGGAGTGCAGTATACTGTATGGAGGACTATGGGTCAATTAGAATTTCTGCTATTGGGCCCCATGATTTCTATGTACACCCCTCATGACATACTTATTGTGGGTAGATCAATTGTGGTTGGATGTTCAATATAGTTTGACGGTGACTACTAATCAATCACAAAATATAGGCAAAACCAATATTCTTGATTTGCGGCATTCTTTGTTACAAGTCATTTTCACCTTTACCAACATTCCTTTCTCATAAAATCTGACTTTTTCTAATCGACTGAATTTCAAGAACTATCAAAAATGAGTATAAAGCTGGATTTGTGCCAGATCCCAATACAGTCATAATTGTGGGAAGTGAAATTCTCATTAAAACAGCCAGAGCTATTAATTACACCATGTTAATTATGAAGCATCCTAATCACCAAGGGCTTGTTCATTTAGGAAGAAAAAGGTAGAAAAGCTGCTGAAAATTAAGCACTTAACACAACTTAAATCTTCCATTCTAGGGTACATTTCTGAAAATGTAGTTACCAGGGACGCATAATTAAACGATAAATCATTTTAGCGCTTGCAGAAACTATAAACCATAAGATACTTTCATTCAGAATCCGAAAATTTCTGGAAGCTAGCAGGGGGCAGCAATCAAAAGACAACATGGGTGGATTCATTAATGCTCCAGTCACGGTAACTACGTCGGTAAGCGGCTACAAGAGATGATGGCTAAAGATTATTTCTAATGTGACTATCATACGTGGAGAGGTAGAAAGCAATAATGGCTATGAACAAAACGCGAAAGGGTATGTTTGTGTCTGTCACACTGGAAAGCTTTAACCCCATATAGATGCAGTCTACTTTAGGTTTTAAAACGCACCTATCATATTAACAATACCAAACATATATTTAGTAATGTCTGACACAATACAGATATGGTATGCTGCAGCCAAACATATTTTTTGTCACCATATATTGGCACACTCGGTTAAATTCCTTGCTATACCTATATATAATCCATTTTCCAGTACTCCTCATGAAAAGTACCAGTCATTTTTTTGCTTGTAGCGTATGATCCATGTAGGGCAGCCTTTAGCTACGAAGCCGGGAGATTACACTGCAGTCATTCTTCCCATGACCTATATACAACCACTCTGAATAGGTGAGTCCCCGCAAAGTCAATTAAATCTAATATATACACTATAATAATGTTCATTCAATTTTAAGATTAATAGGAATATATTCAATAACTTCCTAAAATGAAAAAGCCTACTTGAAATGTGCTGCAGACTGGTACAAATGTTCTTTCCAATTTAAGTGGACGCTGAGCGCTCGCCGGCTAGCAGCAGGGTGCTCCATAGCTTTTAATATTAAAAATTTTAATAAGCGCTTTTCGACTCGGAGAGTCTCCATACTTAAAAGTATTTATTTTATATCCTACTTCTAGAATATACAAGCACATTCCTTTACAAACATTGCCGCACTATGCAGTTTGCTAACTCAATATTAATTAAAGTGGCAACATCTAGGAGTCAATCAGAGAATCTCAGGAAAAACAGAGACCTGGGCAATGAAAATAGGCAGGCGGAGAGCAAACTGCAGGCACCACACAAGCTCTAGTACAGGCGACAAAAAAAATCATGCCTAACCCAAAACTACATACACATTGTACCATGGCTGCTGCATGCTGTGCAGGAATGGAATGTGGTGGAAGCAGTAAGGGGTACAATTTGGGCTCTGACCTAATAAACATGCTGAAGTCATCTTACAGATATTCTGGTTTGATCAGATAATTACCCTTTAAATCAATGCACTGTAGGATTTTACCAGTTTTGTTCACCACTGTCTGGTAGCATAACCTCTAGCGTCTTCCATCGGAGGCTGCCACAAAGGAATACAGTGTGATACACTTACTGCAATAACATTCCTCCTCCAAGAACCAGGAAACAGCTCCAGTATGTATATACAGTACATAGATATACAGCGACTGAATATAACTATCAGCAAATCACTGAGGTTCCACCAGGAAAGCTTAAAGGTGATATCCGGGACATTGTAAAAAACAATGCCCAAGCACTACCGGGCAAACAGTTGCCACCTTCATGCCTGTTGTACCCGGCGCCGTTCCTCCCCGACACAGACTGCTCCTGCCGGCGATACAGCTGCCTTTGCTGACATCATGTTTACAGAGCGGCAGCTTCTATTCATCTCTGCTCTGTTGACAGGCCGGCACTTCCGACGTCATTCTTATTGACAGCCGGATTCCTGCTGTCTAACTGATGGAGCTGACTGTTAATCAGAATGTTGTCGGAAGTCCCGCCCTGTAAATAGAGAAGGGCAGTAAAGAAGCCACCGCTCTGTAGACATGACATCATTAAAGACAGCTGAATTGCCGGCAGGAGTGGTCTGTGACTGCTCTGTTCTGGGAAAAAATGGTGCTGGACACAACAGGCACGTAGGTAGCAAAAAAAATGTGCTTAGGCACATTTTTTGTTTTTCGCTAAGTCCCGGATATCCCCTTTAAAGTAAGATTTATCTGGATAGGCACTCCATTCGAGCTTCAGAGATGTAATTAGCCATGCAAGGACAGTTACGGTATATAGCACTCATAGGGCTTTTGTGCAGCAGTATACAGACAGTCTGATGCAGTCAACAGCTTAAGGTAGCAACAGTGACATATAGACCTCAATACACTTAGAAGAGATGGTGCACTTCAATGCATCACCTCTTTCCAAAAGCTTTAAGCAGCAGTTCCATCCAACAACACCCACGAGCTGCATGATTCATTGATGGGTAAAGAACAGGTGCTCTGCATCTTCTCTTAAACAGGTTTTCCATTTCTCATCCGCATGGCATCGGCATGTCTGTAATAAAAATAATAGACAGAGCCTGTAATCCTCCTCCCCATGTCCAATGTTGCATTTCAACAGCTGCCCTGGTGTTGTGAATTCTGTGGCAGAGCTCCCTCCTGTGGTCACAAGTGGTACTTCGGCTGATTCGTCTATGAGCTTCCGTTGGTGGATGTGAGTGGTACTGCGGCTTCTGAGTTTCCTTCCTCAGGTGACGAGGTTAAGTCGATAGGTGCTGCTCTATTTAACTCCACCTAGTGCTTTGCTCCTGGCCTCCAGTCAATGTTCTAGTATTGGTCTTGCTTCCTCCTGGATCGTTCCTGTGGCCTGTCTGCTCTGCATAAGCTTAGTTTTGCTTGTGTTATTTTTGTTTGCTATTTTTTCTGTCCAGCTTGCATTATTGGTTTTTCTTGCTTGCTGGAAGCTCTGGGACGCAGAGGGAGCACCTCCGTACCGTTGTTCGGTGCGGAGGGTCTTTTTGCCCCCTCTGCGTGGTTGTTTGTAGGGTTTTGTGTTGACCGCAAAGCAATCTTTCCTATCCTCGGTCTGTTCAGTAAGTCGGGCCTCACTTTGCTAAATCTATTTCATCTCTGCGTTTGTATTTTCATCTCAACTCACAGTCATTATATGTGGGGGGCTGCCTTTTCCTTTGGGGTATCTCTCTGAGGCAAGATAGGCTTATTTTTCTATCTTCAGGGCTAGCTAGTTTCTCAGGCTGTGCTCGAGGCGCATAGGTCTGGTCAGGAGCGCTCCACGGCTACCTCTAGTGTGGTTGGATAGGATTAGGGATTGCGGTCAGCAGAGTTCCCACGTCTCAGAGCTCGTCCTATGTGTTTTGGTAATTGTCAGGTCACTTTGTGTGCTCTGAACTTCAATGTCTATTGTGGTTCTGAATTACCTGTTCATAACACCTGGTGATGGTGTACTGGTTGCAAAATGACATTCTGTCAACAGCTCAGCGGTTTGTGCCTTCCACACGGACACAGCCACTGAGTTGAGTGATTAGCTGATGCGTAGTTGATGTGACTTTGCTGCTGGCAATTAATTACTGGATCAGTGAGGGAGATGCAGCACTGGAACTAGGGAGGGTGAGTACCATCTATTTTTTTCACAGACAAAATCCCTTTATTATGCTGGTACCCAGCAAGTGCTTTTCTGGGGGCTTTCCCAAAGTACACAAAAAACATAAGGCAAGAATATTTTGTGAACAGGACCTGAGAAACAACACAAATATTCTTGCATTACATGGGCAGGTGACCAATTACAAGGGTACGTGCAATATATTATTCACCTATGGAACCATTTTTTATTGCTCTACTCCTCTTATGTGCATTCATCCCACGTTTATACACTACAGGTCATCTGTAAGTAGTCTGAAACTATTTATTTGATCCTTATTAGTAAGGAGAGGGTTGTAAAGAAATTTATTAGGAATAGGATTACTGAGGTCACAGCTTCCGTTTCTACAGATTACCTCTTATGATTGAAGTTCACCCCCCAAACACACACTCTATTGTCCCGGGAGAAGGGGGGAAGGGGCATCTATACATGGAGCATTTTAAATGCCATGTATACTACCAGATCAATCTCTACCAGAGTAAGTGCTGCTATTTTATTCCCTTTATATATACAAACGTGATAACCTTGTTCAATGAACATAACTGGTATTTACAGTAAATTAAACATTTATGATAATATATAGCGAATAACTGCCTTCAACCCCATTCTGTCAAAGGGAATATACAAGCTGAAAAAGTCTAAAAAGAAAAAAGTACAACACATGACAGATCTTGGTTTTGATAAGGAGCAATTAACTTCACCTTCAAGCCTCCTCTAAAAGCCCAGGATGAACTGTCAGAAATGCGCAGAGATCTGAACGGCTGCGCTTTTGCTGTTAATATTATTTCTTAATCAGGCATCTATTTATCTTTTCACATTCAGTTTCTTGCATGATACTAAAAGGCAGATTGAGTGAAGGTTTTCTATGTGAGTGTACATACAGCCATAGGTCAGGCGCAAACATCCACATTATTACGTGCATTAACTACACAAGTAGAGGCGACATTTAGGCCCAGATCCATCCAAGTCTTTTCCTCAGTGTTCTAACGTCAACACTTTGAAAAGTAACAAAATGTTGGAGGAACTCGAAGTTTATCAGAAATGTTGCGACTTTTGGTGTTTTTAAACCAGTCCCAGCCACATGCCCTGAAGAGCATGGGCAAGACGGAGAGTGACTAAGACCATCTGATGAATTCATCAAAATGTACGGCACTTTAGTGTAGTAACTTATGCCAAAAATGCCTTCCTAATGAATAAGGTGCATCTAAAAGTAGGTGCAAACGATCATTAAGCGCTGTGGCTTGGACGCTGCGCACTTGCGCAGCATCCAACCGGCAGCGCCCAGATGTTACAGCATAGTGGATGGGATTTCAAGAAATCCCATGCCCTTTATGTGTTCAGAGACCCCTGCGGAGACGGACATGCGGTGCGTCTTTCCAGACCGCAGCATGTCTATTTATCTTGCGGAGACACGAGCCTCAACATAAATGTCACCCGTACACTGTATTGGACACGGTGATTCCGCATGGTTCAGTAAACACATGTAGATTCACCTGCGTTCAATAGCCGGCAGCACTTTGGACAGAGCGGACATGTGCTGTGTCCAAAGCGCTGCCAATTCCGTATCATCATTTCGACTAGCGTGCAAAACATGTACAAATAGTGTAGAAATCATTGTACAGATCTGTAGCATGACACAAATGCATAATGTTTAGCTAGGCTATCTGTATCATATGAACTATCAGTTGGCTTAAATAAAGTATATATAGTCATAAGGCCCATTACTTGTACACACAAAGGAAACATATCTGTATAGAGCAAATATACATCAGCTTTTTAGTTACTGAGATTTTCTGCTTTCCTTTAAATTTAGGAATGCCAAACAGCTAAATTTAAAGCCTATAGCTTAATATATGGAACAAATAAGAAAGTAAATCATATGAAATGCATTCACTTTCAACAATATGTGATGGCGGTCTCGGCATGCAGAATATGGATATCAGACAGATCCAGATCTGCCGAACTGTATTGTTGGAATGCCAGATTGTTCACCAATAATGGTGTGAACTCCGCTAGATCTAAAACCAGCCATTACAAGCCATGTTCTTATGAGAGCTGCACATGGTCAGGACAAGTTTTCAGCTTATAGATGAACCATTCACCGTACTGACTAAGACTGAAAATGGTGGAAGATTAAAACAACCTATACATGTATCAGGGCAGTGGAGTTGGAGTCGGAGTCGGGGTCAGTTGTTGTGAATTCTGTGGCTGAGTTCACTTCTGTGGTCACAAGTGGTATTGCAGTCTCTGGGCTTCCTCCCTCAGGTGTTTTGGTGAGCTCGTTGGCTGCCTTGCTATTTAGCTCCACCTGAGTCTGTCTTCCTTGCTCCTTGTCAATGTTCCAGTGTTGGATCTGAGCTACTGCATCTTTCCTTGGGCCTGCTGCTCTGCTAGATAAGTGCTTCTAGTTTGTTTTCTGTTTTTTTCTGTCCAGCTTGCTATTGTCTTTTGCTGGAAGCTCTGAGAAGCAGAGGGGTGCACCGCCGTGCTGTTAGTTCGGCACGGTGGGTCTTTTTGCCCCTTTGCGTGGTTTTCGTTTTAGGGTTTTTGTAGACTGCATAGTTCTCTTTGCTATCCTCGCTCTGTCTAGAATATCGGGCCTCACTTTGCTGAATCTATTTCATTCCTACGTTTGTCTTTTCATCTTGCTAACAGTCATTATATGTGGGGGGCTGCCTATTCCTTTGGGGTATTTCTCTGAGGTAAGTCAGGCTTGTATTTCTATCTTCAGGCTAGTCAGCTCCTCAGGCAGTGCCGAGTTGCATAGGTAGTTGTTAGGCGCAATCCACTGCTGCTTATAGTTGTGTGAGGATAGATCAGGTACTGCAGTCTACAGAGATTCCACGTCTCAGAGCTCGTCCTATTGTTTTTGGTTATTGCCAGATCTCTGTATGTGCGCTGATTACTGCACGCTGTGTTGCCTGATTGCCAGCCATAACAGTACAAGGAGCCACACCAATGATTCCCAATAGAGGGAAAAAAGAAATCCTGACATCATTTTTTTTTTCTTAGCTCTGTCTTCAGTCTTTTTTTTCCCCTAGACATTAGAGTGCTTCAGGACACAGCTGTGGACATGGATATTCAGGCTCTGTGCTCCTCAATGGATAATCTCGTTGTAAATGTACAAAAGATTCAAGATACTATTGATCAGAAATCGATGCTAGAACCAAGAATTCCGATTCCTGATTTGTTTTTTGGTGACAGAACTAAGTACCTGAGCTTCAGAAATAATTGTAAGCTATTTTTGGCCTTGAAACCTCATTCTTCTGGTAATCCTATTCAACAGGTTTTGATTATTATTTCTTTTTTGCGCGGCGACCCACAGGACTGGGCGTTTTCTCTTGCACCAGGAGATTCTGCATTGAGTAATGTTGATGCATTTTTCCTGGCGCTCGGATTGCTTTACGATGAGCCTAATTCAGTGGATCAGGCCGAGAAAAATCTGCTGGCTTTATGCCAGGGTCAGGATGATGTACAAGTATATTGTCAGAAATTTAGGAAATGGTCAGTACTCACTCTGTGGAATGAATCTGCACTAGCGGCTTTGTTCAGAAAGGGTCTCTCTGAAGCTCTTAAGGATGTAATGGTGGGATTTCCTATGCCTGCTGGTTTGAATGAGTCTATGTCCTTGGCCATTCAGATCGGTCGTCGCTTGCGCGAGCGTAAATCTGTGCACCATCTGGCGGTACTGCCTGAGAGTAAACCTGAGCCTATGCAGTGCGACAGGACTATGACTAAAGTAGAACGGCAAGAACACAGACGTCTGAACAGACTGTGTTTCTATTGTGGTGATTCTACTCATGCTATTTCTAATTGTCCTAAACGCACTAGGCGGTTCGATAGCTCTGCCGTTATTGGTACTGTACAGTCCAAATTCCTTTTGTCCATTACCTTAATGTGCTCTTTGTCATCGTATTCTGTCATGGCGTTTGTGGATTCAGGCGCTGTCCTGAATCTGATGGATTTGGATTATGCTAAACGTTGTGGATTTTTCTTGGAGCCTTTGCGGTGTCCTATTCCGTTGAGAGGAATTGATGCTACACCTTTGGCCAAGAATAAGCCTCAGTACTGGGCCCAGCTGACCATGTGCATGGCTCCTGCACATCAGGAAGTTATTCGCTTTCTGGTACTGCATAATTTGCATGATGTGGTCGTGTTGGGGTTGCCATGGCTACAAACCCATAATCCAGTATTGGATTGGAACTCTATGTCGGTAACCAGCTGGGGTTGTCAGGGAGTACATGGTGATGTTCCATTTTTGTCTATTTCGTCATCCATTCCTTCTGACATCCCAGAGTTCTTGTCGGACTTTCAGGATGTATTTGAAGAGTCCAAGTCTGATGCCCTACCTCCGCATAGGAATTGTGATTGTGCTATCGATTTGATTCCTGGTAGTAAATTCCCTAAGGGTCGTTTATTTAATTTGTCCGTACCTGAACACACCGCTATGCGCAGTTATGTGAAGGAGTCCCTGGAGAAGGGACATATTCGCCCATCGTCGTCACCATTGGGAGCAGGGTTCTTTTTTGTAGCCAAGAAGGATGGTTCGCTAAGACCGTGTATTGATTACCGCCTTCTTAATAAGATCACTGTTAAGTTTCAGTATCCCTTGCCATTGATTTCTGACTTGTTTGCTCGGATTAAGGGGGCTAGTTGGTTTACTAAGATTGATCTTCGTGGTGCGTATAATCTGGTGAGAATCAGGCAGGGAGATGAATGGAAAACGGCATTTAATACGCCCGAGGGTCATTTTGAGTATCTGGTGATGCCGTTCGGACTTGCCAATGCTCCATCTGTTTTTCAGTCTTTTATGCATGACATTTTCCGTGAGTATCTGGATAAATTCTTGATTGTTTACTTGGATGACATTTTGATCTTCTCAGATGATTGGGAGTCTCATGTGAAGCAAGTCAGAATGGTTTTCCAGGTACTGCGTGCTAATTCCTTGTTCGTGAAGGGATCAAAGTGTCTCTTCGGTGTGCAGAAAGTTTCATTTTTGGGGTTCATCTTTTCCCCTTCTACTATCGAGATGGATCCGGTTAAGGTTCAGGCCATCCAGGATTGGACTCAGCCGACATCTCTAAAAAGTCTGCAGAAATTCCTGGGCTTTGCTAATTTTTATCGTCGCTTCATCTGTAATTTTTCTAGCATTGCCAGACCATTGACCGATTTGACCAAGAAGGGTGCTGATTTGGTTAATTGGTCTTTTGCTGCCGTGGAAGCTTTTCAGGAGTTGAAGCGTCGTTTTTGCTGTGCCCCTGTGTTGTGTCAACCTGATGTTTCTCTTCCGTTCCAGGTCGAGGTTGATGCTTCTGAGATTGGTGCAGGGGCGGTTTTGTCACAGAGAGGTTCTGGTTGCTCAGTGTTCAAACCATGTGCTTTCTTTTCCAGGAAATTTTCTGCTGCTGAGCGTAATTATGATGTGGGCAACCGAGAGTTGCTGGCCATGAAGTGGGCATTCGAGGAGTGGCGTCATTGGCTTGAGGGTGCTAAGCATCGCGTGGTGGTATTGACTGATCATAAGAACTTGACTTATCTCGAGTCTGCCAAGCGCTTGAATCCTAGACAGGCCCGTTGGTCGTTATTTTTTGCTCGTTTTGATTTTGTGATTTCATACCTTCCGGGCTCTAAAAATGTGAAGGCGGATGCTCTGTCTAGGAGTTTTGTGCCCGACTCTCCGGGGTTATCTGAGCCGGCGAGTATCGTCAAGGAAGGAGTCATTGTGTCTGCCATCTCCCCTGATTTGCGGAGAGTGTTGCAGAAATTTCAGGCTAATAAACCTGATCGTTGTCCGGCCGAGAAACTGTTCGTCCCTGATAGGTGGACTAGTAAAGTTATCTCTGAACTTCATTGTTCGGTGCTGGCCGGTCATCCAGGAATCTTTGGTACCAGGGAGTTGGTTGCTAGATCCTTCTGGTGGCCATCTCTGTCACGGGATGTGCGTGCTTTTGTGCAGGCCTGTGGAATTTGTGCTAGGGCTAAGCCCTGCTGTTCACGTGCCAGTGGGTTGCTTTTGCCCTTGCCGGTCCCGAAGAGGCCTTGGACACATATTTCGATGGATTTCATTTCTGACCTTCCCGTTTCTCAAAAGATGTCGGTCATTTGGGTGGTCTGTGATCGCTTTTCTAAAATGGTCCATCTGGTGCCCTTGGTTAAATTGCCTTCCTCCTCTGATTTGGTGCCTTTGTTCTTCCAGCATGTGGTTCGTTTACATGGCATTCCTGAGAATATTGTTTCTGACAGAGGTTCCCAGTTTGTCTCGAGGTTCTGGCGAGCCTTTTGTGGTAGGATGGGCATTGACCTATCTTTCTCCTCGGCCTTCCATCCTCAGACTAATGGCCAGACCGAACGAACCAATCAGACCTTGGAAACATATCTGAGATGTTTTGTTTCCGCTGACCAGGATGATTGGGTGTCATTTTTGCCGTTGGCTGAGTTCGCCCTTAATAATCGGGCCAGCTCGGCTACCTTGGTCTCTCCATTTTTCTGCAATTCTGGGTTCCATCCTCGTTTCTCTTCAGGACAGGTTGAGTCTTCGGACTGTCCTGGTGTGGATTCTGTGGTGGACAGGTTGCAGCAGATCTGGACTCAGGTAGTGGACAATTTGACCTTGTCCCAGGAGAAGGCTCAGCTTTTCGCTAATCGCAGACGCCGTGTGGGACCCCGACTTCGTGTTGGGGATTTGGTTTGGTTATCTTCTCGTCATATTCCTATGAAGGTTTCCTCTCCTAAATTTAAACCTCGTTTTATTGGTCCGTATAGGATTTCTGAGATTCTCAATCCGGTGTCTTTTCGTCTGACCCTCCCAGACTCCTTTTCCATACATAATGTATTCCATAGGTCGTTGTTGAGGAGATACGTGGCACCTATGGTTCCATCTGTGGAGCCTCCTGCCCCTGTTTTGGTGGAGGGGGAATTGGACTATATTGTGGAGAAGATTTTGGATTCTCGTGTCTCTAGACGGAAATTCCAGTATCTGGTCAAATGGAAGGGTTATGCTCAGGAAGATAATTCCTGGGTTTTTGCCTCTGATGTCCATGCCCCAGATCTTGTTCGTGCCTTTCATGTGGCTCATCCTGGTCGGCCTGGGGGTTCTGGTGAGGGTTCGGTGACCCCTCCTCAAGGGGGGGGTACTGTTGTGAATTCTGTGGCTGAGTTCACTTCTGTGGTCACAAGTGGTATTGCAGTCTCTGGGCTTCCTCCCTCAGGTGTTTTGGTGAGCTCGTTGGCTGCCTTGCTATTTAGCTCCACCTGAGTCTGTCTTCCTTGCTCCTTGTCAATGTTCCAGTGTTGGATCTGAGCTACTGCATCTTTCCTTGGGCCTGCTGCTCTGCTAGATAAGTGCTTCTAGTTTGTTTTCTGTTTTTTTCTGTCCAGCTTGCTATTGTCTTTTGCTGGAAGCTCTGAGAAGCAGAGGGGTGCACCGCCGTGCTGTTAGTTCGGCACGGTGGGTCTTTTTGCCCCTTTGCGTGGTTTTCGTTTTAGGGTTTTTGTAGACTGCATAGTTCTCTTTGCTATCCTCGCTCTGTCTAGAATATCGGGCCTCACTTTGCTGAATCTATTTCATTCCTACGTTTGTCTTTTCATCTTGCTAACAGTCATTATATGTGGGGGGCTGCCTATTCCTTTGGGGTATTTCTCTGAGGTAAGTCAGGCTTGTATTTCTATCTTCAGGCTAGTCAGCTCCTCAGGCAGTGCCGAGTTGCATAGGTAGTTGTTAGGCGCAATCCACTGCTGCTTATAGTTGTGTGAGGATAGATCAGGTACTGCAGTCTACAGAGATTCCACGTCTCAGAGCTCGTCCTATTGTTTTTGGTTATTGCCAGATCTCTGTATGTGCGCTGATTACTGCACGCTGTGTTGCCTGATTGCCAGCCATAACAGTCAGTGTCCTTTTTGGTAGAGTCTCAGTTGGAGTCGGTATAAAATGGAATGAATCTGACTTCTAAAATATATAATAAATTGGGATCAGTAATTCAGTGCAGGATGTGCTGTAAATGTTTTCATAAGAATTTGGGAAAGTTAATAAAATGTCCTATAAATGTCTGTTCTGTTCCTGATCGAGGATCTCAGTTTTTAGTTGAGATGGATCGGTGCTGCATTTTATGCACATGCTCAGTGGTGAGGCAGTGCTGTGGAGTCGGAGCCGAAGTTGTGGAGTCAGAGTTGGAGTCGGAAGTCAGGGAAATTGAGGAGTCGGGGTCAGAGTCTGTAGTTTGGCTTACCAACTCCACAGCTCTGTGTACAATTGCTATAGTTTTGGAGAGGATCTTCGTCACATTCTTGTCTGATGTCTTGTCTTCTTTGCTTGTTTTTTTGATTCATAATGATGCTATAAATGTTTTTTATTGGTGAAAGGTTTTGGACTGCAGAAGGCCAGTTCATCACCACAACTCATCTTCTGTAAAGCCATGCTGTTGTGATTGATTCAGTATGTGATTTAGCGTTGTCTTGCTGAAATATGCAAGGTCCTCCAAGAAATAGATGTTGTCCATATGGCAGCCATAACCTCTATGCAACCAGCATTGATAGTGCCTTTGAAGATGTGTAAGCTGCTCATGCCATGGGCACTAATGCAAACCCCATCCAATTAGAGCTGCAGACTTTTGAACTATGCCCTAACAAGCTGGATGGTACTTCTCTTCTTGAGTCTAAAGGACACCGTATCCAAGGTTTTCATACAGAACTTTACATTTTGATTCATCTGTCCACAGAACAGTTTTCCATTTTGCCTTAGACCATTTTAAATTAGCTTTTTTACCCAGAGAAGACAAACATTTCTGGATTATGTTGATATATAACCTCTTCTGTAAATAAAGACATAAAGACAACAATAACTTGCATTTGTGGATTGCACGGTGAACAGAGTTAACAGACAATGATTTCTGGAAGCGTTTCAGAGTTTATGTAGTGATTTACATGACTGAATCATGCCTGTTTTAATGAAGTGCCACCTGAGGGTCCAACGATCACGAACATCCAATGTTGACCATCAGCTTTGTCCTTACGCAATCTTTTGATGACATAATATATTATTTACTGTGTACTGTGAGATATTCAAAGTCTTTGCAGTTCTACATTGAGGAACATTTTTCAAAAATTGTTCAAGAATTTTTAAACACAATTGTTCACAGATTGGTGAACCTCTGACCATCTTTGCTTCTGAGAGACTCTGCCTCCCCAACATGCTTTCTTTATACAGAGTCTTAAGACTTAGTTTAAAATTGACCCTCCAGCTGTTTTATCATTAGTACCACCTACTTTTTCAGTCTTTTGTTAACCCTGTCCCATCTTTTTGAAGAGATGCTGCTGCCATCAACTTCTTCTATATGAGTGAATTTCTTGCAATGAAATTGAAAAATATCTAACTTTCCACATGTGATATGTGCTCTATGTTCTGTTGTGAATAAAAATGGCTATAAGAGTTTTCCAAATCATTGCATTCTTGTTTTCTTTACATTTTACACAGTGTCCCGACTTTTTTGGAATTGGGATTGTAGAATTAACTGGCTCTCTAATGCCATCTACTAAAGATGACTACCCTATAATTCAATATCAGAAAGGAAAAGACTTCCATCTGCAGACAAATGTTCCTGGATTCTTGCCCCTCATCAGTGCACAGCAAGATAATTGTTGGCAGGGTGACAGACCTCCTCTAGCAGGGGTTACGGTATTTCTTTGTGGAGACTGCTACTATGTCATGCAACGCCACCTCGTTCACTGCACTAGGGAAAAAATAATTTATATCAAATCCTAGATTAAGAAAAAAGTGACAGAAATACAAATGTTCACAGACCATAAAGTGTGAAACAGCAGATTGTCTATGCACCCAACATTTTCTTTACATACAAATAATGACAGGATATGGCATTAGACATCTCCTAGGCAGAGCTATTTCATGCTAGGAGCTCGTCTTCAAATCTGCTTTTTGGAAGTAATGGTGCTTTGTGGTTGTCACTTTTTACCACCCTGTCTCTATAAGAGATGAAACCACTGTAATTTCACGGTGACACAGACCATGGAGGGCAACTGTTTTGCTACAATTAATTGACCAATTATCAGATGTGCATTAATATTGACAATAATAATGATGACCACATATACAGCAGAAGTCTAGGTAGCCAAACATTGTCTCCTAAAACAGAAAATCCATTTACCTTTAATGGGGTTGTCCGGTCCAAATCGATAAGTCCGCCTTCACTCTGTGTGACTGCATACAATTGTATTGAGCAAGGGTCTAGTGACGCAGCCGGTCAGTGGGTGTTGCCGCCTAGAGGGGAAGGTCTTGCTCCATACATGTGTATGGAGAGCAAGGGCGCACCCACTGGCTGGGAGTATGTATAACTCATCCACACCTTCCACTCCCAGGTCTGAAACCGGCGAGTTCCTGCAGAGCGCGGAAACTGCACTGGTGGATTCAGAAGTCTGCAGTCACACTTGTGACTTATCGATTTGGACCGGACAACCCCTTTAAATAATTGAGATCAACCCAAAATCATATCAGGATAGGAAAATAAAGCATTTTGATTTTAGTTCATATTGTTTTTCTGATTATTTTTCAGCCTGGACTATGAGAAATATAACAAGGAAACCATTTGAGACGAAGCAAAGCGAAATTCTTCTATCACAAAATAAAAGATGAGAAACAAGAAGCTGCATGTCAATAAAATATTTATCAGCCCTGGGATCAAAACTGCTGGGATTATACATAGCTTACCAGCCAACACATCTATAAAGAGCATATGCTAGAGAAAAAAATGGAAACTGCACAACAGTCCTGTGCTGCCTTTCTAAGGTTTAAAACCACACCTAGAAAGTAACCCTTGTTTAATTTGTTTTCTACATAAATCATTAGTACAAGTGAAAACCTTGCAATATATGGTATCTTATTAGAGCAATCAGATTATTTCTCCTCTTGAACTGATCATTCATTCTCAAAATTCTCAAATCACAGGAAAAATAGGTCTTCAGTCAATACAGATACCGGTATATTGCCATTACGGAGATAGGGATTGACAGTTTGTGCTCATAGAGTTCTATGGAGAACTGTAACTGTTGCTTCAAGAGAACTTGCATCATAGGCTATGTGCACACGTTGCGGAATGAGGTGCAGCGTTTTCTGCACAAAATCCTCCTGGCTGAATCCGCAGGTGCAGATTTGCCGCGGATTTTATGCGGATTTTATGCAGATTGATGCGGATTTTCTACGTTATTTACCACTGCGGATTTCTATAATGGAGGGGTGCAGAAACGCTGCAGATCCGCACAAAAGTTGTGACATGCACTTCTTTTAAATCACCAGCGCTTCCGCGCGGATTTTTCCGCACCATTTTTTTTCACATTGATTTACATTGTACTGTACATCACAATGCGGATCTGCAGCGTTTCTGAGCGGAAAAATCCACTGAAAATCCGCAACGTGCGCACATAGCCATAATGTCTGTTTATGCCTCTAGCTGCTCCTCCCCTCTCCATAGAAATTTAAAAGCACAACTGCCATCTTATATCTCAGTAATGGAAAAGTATGTCTTCATCGAATACAGATTTTACCCATGAATTGAGTGTATCAATTCAGGAGAAGAAAGGAGCACATTTCTCTGATAAGATATATTATAAAGTTGTCTATTTTCATGTGTACTACTCATTTATGAATACAAATTAAAACAACAGTTACTCTTTAAAACCCCTTTATGACCTTGGACGTATAGGTACGTAAAAGGTCTACTGCCTACATTTGATGGGGGCTTCAGCGATGAGCCCGCGACATTTCTGGCATATGTCAGCTGATTTCATTAGCCGACATGTGACCCTTTTGGCCGCAGGTGGAATCGTGATCCACCCACGGCTGTTTCCATGTTAAATGCTGCTGTCAAGTTCGGACAGCGGCATTTAATATGTACGAGCCAGAAGCGCGTCATAAATCTCACCCATCGGTGCCATTGTCACATGACCATGGGTCACTGATTAACAACTCGTGGTCTGCAGGAGATGGGCATTTTTGCTACACATAGCAGGGCTGCAGTGATGTGTAGCACAAGTGATCTCAGCTTCTATCCTCCCATTAAAGGCAGTGAAAAGTAAAAAAAAAAATAATAATAAAATATAAAAAAATTAAAACAGTATAAAAGTTCAAATCACCCCTCTTTCAAAAAACACAATTAAAATATCAAAAATACAAATATTTGGTATCGCCATGTTCACAGTCGGCCGATCTATCAATATATAGAAAGAATTAATCCGATCGGTAAAAGGTGCAACAAGAAAAAAATCAGACTGCCAGAATTAGTTTTTTTTTCGTTGCTGCAACAGTGCATTAAAGTTTAATAACGGGTGATTAAAACATCGCATCTACACCAAAATGGTATAAATGAAAACATCAGCTCAGCACGCAAAAAATAAGACTCACCCAGCCCCAGATCATGAAAAATGGAGACTATATGGGTCTCAGAAAATGACAACATTTTTCTTTTTTTTGACAAACTTTGAATTTTTTTTCACCACTTACCGTATATACTCAAGTATAAGCCGAGATTTTCAGCCCATTTTTTTAGGCTGAAAGTGCCCCTCTCGACTTATACTTGAGCCATTGTCCCAGGGGGCCGGTGGGGGAGGGGGAGCGGCAGCTGTCAAATCATACTCACCTGTTCCCGGCGCATCTCTGCATGTCCCTGCTTCTCCGGCGCCCGCAGCTCTTCCTGTGTTCAGTGGTCACATGGTACTGGTCATTAAAGTAATGAATATGGACGCGACTCCACTCCCATAGGGGTGGAGCGCATATTCATTACTTTAATGAGCGGTATCAGTGACCGCTGAACACAGGAACAAGCTGCCGGCATCAAAGACCATCGCATCGGAGAAGCTGCCAGGGACCGCGCCGGGAGGGTGAGTATAACGGGGGAGGGGGAGCATTGCGATATTCACATGTCCCCATTCCACCGCCGCACGCTGCTCCATCTTCCGCATCCTGTGGCTGTGACGTTCAGGTCAGAGGGTGCGATGACGTGTTTAGTGTGCGCGCCGCCCTCTGCCTGAAAAGTCACTGCAGAGGACGCGGAGGATGAAGGGGCACCCGGTGGAGGAACGGGGACAGGTGAATATCGCAAGTGCCGATGTCCCCACCTGCTCAGGACAAGAGGTGAGTATGTCTTATTTTTTTAATCGCAGCAGCAGCAGCATATGGGGCAAATGTTTCTATAGAGCATCTTATAGGGCCATATTCGACCTTTGTGCAGCATTATATGGGGCAAATGTTTCTATGGAGCATCTTATGGGGCCCATCATAACCTTTATGGAGCATTATATGGGGTGCATTTTGTATGGAGTATCTTATGGGGCCATAATCAACCTTTAAGCAGCATTATATGGGGCAAATGTTTCTATGGAGCATCTTATGGGGCCCATCATAAACTTTATGGAGCATTATATGGGGCGTATTTTGTATGGAGCATCTTATGGGGCCCATCATGAACTGTACGGACCATTATATGAGGCTCCTGATTCAATATGGATATTCAAAAACACTTAACCTACTGTTGTCTCAATGAATTTTACTTTTATTGGTATCTATTTTTATTTTTGAAATTTACCAGTAGCTGCTGTATTTCCCACCCTAGGCTTATACTCGAGTCATTAAGTTTTCCCAGTTTTTTGTGGCAAAATTAGGAGTCTCGGCTTATACTCGGGTCAGCTTATACTCGAGTATACACGGGAAATAAAGAATCTATACATGTTTGGTGTCTACGAATTTACCTGGAGAATCATAATGGCAGGTCAGTTTTAGCATTTAGTTAACATGGTAAAAAAAAGGAATAAAAATATTGTGGAATTGCTCTTTTTTTGCATTTTCACCACACTTTGAATTTTTTTCCCGTTTTCCAGTACAACATATGGTAAAGCTAATGATGTCGTTCAAAAGTACAACTCGTCCTGCTAAAAACAAGCCCTCATATGGCAATATTGATGGAAAAACTCATAGTTACTCACCGATAACGGTGTTTCTCGGAGCCCATGACAGCACTACGGAGAGAGGGGATCCGCCCTTTAGGGACAGGAAACCTACAGATAAAAGGGCAGTACCTCTCCCTTGCATCAGTTGGTTTACAGAGCATCGGAGGACCTCCAGGTTAGTTACAACAGAGAAAAACATATTATAACATTTCTTATTAAAGGAACCCCGTGCCTATATTATATTATATAAGTTATATGTAAATAAAGGTGCTCACCGCACTCGTGATGGAAGGGAATAAGCGGGTGCTGTCATGGGCTCCGAGAAACACCGTTATGGGTGAGTAACTTTGACTTTCTCGGTCTCCCATGACAGCACTACGGAGAGAATTGCAGAGACTAAGCTTAGGGAGGGACCACCGCCTCGAGAACCCTTCGCCCAAAGGTCAAGTCAGACACAGAGGCTAGACTTAATCTATAGTGTCTAAAAAAGGTTGATGGTGATGACAAGGTGGCCGCTTTGCAAATCTGCTCAATTGATACCTCTGACCCCTCAGCCCATGAGGTAGCTACTGCTCTTGTGGAATGCACTCTTATACCATCCGGGATCGTATTCCCCGTGGATGAATATGCCAAGGCTATTGCCTCCTTTATCCACCTCGCCAAAGTACCTTTGGATGCCCGGAATCCTTTTCTGGGACCCTGAAAACAGACAAACAAAGAGCCTTCCTTCCTATACTCCCTGGTGGAATCTAAGTATTGGACTAGACATCTTCTGACATCTAAATTATGGAAGTTTTGCTCTTTCTCATTTTTGGGGTTTGGGCAAAAGGACGGCAGGGATACTTCTTGTGACCTAAGAAATTTTGATGCCACTTTTGGCAAATAGGCCGGGTCGGGTTTAAGAGTGACTCTATCATCCAATAATTTTGTAAAAGGTGGGTTAGAGGACAGGGCTTGAATGTAACTTATTCTGCGTGCAGATGTTAAAGCTACTAGAAGAATAGTCTTAAGTGATAATGTTTTTATGTAAATTGTATCTATGGGTTCAAATGGAGGACCCGTTAGCGCAGAGAGGACTAAATTTAGGTCCCACAAGGGCATTTTTTGAGTAATTAAAGGCTTTGATCTTGTTACCGCCTTAATAAATCTTATTACCCATGGAATAGCCGCAATATTTTGATTATAGAGTGCTCCCAGAGCTGCTATCTGTACCTTAAGACTACTGACCGCCAACCCCTGTTCCAGACCTTTTTGTAGGAGCTCAAGTATTTTATCAATTGAACGCCCATCCTGGACTTTTACCTTGGAGACAGATAAGAATTTTCTCCACGTTTTTCCATATATTTTAGTAGTAATAGGTTTTCTACTTTTTAACAACGTAGCAACTCAGTTGTCTGAAAACCCCCTTTCTTTTAATAGTCTCCGTTCAAAATCCAGGCTGTCAAATGCAAGTTCGACTCTTGTGGGTGGAAGATCGGTCCTTGCTGTAGCAGGTCTGGTATATTCGGTAGGATCCATGGGTCTGAGACCGATACCATCCTTAGCCAGGAAAACCATGTCCTTTTTGGCCAGAACGGGGCTATAAGGATCATTTTTGTTTTGTCCTCTCTGACGTTCCGAATGACTGCCGGGATCAGAACGATTGGACGAAAGGCATATGTCAGCTTGTGGGTCCATGGGATCAGAAAAGCATCTAGAGCCTGGGGATTCCCTTCCGGGTTTAGTGAGCAAAATTTGTTTAGTTTTTGGAATTGGCGAATAAGTCTATTGTTGGAGTTCTCCACATTTCTGTAATCTGGTTGTAGATAGACTGATTCAGGGACCATTCACCTTGTTTCAACTGAGTTCGACTCAAGTAATCTGCTTTCTCGTTGTTCGATCCCTGAATATGTAGCGCAGAGAGGGATAGTAGATTTTCTTCTGCAAGGCTGATAATTTTGGAGGAGGAACTCATCAGTGACCGAGACCTTGTTCTTCCCTGGTGATTTATATATGCTACTGTCACTTTGTTGTCCGAAAAAATTCAGACATGATGTCCTCGAATGTAGGTTAGAAAAAATAGAAAAGCACGATGCACCGCCCAAAGTTCTTTTTGGTTCGAGGATGCTGATAGTTCCTGAACTGTCCAGTTTCCCTGAGCCACTCTGTCTCCCATGTGAGCCCCCCACCCTCTGGGACTCGCATCGGTTGTTATTGCCCGAGATATTTTTGGTACTCAAGGAATTCCCTTTGAAAGATTTTGGTTCTTTCCCCACCAAAGAAGGGAATAAATAACTGAGGAATTTAGAAGGATACGGCTTTCCAAATTGTTTTTTTAGTATGGACAGCCACTCTAGTATGTGCCATTGAAGCTCCCTTGTGTGGAATTGTGCAAAAGGTATAGCTGGCAGACATGGAAAGAGAGCCCAGTAGCGACATTGCCCTCCTTAGAGTCATGGAGGGGTTGTGTAGCGTTCGTGCTATCATGGTCAATATATTGTCCTTTTTGGAACCTGGGAGTCAGCATTCTTGAACCTGGGAATCTAACGTTAGTCCCAGAAACTCTTGTATTTGACAGGGTTCCAACTTTGATTTTTTTATGTTTATGAGCCAACCCAAGTTCGTCAGAATAGTCATTACTCGGTCCCGCTGTTCCCTGCAACTTTGAGCCGAGTCGCTTGTAATAAGGAAATCGTCCAAGTAAGGGACTATTAGTACATTTTGTTCCCTTAATTGGGCCATCATTTCCGATACTATTTTTGTGAATATTCTCGGAGCAATTGAGATTCCAAACAGGAGGGCCCTGTATTGGAAATTTCTTATTTGTCCCTCTATGGAGACCACCATCCTGAGAAATTTTGGGGATTGTTTGTGGATGGGCACATGGTAGTATGCGTCGGTTAGCTCTATCACGACCATGTAGCAATTCGGGAAAAGGATTTTTATGGTAGATTTTATTGTTTCCATTTTGAATTTGTGATTTTTTACGTATTTGTTCAAGTTTTTTAGATTTATTATCGTCCGAAAGGACCCGTCGGGTTTTGGTACTAGAAATAGTGGGGAAATAAAACCTTCCTCTATTTCTTGAGGGGAGATCTCCCGAATTACAGATTTCTGTAGTAGGGAAATAATTTCCTTTTCTAATGCAGCTTGCTCTGCTGCCGAAGATCTTGTTTTATTCACTACGTAATTTCGGGGGGGGGGGGGTAAAGAAAGAAAATCTATTTTTAGACCGGATTGTATGAGTTTTAAAATACAGATATTGTTGGATATTTTCTTCCAGGCGGGAAGGAATGAGGTGAGTCTTCCCCCCACCGTAGGGAGAATGTCATTTAGAGGGTTTATTCTGCTCTCTGGGGGGTCTTCAGCGAAAAAATCTCCGGTTCCGAAAGGACTGTCTGAATGGGGCTGGTCCCAGATTTGGAAACCCCTTCTTTTTGTCTCCAGCTTTCTGGAGGATGTCATCCAAGGTCTCCCCAAACAAGAAATTCCCCTCACATGGAATAGAACATAATTTTAGTTTCGTTTGGAGATCCCCAGGCCAACTCTTAAGCCATAAAGTTCTTCTGGCTGCGTTGGAGAGGGCAGCGGCCTTGGATGTTAAGCGCACGGAGTACGCTGAGGAATCTGCTAGGAACGCCGCTGCTACTCTAATTACAGGGATTGAATCCAGCATCTTATTCCTGGGTGACCCATCTTTAATCTGGCTTTCTAGCTGGTCAATCCACACCATTAAAGATCTGGAGGTGCAGGTCGCTGCAACCGCAGGTCTCAATCTACCCCCAGCCGATTTCCATGCCCCTTTAAGAAAAGTATCCGCTTTTTTGTCTAAAGGGTCTTTAAGGGTACCCATATCCTCAAACGGGAGCGCAAATTTTTTCGAGGCTTTGGCCACCGCTGCATCCAATTTCGGTGCCTTGTCCCAGGAAGTGGACGCCTCGTCTTGAAAGGGATACTTCCTTTTAAGCGAGGGTACTGAGGAATTTCTCCTATCAGGTTTCTCCCACTCTTTTTTAATCAGTGTCTGGACATTGGGATTTAGTGGAAATGTTCTCCGCTTTTTCTGTCCCAGACCTCCGAACATTATATCTTGAGCCGTTCTATCAGGTCTGGGATCCTCAACCCCCATAGTAGCTCTAACTGCTTTAAATAGAGTATATACCTCCTCTAGTAGGAAGCAATGACGGCCCGAATCTTCATCGGAGGAAGATAAGGAGGAATTAGATTTGTCAGAATCCACATCCTCACATGAGGACTGGACAAAGTGGGAATATATCGTTTCTTTTTTCTTATCCTTTCCTTTTTTGACAGATGTAAAGGCATTCTGAACCTCAGATCTAATTATCGTTTTTAGTTCAGATGCGAAATCGGGGGGTCTCTTCACACAATAACCGTTGAATACATTATTTACAAAGCTTTTTGTTCCAGGCTACTGGCAAAGCTTTGTTACAGGTGGGGCAGGATTTCTTTTTCTTTTTCTCCAACCTCTTCTTTCCCTATTATGGGAGAAGAAGGAACCCCATTATAAAATATACACTTTTTCGGAGATCACTCACCATTCAGATGTGGACGTAGGTACCGGTTGTGGAGCTGGGCCCGGGTCTGGTAGAGGAAACTCTTGAGGAGGAGAGTTGGTCACTGCAGCAGATCTGCTGCGCTGCGTGGAATGACTACTGGACCCACTTCTCCTGGTATTCTTAGGGTCTGTTTTCCTATGGTGCTGCTGCCTCGGCTGCAGTTCCTGTTCTTGATGTAGATCGCTGTTCTCCATGTTTGCAGGGAGTTAGTGCGACAACAATGTGTGCACTATCTCCCTATTTGAATGCGGCGTTACCCCTGGCGTTCACTGCACTTCCGGCTCCTACGTTACATCCTCCGGGGGGAAAAGAGCTACCACGCATGCGCGCAGAGATGACCCGGAAGTTCTGCTGCATTTCCGGAGCGGCAGCCATCTTTGTACACCCGGAGCATGCGCTTATTGGCACAGGAGCTCCGGGTGATCCAGCGCCCCTTCCTCTCCTGAGAGTGGCGGCGATTCTCCCCCCGTACACCCTGAAGAACCCCTCGGTTCCAGCGATGGCGGCTTCGGGTGCCAGACGAGACGCGGCAGGAGCCTCCTCACTGCCGGAACCCGACTGTCTGGTCCCGGTCCCATGATACGGCGTCTTCTTACAGGTACCACCGAAAAGAGGTTCCCCGTCAGGGACAGGAAACCAACTGATGCAAGGGAGAGGTACCGCCCTTTTATCTGTAGGTTTCCTGTTCCTGAAGGGCGCATCCCCTCTCTCCGTAGTGCTGTCATGGGAGACTGAGAAACACCGTTATCGGTGAGTAACTATGAGTTTTTCCATCAATATTGCCATATGAGGGCTTGTTTTTTGCAGGACGAGTTGTACTTTTGAACGACATCATTAGCTTTACCATATGTTGTACTGGAAAACGGGAAAAAAATTCAAAGTGTGGTGAAAATGCAAAAAAAGAGCAATTCCACAATATTTTTTTTCCCTTTTTTTTACCATGTTAACTAAATGCTAAAACTGACCTGCCATTATGATTCTCCAGGTAAATTCGTAGACACCAAACATGTATAGATTCATTTTTATTTCCCGTTAAAAAGTTATGGCTCTGGGAAGAACGGGAGCAAAAAACAAAAATGGAAAAACCCAAGGGGTTAAATTTTGTTTGATTGACAGCTTCATAGGAGCCAGCGCTGTCTCTGTTGAAATGTTGCACCTGTGCCGCAGCATGAGTAAAGAGCCTTTATCCTGGAGTTCTACTGCAGCCTGTTCTCCATCAGTGCTAACAGCGCATGCGTGAGATTTCAGCTCCATGAGAAACCAGGGCTGTAAAACACGGCTGTCGGCCATGCCCAAAGACCATCCGATTAGCATTAAGTAATAAAAAAAACATTTATTAAAATAAGCCAAAGGATTCTAAAATAATAGGTATGACTTTTCTCTAACTGTGATTTGCTGTTCTTGATTTATTGGGATCTGAGAGACTCCCTTTATAGTCCCACGATAGGACACTTATTTTACACTAGACCATTCCAAAATACTTGGAAAGAAGCAAATGCTTATCATGTAAACCCGACTCTTTGCGAGGCTATTAAACTACTAAAGCTGAGGTTCAAAATCTTCTTTGAGCTTGTTCTTCACAATGTTCTTGACATTGTGTCATCCCGAAAGCAAAATAACAAAACCGGTTTTCTCTTCCTAATTAATATCCTCTGACATGCAGTAACAGCACAGACACAGAGTTATGACGACTCCGAGATCAAATTTACAATAGTACAATGTGGCGAACATTTCACGGAAGATCTTAAGTACGAAAATGGGAACTTTTCTCTAGGCTCTTGTCATAAACAAGGTTTGCATGTCGCAAGCTGCCTTCATGACTTACACATTTACACTGATAAATGCTGAATACCAGAATCACAAAACATAATCTACGGCTGGAGGATGTCATGGCAAACTACGTCAGTGCGATAAGAGGAGAAAACAGAAGGTTGCGTCAGGACAGTGGTTTCCAGTGCGTGACAAGGAAATACACTCATGGGGTTCGAGTCTTCTTTGACTATGATGGGAATGACAGTCAGGCATCCAGCAGATAGTTTCCCTTCTTGTAACAGTCCTATTATATTCACACAAAAACAAATAAAGAAGAGGAAAAATCCCAAGGTAGCTATAAAATCTGTCCTAAAAATGAAAAGGAAACTTTGTCTAAGAGCTTAGAGCACGGCATGCTGAACAAGAAGATCATTGATGAAACATTACCCTCAAATAAAAGAGCCTAATGGTCTCCAAATGTGTCACAAATAGGTGAAAAAGGAGGTCCCCAGTCTGGGGCGGAGCAGATACTTGATACTGAGCTTGGACCAAATACTAAGAGAAGACAGTCTCAGCTGAATCAGGAACTTGTCATATATATATATATATATATATATATATATATGTGTGTGTGTGTACCAAAAGAATAAGACATAAATATCTAAAATTTAGGTGTGTGCTCCTGTGTTTCCACATTATCCGTGATGTGGCGGGATGGCTTTTACATTTTTTTTAATCAACTACTATACTATACTATAATAATAATAATACTTTTATTTCTATAGCACCAACATATTCCGCAGCACTTTACTTGCTGTTGATTCATTGACCGAAGGGTATTTGCTTATTATGTTTTTATCTTGGGTTTAAAAACACCAACTTATATATTCCAGTTAATTTCTTTAGGTATTTTTGCTACACATACACTTCTATGCAGACAGGAGGAGGGAGAAGCTAGAGACGGTTCTCCTCCCTCCTTTGCCCTCTCCTATCTACATAGAATTGTATCAGTAGTAAACGCCATCTCCCATCTCAGTTATGGGAGAGTCTGTCTTCACTGTATACAGATTTGATCTCAAAATTGAGAATTCTGATAATGACTGATCAATTTTGGGTGAGAAAGAAGCAAATTTCTCTGGTAAGCTATATTACAAAGTTGCTTATTATAATATATACTACTGATTTCTGAAATAAAAATTAAAACAACGGTTACTCTTTAACTCTTTACCATCTTTAACACACACACAAAAAGGATATGGAGATGACAGGTAAACGGTTAAAAAGAAGAGCGCTTAATATGCCAGCCCTGGGCACAGCAGGAGGTTGGGGATGCTGGGAGATAATGTTCCATCTTTTCCCACAACTCTGGACTAGACAAGGTGATTGACCTTGAACTCTCCCTTTAGCTCTACTCACCTCAGCTGGATGCTGAACAATGTATAAACATGTGGAAACACTGAGAGGATGAGCCGGCAGGAAAGGACACAGACACACCTTCTCAGGACGGCTGGAAGAATCGGATAAAAAAAGAAAGTTAATGGATATCGGGGAAAAAACAGAAGACAATGACTATTATTAAAAGTGAATTCCTAACAGTGAAAAGATCAACATCGCCTTTATATAATTCACTATACTATTATTATTATTATATGTTTCCAGTATAAAAGTTTAAAGACTGTAAAAATACAGTTACATTTCTTTACTTTGGCTTCAGCTTAACTAGAAATTCTGATAGGTGGCCACTAGTTTTGTTGAGGAAGCAAGACCAAAGGCAAGACACAGATTGCCACATTTGCTAATTAACCCTTCCAAAGGGTTATCCCACCTCGTATATTTCTAGCATGCTTGCCCATTAATTTTCAAAACTAACATATAAAGTAGTTAAAGGAGTTGACCACTACTTAGAGAACCCCTTCTCATTCGTCAGGTTTGGCCCCAATAAAATAAAAACATCTATACGCACCTCCTGTGCCAGCGAGGTGCCAGCGGTGTCGGCACTTGCGTTCCTGGGGCTCCTGCAGCTTCCATTTCCTCTTGTTTACATACGTTCAAAGGAAGAGACAGTTGCACCAGCGCTGAATGAACAGCAGGCGCACTCGTCATAACAGCCGCACGAGATCCCTGGGAACGCGAGTGCCGACACTGCTGGAACGACGCCAGCATGGGAGGTGCTAGATGGAGGCCCGATGCTATCACATCGGGAGGGCGGTAATGTCACGATGGGGGCAGACTTTACAGCGTTGAGAATCTCTCCTCCCCATGTGCTGACTTCTCCCATCTGTGCTCTCTTCTTTGACTTGTCTACCCCACGTGCTATCCTACTTGTCTGCTGTCTCTCTCCTTCCTGTGCTGTGTGAGGCTACAATTTGTGAGGTAAAATATTGTTTAAAAACAGTCAGTGAAATATTTTACCTCACAAAATGAATCCTCTGTGATCCCCTGCTATAATGTCAGTATTGTCTTTTGCTTCCTCCCCTGCCCAGGAGATTTGGTATGCTCCATACACGGTCATACACAGACAATTTTTCAAATGAACTTTCGTTTGTGGGAAAACCCCTTTAATGTGACCGGCTTCCTCTGCCTGTAGACATGTCGTGCATCTGCTGCCATGATCAGCCGAATAATTCACTGCTCATGCACTGAATTCGCACAGGTTCAGTAAATCAGACCGCAACCATCTTTGTGCAGACAGATAGCGGCCTTCACATAAAAACTGCGCATGCGCTCCTCCTGCACAAAAATGGCAGCGGTCAGTGAATCATTCAGCTGATCCCAGCAGTGGCATGTTCGCGACGGTGTTTCGCTGGTGGTACCATGCAAGAGGCTGTGTACGGTGAAAAAGTGGCACCCCTGAGGGTCCAGATACCACAGAGGTAACGCACCTCATTCAGAGGTGTGGTACCCCACTCTCGGGTAAGGAGGGGGCACTACCCAGTACCCACACACTAGCACCCAACACTAGACCTCTCCAGGCCAGGGAGGAATTAGGTAGGGGGTGTGGGAGGAGTGTGAGAGTTGGAGGGAAAGGAGTGAAGAGTTGTCATGGAGACAGGAGGGAGGAGTTGTTGGCAAGGAGAAGTGGATGGGAGCAGACGTGAAGGAAGAAGCTCCTGAAAGAGAAAGAAGGGGTCCTAGGGGCACGGGAAGTGAAGAATCTACCCGAGGCGCCAGAATCTTCGCCGACTGTAGTAGAGTGGAGGGGCCAGGTCGCAGTAGGGGACCGTCCTCAGACTAGTGGAGGACTACAAGGCTCAACTAACAAACTGGAGGCTGTGGCATCTGTATGTGCCACAGCCACACACATTCACAGAAAAGGCAGCCGCATAGGATCAAGGGGACCAAGAGAGAAAGTCGCCCGACAAGACCCGAGGCTGCTGGCTTAGGACACCACGTGTGTGAGGTGCAGGGCAGGAGAGGCAAGAGCTAGCGTAGTGAGACGGCAAGTGAAGGAACACAAGAAGGGGGTTCTGGCAAAGTGTACCCCAAATTACCTGAGAGCTGACTGGACCACAGACCCAGAGGACACAGCACCTGGCTGGGGATTGCATCTAAGAACTGTGAGTAAAGTGTGGAAACTGCAGCCTGCAGAATTATTTACTATGTCCCCTGCCCTGCACTACAACATTCACCATTATTGACTTTAATACTTTAACTGCCCTGGGGCCTAGCTCTACCCATGGAGAGCTGTAACATCTCTGTTGCATCATGAACTGCCCCAGTGGACCTGTACCGCAGCGTCGGCCATTTTCTTATTGCGGTACACCATGGGTGGCGTCACAAACTAATCCCCTATAAACTTTATTTCCCTTTAATTTCCATTATATTGGACACTCAGGGCCACTGACTGGGTCACTGCTGTCGTGACACCTGTTGTGAATTCTGTTGTCGAACTCCCTCCTGTGGTCGTGAATGGTACTTCGGCGAGTTCTGTCTATGGGCTCCCTCTGGTGGCTGTGAGTGAAGCTGCTGCTTCTGAGGTTCCTTACACAGGTGACGTGGTTTATCCTTTGGTTGACTGCTCTATTTAACTTCTCTCAGATCGTTACTCCATGCCAGCTGTCAATGTTTTTGCATTGGTTCAGTTTGCTCCTGGATCTCTCTGGTGACCTGCCTTCTCCTGCAGAAGCTAAGTTCCTGATAGTCATTATTTGTTCATTGTTTTCTTGTCCAGCTGGTTTTCATGATTTTGTCTTGCTAGCTGGAAGCTCTGGGATGCAGAGTGGCCCCTCCGCACCGTGAGTCGGTGCGGAGGTCTTTTTTGCACACTCTGCGTGGTCTTTTGTAGGTTTTGTGCTGATCGCAAAGTTACCTTTCCTATCCTCTGTCTATTTAGTAAGTCTGGCCTCCCTTTGCTGAAACCTGTTTCATTTCTACGTTTGTGACTTTCATCTTTACTCATGGTCAATATATGTGGGGGGCTTCCTTTACCTTTGGGGAATTTCTCTGAGGCAAGGTAGGCTTTATATTCTATCTCTAGGGCTAGATAGTTCTTAGGCTGTGACGAGGCGCCTAGGTCTGGTCAGGAGCGCTCCACGGCTATTTCTAGTGTGTGTGATAGGATTAGGGCTTGCGGTCAGCAGAGCTCCCACATCCCAGAGCTCGTCCTGTATGAGGTTTAACTATCAGGTCATTCCGGGTGCTCCTAACCACCAGGTCATAACAGACACCCCCCTTAAGAACCGTTGGACCCGGCCCGAGTACCCCACAGTCCTAGCGGGCGCTCCATTTACAGTGTGTGTGTGTGGTGCGTACGGGATATACAGAGTGTATGTGTGTGTGGTGTGTACGACTTACACACTGTGTGTGTGTGGTGCATATGGCGCATACAGTGTGTGAATGTGTGGTGCGACGGTGTTCTGCTGGTGGTACTGCACAAGAGGCTGGTACCACCAGCAGTTTCCATATTGAAACACCCATCACTTGGGTGTCCCAATATTGCGGTCGGTGAACTTCCGCCGCTTGGATTTCTGGGATCCGGACACATCTTATATATTAGATTTATCGCCTATCCTGTGATTATGTCATAAATTAATGAGATAACAAAACTCCTTTAATTATGGATAAAGGTAATTTTAGCATTTTTTGTCTCCAATTTGTGTTATTGCCATTATTTAAAATGGACCTTTCACCAGTTTGAGTGTGTTAAACTGGCTACGTTGCGGAGTAGTGATGCAGAGTTGAATAAAATATAATTTTATTTTAATCTAATTTATAGTAAGACAAAGGAGGCATTAGCAGATAATCTACTCTGGGACGGTTTCTTTTGCTCCTGTATGACGTTGACCAATTATAAGCAGGAAGCGTCATGCAGGAGTGAAAAATAACACCCCCAGAATACCTTAGAACAGGCTCTTCCTATGAGAGACATGTAATGACACACAGCCCGGCTCTCCTGTGTGATCTCTGCACTACCAGGGTACAGCACAGCAGAACTATATGTCATCACAAACAACTCTAGCAGTTCTCATCTCAGGGCACTGTCAACTCAGCCCCCCCCCCCACACACACACACACTGACTGCTGTGAGATGAAAGCTGCTAGAACCTGCTTATGATTGGTCACGTCATGTAGGCGAAAAAGTAACCGCCCTAAAGAAGAATCTCTGATAAGCCCGAGTGTGCGCAAACATAAAATAGAATTTAAACTTTACAAGTTAATAAATCTCTGCAAGTGACAGGAAAAATTAAATGATAAAAGATACGGTAGGTTGTTATTCAGGCACATATTAAGTAAGCTGAATCTAAACAATTAATTTAGAGAAGGGGTGGAATTAAAAAATTCTGCCACATTGGCTCCTTCACTATATTTAAAACATTATTTTATCGATGACATGTCAATAAGAATGTGTTTCATGTCCTTTTACGAAAAGCTTGTTTTTTTTATTCTGTGCAGAAGAATCTCTTTTTTTTTTGTCCCATTCTGGTATTTTTAAGTGCGTAATGTTTCTTATGACAAGAAGATTTAGATATTTCATAGAAAAAGTCCCAAAAAGTCTGTGCTGAATTATAATATACATTATCATTTAAAGAATATAGCTGTGTTTTAGTTTTTGCTTTGTTTTCACACAGGAGTAAAACTGACTTTTGTAACATGCATCTATTTTTCAAGCAAAAACTTTAACTTTGCATTTGGATCAGAAAAAAATGCCTTAAGGAATTAAAGATAATGAGTTATATTGGTGGAATATATACAAATCAGCCTATAAATCAGAATAACACTAGAATTATGTGTTTTATATTAGAAGCGGAGTTGGGGAAGTAGCACCAGTTGCTGACTGCGCCAATGATTTAATAGCAGTGTTAATGCCTTTGTCCCCGACGTGATTATTAAGATTATAAAGTAATGACATTACAACAGTTAATATATTGTTTCAATTGCCTCAATAATTAGGTGCGAGGAAAGTGCAAAACAAACACTTGCTTTAAAAACACATTGCTCCAGCTAATCAATTACAGCCTGACAAAATCAGAAGCCTGCTCTTCGCGGCATGGAGCGATCACACGGCCTAGAACAATCGCTCAGGTTTCAGGCATTTCGTGAATCAAATCATGCACGGTTTGACCCAGAATAGATTTAGGAGGTGAGAGGTAAGTCAAGCAATTCAAGCTCCACTCCAAGACAGAATAGGTGAAGGAACATCAAAGAGACTGGCAAGGCACAAATAACTCGTTCCATCAGGGTCTGCTATGAAGCCCCACTAATAAGGCTAGTATTGAACGTTCATGTCACTATTCAAAAGCAAAATTCAAGACATACAGCAGCATACACTGGTCAAAAACTGTAGTTAGGTTTTCAACCGGACAAAGATCTATAAAGATCTTCAATGTCTTAATGTTTTCTTGGTTTAAGAAATACTTCCATTTGCATTAATCATCACTCCAGGGATGGAGGAGCCGAGCAGTTGAAGAGGGGGATGACTCCTGCAAGGAAAAGAAACTTTCTGTTTCTACATAGAGCAGAGAGAAGAGAGGAATTAGCAGGGTAGAAAGGCAAAATGAGCAATTGTAAGTACACATTGCAATATAATATTGTGATTGCAATATATTAAGAGAATGAAAACTTTGATGGGACAAGTGCTTCTTTAAAGAAAACCTGTCAGCTGATTCATGCTGCCCCAACCTTGGCCAGGATAAATTACAGCCCGGCTGAAGGATTTCCTTTGGGAGACCTGTCAAGCACCTGGGCCGACGCTGGGAAAAGCCGGCAAAGGGCAATGTCGGACTAATCTGGTCTCTGGCTATGGCTCCCAGCCGGACCTTCAAACTATATTTGAAGCATTTCAAGAGAAAATGACTGTATTATATCTGGCTAAAATCAGTAGTTCTCACCTCCAGCCATGGACAGATGTAAACATTACGTGGAGAGGCGCACCACAGCTCTATACAATGCAAAGTGTCGTTTTTTAAAGAAAGCCACCATGTTTTTCTAATCATGGACAATCACTTTAAAATATGTGTAAGAGAACAATGCAGTGCTGTACAAAAGAGACCACCCTATTGCTAAGGCAGATAGATGTGCACACGCAAGCTGAACTTTTAGCAACTAGAAAATCAGTTTTGCAGGATAATATGTGCAATTCTGCATTTCTGCATAATCTGACAAACAGGCAAAATATACAAACATGATAGCCCTCCACGGGAAAACTTCATGTACACTGACAGAGACAATCATCATTCTGCCTACGCGAAGACAATATAACAGGGCTACAGTAACAGTATCTTCCTGACAATGTAGAATTCTTCTATTACAGTCTATGTATAACCACAAAATACTCATGTGGAGCTAAAAAATAATCATAGGAATCATTGTGGAAATGGAAATATTAAACTATGTTTTATCTACTATAATACTAGGGTTAATCAATGGCAGAATTTAAAGCCAAAATAAGTGCTCATTTAAGTCTTCAAAGTCCAAACATATTTTTTTCTTCTAGACATTTGAGCCCATACTTACTACATGCTGACAATTTAAAAAAATAAGTTAATGGAATGGTTAAAAGGAAGAAAGGTGATTAAGATAGTGTGGACTGTAAGTTTATGTTTGTTTTTGATTCTTTTCTATTTATTTCTGCTGGTTCCTGAAGAGGATGTGTGAGCTTGAAACAGAAATCTGCTTTGCTTTATACAAAACAGTGCTCCGATCTGTTACTGCAGCTGGACGTAGGTCCCTTTGCTTGCACTTAGGGTGCATTTGAGATGGCAGGCAAACAATTCTATTCCACTGTGCACAGATCTTTTCTTTGTGCATTATTCCAAATAAGCACAGAAGTCACAAATGTATCACAATGGAAATCACTTGAGGAAACAGCAGGTAAAGTAACAAAATAATGTGTCTGTGTAAACTTATATACCGATGCTTGACTAAAGGCTGGTAAATATTAAAACAATTGCTAACAAATTTGGCAACTTGTCTTCAGTTAAAGTGGGAAAGGCCATTGGGTAAAATTATGCATTCACAAAACTATGAGAAGAAAAATAAGTGGCACTCACCAACAGTACATTAGACTGGGCTACAGCTGTTTCGCATCTAATTACGCTTCATCTGGTCTTCAGATGATTCAGGGCCAGATGAAACTTAGACGCTAAACAGCTGGTGCCCAGTCTGTGTGTCTTTACTGTGTATTCCCATGTGACCTTGGAATAAAAAAAGAACAAATAATGCACAAGTGGTGAATGCCACATATGTTTTTCTATTCTCAATATTTAAAGATTGTATTGCTACACACTTGAGCACCACCATGTCTGACATTCTTTTTTGAACAGCATTGCACACTCAAGTGGTATATACTTTCAGCAGTGCCAGTGTACTGATCTTTTCGAATGAATGAAATAATATATGCCTCAAGATTTTTTTTATCATGGCATGGTGTCACGGGTGTGTCAGAGGCTGCAGACAGTTACACTGCATCTAGCTGCAGATGGTCTCAGCAGTTGGCTTTGCAGACTCCTTCCTAGTCCTTCTGACTTTAGGCCCCAGTTGCAACCTTTCCCGGCTCTAGTTGACACACCTGGACTGGGGTGCATATAACTCCCAGCTTGCTGATGGAAGTTGCGGTTGATATTTCTATTTCCAGTTCCCTGTTGCAGCTTGGAGCTATTGCAGTTGGCTATCTTTTTCCTTGGTGTTGCTGGAGGAAGTCTGTGTTTCTCTCTGAGTCTACTCAAGCTAAGAGTTCCCCTTGTTTGTGTATCCCATCTGTCTTTAGTGGTAGTGGGGATTGACTAGTGCTTATCCTGTCCTACCCTATGCAGGGCTTATTGCCAGGGTCAGGGAGGGATTAGGTATCTTGCTCGGCGATAAGTGTGGAACCTATATAAGGATGATAGGGCAGATGTTAGATCTGTCTAGGGGGTCTCCACTCCCCCCTTCCCTAGTGTTTGGTTCCCTTTTCCTTATCCCTTTGTGTTGCACTTAGCCTTTCCTACACTGTGAGTGACATATGACCCATCAGACTCCATATTCTGCCCCTAGAAGCAATCTCTAATATACGGTACTTCATGGGCACCGTAAAGAAGAACACACTGACTCTGCAGCTTTTTGGGATAAAGCCAGAAGGACTTTGTGTTCAACCATACACTATTTTTAGTTTAAAACTGAAAAACTTAACGAAAACTTGTGTTCTTTTAGGGGGTATGTTCTACCATAAAATTATGTATGTAAAAAAAGCTAAGGCTCAGATCCATTAGTTTTCTCCAGAATTCTGGAGTGAAAATGTTTGAATTACTTCAACATTTTTGTGCAACTTGCAGTTGTGCAAAAAATATAGCAGATTTTGGCATTTGTAAGTTAGTCTTGGCCAGCTTTGCCAAGTTTGAGATGTGCGTGAGCATGTTCAATAAATTAAACAGAATTTACACCACAGATGTGTCATGAATTATAAGAGGGACATACTCTAGCCGGACTGAAGTGAATTTCTTCCACTGGCGCACTCCAACTGAATGATGTGCTAAATTCATGCTTAATGCATTTTCTCATTAAGACAGATACTCAAAATGCAAGTCTTAAGGCCCCTTCACATTAAGCGACGCTGCAGCGATACCGACAATGATCCGGATCGCTGCAGCGTCGCTGTTTGGTCGCTGGAGAGCTGTCACACAGACAGCTCTCCAGCGACCAACGATGCCGGTAACCAGGGTAAACATCGGGTTACTAAGCGCAGGGCCGCGCTTAGTAACCCGATGTTTACCCTGGTTACCATCCTAAAAGTAAAAAACCAAACAGTACATACTTACCCAACGCTGTCTGTCCCCGGCGCTCTGCTTCTCTGCACTCCTCCTGTACTGTCTGTGTGAGCACAGCGGCCGGAAAGCAGAGCGGTGACGTCACCGCTCTGCTTTCCGGCTGACCAACGCTCACAGCCAGTGCAGGAGGAGTGCAGAGCACAGCGCCAGGGGACAGACAGCGGTAGGTAAGTATGTACTGTTTGTTTTTTTACTTTTAGGATGGTAACCAGGGTAAACATCGGGTTACTAAGCGCGGCCCTGCGCTTAGTTAGGCGATGTTTACCCTGGTTACCAGTGAAGACATCGCTGGATCGGTGTCACACACGCCGATCCAGCGATGTCAGTGGGAGATCCAGCGACGAAATAAAGTTCTGGACTTTGTTCAGCGACCAACGATCTCCCAGCAGGGGCCTGATCGTTGGTCGCTGTCACACATAACGATTTCATTAACGATATCGTTGCTACGTCACAAAATGCAACGATATCGTTAACAATATCGTTATGTGTGAAGGTACCTTTAATGAATTAGGACCTAAAAGTTTGTCATATTACCATCATCATATGGTCCCAATGGAATGTTAGTATATACTTGTGTACTTTTAACAATTATCCTAAACTACAAAAGGTTACATAGCACAGTTGAAAAAAGTTATCAGTTTTAACCAGGTGATAGGTGAGGGTGTGAATGAAGGAAAGGGGAGAGAACTTTGACACTGATGAACAAGAAAAAGACAGCATAAAACATAAGGAATAATCGACCTTAAAAAGAACATTTTCTCCACTGATCCCAAGTGGCGAGGTGAACTGGTCAACGCCCAAACAAGAGTTCTATACATTTAAATTAGACTTACTGCCATTTAGTGCTAAGAAGTCATGTAGGCCTTTATTAAAGCCATCAACTGCTACTGCGGTGACCGGCTTTGGATTCCTTTAATCAATACCACTTATTTTGTCCTTAGCTCTATATATGTAATAATAAAGCTTTGTTGGCTATCCAGTTTTAAGTCATGATGTCACCGTATAAGATTAAATTGATAGTAATTCCAGTTGTTAATTTTTTTTATCGGTGTCTAAAGTGCACACAATTATGGTTGTAGAGAGGGATTTTACTGTTAAATTTAATAAAATGCAGCTGTCAAAAACTAATTATATGCTAAAATAAAAGCACTTTGAGTTTTATGAAGTCCAATCTCAGGGCTTGTGTTACGGTTTATTTAATTATAATTACCAAAAGAAAAAAAAGCTACAGAAACAATTTTGCTAAAGTACATAGGGTTTTACAATATCGTCATCTTGGGCACCGTGCTTCCCTTAGAGGGTATGTAGGGTTCTTCAATTACTTTTTGATTATTGCTCCAAAGAACCTAAAATAAAATAATGCAAATAATCTGTAAAAAAAAAATAAATTAGGCTAGGTTCACATTGCGTTAGAGCAATCCGTTTAGCGGATACGCTAACGGAATGCGCTAACGCAATGTCCAAAAAGGGATTGCATTTGGCAATCCCGCTAGCGCAGATGCCCGATCTGCGCTAGTGAAGAACGGACCCTGAACGCTGCAAGCAGCGTTTGAGGTCCGTCCGAAAATAACGGGACATCGCTGACGCATGCCAAAAAGGCATACGTTAGCTATGCGTTAGCGATCCGTTAGCACATTGCAGCCAATGGGTGCGCTAACGGATCCATTACATAGCGTTAATTGCGACAATTGCGCCATGTAACGGATTCCGTTAGCGGACACCCACTAACGCAATGTGAACCTAGCCTTACACTGGCAAAAAATGTAGCCTCAGCATGATGCATTAAAGAAAGGTTGAAGGTATGAACTACAGGTGCTTCCCACGAAATTCGAATATCATCAAAAAGGGAATTTATTTCAGCTTTTCAATACAACTAGTGAAATTCATATTATAAAGAATCATTGAAAGAAGAATGATCCTTGTCAAGTGTTTATGTCTGTAAATGTTGGTGATTATGGCTTACAGCCAATGAAAGCCCAAAAGTCATTATCTCAGTAAATTACAAGGACAGCACTTGGGCCAAAGCTCTGGTTGTGTGAACATAGCCTAATAGAAAGAATGTTGCTACTTGGTCTTACTTCCCTCCTGAGCCAACATGAGAGGTGATTAGGGAAGGTGAGCATAGATGTTGACATCAGTTACCAGAGAAACCTTTGGGGATAAGAGACTATGAAATTAGTCTTTTTTTTTCTTTAACCCAAACATTTAAGATCATTTATGTGCGGCACATAATCACTGACCAGATAGGGAAGTGGACAGAAGCTATAAAGGGAACCGGTCACCAGGTTTGGCCTATACGAGTTACGGCCACCCCCTTTCAGTGCTAACCTACAGCATTCTATAATGTTGTATATAAGCCCCCGATCTGACCTGTAAGAGAAGAAAAATAACTTATTATAGTCACCTGCGGGGTGGTCCGTTCCGATGGGTGTCGCTCTTCTTGGTCCGGCGCCTCCCATCTTCTTACGATCTCCGTCCTCCTGCTTGCTTCCCTGCGTCATCCACAGGCTCCCCGGAATCACGCTCCTGCGCAGACATACTTATCTGCCCTCTTGAGGTGCGTAGGCACCGGGAAAGGGAGTCAGAGAGGCCCAGCACCTGGCCAAACCTGGTTACAGGTTGCCTTTAATTACACCAAAAAAAATTACATGTGCCCTTGTTTTGAAGTCTGGCGGATACTGAAGGGGTGGTCTAAAACCAATATTGATTTTCATCCTAAGGCCATGTTCACACAGTGCGGTTTTTACTGCGGAACCGCCGCGATTTTGCCGCTGCGGGTCCGCAGCTGTTTTCCATGCAGGGTACAGTACAATGTACCCTATGGAAAACAGGAACCGCTGTGCACATGATGCGGAAATTCACTAAAAAAGCCGCGCTGAATAGCTGTGGTAAAAAAGAAGGACCATGTCACTTCTTTGTGCGGAACTGCAGCGGTTCTGCACCCATAGACCTCCATTGTGAGGTCAAACCCGCAGACGAAAAAAATATCTGCGGGTTTTCTGCGGTTTGTGGTGCAGAACCGCTGCAGCAGGAAGTGCGTGGGCGGAGTGTGGCTGTCCCCCCGTGCCCCAATCCCACCCCCCCATGCTCCGATGCCACCCTTCCCCCGTGCTCCGACGCCCCTTCCCCCCGTGCCTTCATCTCCCCCCCTTATACTTACCGGGCCTCCCGGTGTCCGTCCGTTCGTCTTCTCCCTGGGCGCCGCCATCTTCCAAAATGGCGGGCACATGCGCAGTGCGCCCGCCGAATCTGCCGGCCGGCAGATTCGTTCCAGGCACATTTTGATCACTGTGATAACCTCACAGTGATCAAAATAAAAAAAAAAGTAAATGACCCCCCTCCCCTTTATCACCCCCATAGGTAGTAACAATAATAAAATAAATAATTTTTTTTTTCCCCACTGCAGATAGAACTAGGGTTAGGGTTAGGGTTAGGGGTAGGGTATTTTCAGCCATTTTAACCCTAAAAAAACTTCCTAGAAAACACACAGACTCTGCAGAGTAAACTGCATAAAAAAAACGCACTAAAAACCGCATCAAAAAACGCACCAAAAAACGCACCTGCGTTTTCTGCCAAGAGCTGCGGTTTTTAGTGCAGAAAAAACAGCAGGGAAATCAGGAACATGTGAACATGGCCTTAATGTCTCTCTATTAATATTAATAATAAAACCGCTTTTAATCATGGTTTAATTAAAAAGCCTCTACCCTTCCCTCTCTAACCTAAATGCTTTATTTTTTTTTACCTATTTCCGTTTTGATGACTCTTCGTTTAGGAATCCCCAGTACATGCCCTCCTCGAAAACAGATATTACTTTCGGGGGTCGGTTTGTTCTCTGCTCACTGGGGTCTCTCCACAGAGCGCACACCAACATTTCGCTCTGTTGCCAACTCTTCACTTCTAATTAGAGCTTGTGAGGGAGCGCACTGTCATTGTGCACTGAGAAGATTGCACAATAAGAAAGAAATAAAGCAGAAAGCAGTTACGGTAGATTAGAGAGGGAATAGTAGGGATTTTCAATTAAACCATATTAGAAGAACTATTATATTATTAAATAGAGAAATATTTAGGATGACAATCAATATTAGCTTTGGACCAACCCTCATCATCTAAGTTCATTCCAGCACATATTTCTTTAACCCCTTAACGACCGCCGATACGCCTTTTAACGGCGGCCGCTAAGAGTACTTAAAACACAGCGCCGTTAATTAACGGCTCTGTGGAAAAAGTAAATAGCGCCCCCCAGAGTCGGATTTTCTCCGGGGTCTCGGCTGCTGGGGGTAGCCGAGACCCCAGAGAACATGATTCGGGGGGTTTTTTACCGACCCCACGTTTGCGATCGCCGGTAATTAACCGTTTACCGGCGATCGCAAAAAAAAAAAAAAAGCGATTTCTTTTTAATTTCTCTGTCCTCCGATGTGATCGCACATCAGAGGACAGAGAAATGGGGTCCCAGGTAGCCCCCCAATACTTACCTGTCTCCCCCGGTGCTCCTCATGGCTCCCGGTGGGCGCCGCCATCAATAAAAGTCTATGGGCAAAAAACGCATCCTGCGGGCACATTTGCAGGATCCGTTTCTTGTCCAAAACGACGGATTGCGACGGATGCCAAACGACGCAAGTGTGAAAGTAGCCTTAGGGCTAGGGTTAGGGTTGGGGCTAAAGTTAGGGCTAGGGTTGGGGCTAAAGTTAGGGTTAGAGCTGGGATTAGGGTTAGGGTTTGGATTAGGGTTGGTATTAGGGTTAGGGTTGGCATTAGGGTTACGCTTGGGATTAGGGTTAGGTTTGGGATAAGGTTAGGGTTGTGATTAGGGGTGTATTGGGATTAGGGTTAGGTTTGAGGTTAGGGTTGAGATTAGGATTAGGGCTGTGTTGGATTTAGGGTTTTGATTAGGGTTATGGTTAGGGTTGACATTAGGGTTGTTTTGGGGTAAGGGTTGTGATTATGGTTAGGGTTAGTGATTAGGATTATGGATCAGGTTGGGATTAGGGTTAGGGGTGTGTTGGGGTTAGGGTTGGAGCTAGAATTGGGGGGTTTCCACTGTTTAGGTACATCAGGGGGTATCCAAACACGACAGCCAATTTTGCGCTCAAAAAGTCAAATGGTGCTCCCTCCCTTCTGAGCTCTGCCGTGTGCCCAAACAGTGGTTTACCCCCACATATGGGCCATCAGCGTACTCAGGACAAATTGGACAACAACTTTTGGGGTCCAATTTCTCTTGTTACCCTTGTGAAAATAAAAACTTGGGGGCTAAAAAATCTTTTTTGTGGAAAAAAAAAATATTTTTTATTTTCACGACTCTGCATTATAAACTTCTGTGAAGCACATGGGGGTTAAAAAGTGCTCACCACACATCTAGATAAGTTCCTTAAGGGGTCTAGTTTCCAAAATGGTGTCACTTGTGGGGGGTTTCCACTGTTTAGGCACATCAGGGGCTCTCCAAACGCGACATGGCGTCCGATCTCAATTCCAGACAATTCTGCATTGAAAATGTCAAACGGCGCTACTTCACTTCCAAGTTCTGTGGTGCGCCCAAAAAGTGGTTTACCCCCACATATGGGGTATTGGCGTATTCAGGAGAAATTGCATAACATTATGGTTACATTTCTGTTTTTACACATGTGAAAATAAAAAAAATGGTACTGAATTAAGATGTTTGCAAAAAAAGTTAAATGTTCATTTTTTCCTTCCACATTGTTTCAGTTCCTGTGAAGCACGTAAAGGGTTAATAAACTTCTTGAATGTGGTTTTGAGAACCTTGAGGGGTGTAGTTTTTAGAATGGTGTCATACTTTGTTATTTTCTATCATATAGACCCCTCAAAATGACTTTAAATGTGATGTGGTCCCTAAAAAAAATGGTGTTGTAAAAATGAGAAATTGCTGGTCAACTTTTAACCCTTATAAAAAAATTTTGTTTCCAAAATTGTGCTGATGTAAAGTAGACCTGTGGGAAATGTTATTTATTAACTATTTTTCGTGACATATCTCTCTGATTTAAGGGCATAAAAATACAAAGTTTGAAATTTGCAAAATTTTAAAATTTTTTGCCATATTTCCGTTTTTTTCATAAATAATCGCAAGTAATATCGAAGAAATGTTACCACTAACATGAAGTACAATATGTCACGAGAAAACAATCTCAGAATCAGCGGGATCCGTTGAAGCGTTCCAGAGTTATAAACTCAAAGTGACAGTGGTCAGAATTGTAAAAATTGGCTCGGTCATTAAGTACCAAATTGGCTCTGTCACTAAGGGGTTAATAGCCATTGGATGAACACTCATTGGACTGAAAAGCATTGTTATCCCCTGGAAGGTAAGGTGTGACAGGTTTATAAAAGGGACAGTGTAATAAACCACAGCTAGACTAATCCACAATATGCCTGCGCCCTCCCCCCATGTGCAGTCTGACATAATTGAGCCCTCCCATGAAATAGTGATATCTATGGGGGAGACCCCTTCTTCCCTTTTCCCACTATCCATGCTGGCAATGTTTTGTACATCCCTTCTATCGTTGAACATTCTTTGCATGCCTTGATTAATAAGCAGCACATAAATAGTCATAGAAAGAAGAAAACAACACCACGCCTTCATTTAGAATATTCATTCATTTCACCCGTGGACACCATTCATAGAAAACAGTAATGAAATTATGGAGCAGTTTTAACATTAAAAAATATAATGATTCAGTATTGCTGGACAAATAATAACCCATTGATAATTTCCTACATACAAATAAATGCACAGAGCACAAGAAATAAAGTAAATTTAGGTTGGAAGCTTATAATGAGTGTTGTTCTTAGCTTGCCAGCTCTAACCAGTTATTCAGTACATGGCTCCAATGCTAGAAGACGTATTCTGTCTTTAGTCATGTCTAGCAGATAATTCCGCTTTAATTGGTTAGGGATGAAATGCAATATCCTACTCCAATATGATGTCATTCCAGGTTCAATAGAAGTGATACGAGACATCACTGACGCGACCAGTCCAGACTGCTGTTCCTAGCACCACCCCTATCGAATTGTTCAACATATAAAAAAATTTCAACGGAGAGGCAAATGCAAAATAAATGTTCTTAGCGGTTCTTTGTGTTCATGGAAAAAAAAAATTTAAAACAGACAGAGGAATAGAAAACTTATATAAAAAGGCAAACATCTGAATAGCCAAACGAGGAAAAATTATAGAGTTGTTAAAAGCGCATATACAATAAAACCCAAAAATGAAAATGTCTCCGGTCAGGAATAGGGATAAATGGCTCTGCCATGAACTGGCTACGGTGGCCATACTGTATACATTACATGGAAGAAGCCATACACATTTTAGCAAGGGTTGGGCAACTCACTGTCCATACTAGCCATACATGTTACATGACATCAGGCAAAGGATGACTGATCTTTCAGGAAATTCTTTTTCACTGAACAATCTTTTCTAGACAAGCTGTGACCGACTACTTTCTAGACAATTTTACAATTCATCCTAACAATGTTATATTGTCTCTGGGTTAATATACATGACATCTTAGATGGGGTAGAAACAACTTGGTGCCAGATTCCCTTTCTGAGAAGCATAATGGAGGGGCAGAGATCCTGAATCCAATAATTTGTCACTTACTGAGCTGCTTGCTGTCATTTTGATAAAAACACTGTTTTATTTGCTGCAGATCTAGCAGTTCTCTGACTGCTGAGCTCTCTATAACCCCGCCCACACCACTGATTGGCAGCGTTCTGTTTATACTGCACATGAGCAGAAAGCTGCCAATCAGTGGAGGGGGCGGGGTTATACAGAGGTCGTGAATATGCTCAACTAACTGGCAGCAGGTTTACAAGTCCTCTAATGATAATCTCTGTGATTTTATCAAAACTATAGTAAGCAGCGGAATAAGTGATACATCATTGGAATTAAGGTCCCTGTAGCAACATTATGCTGCTCTCAAATTAGGTGGCAAAAATCTGGTGACATATTCCCTTTAAGCTAAGTGCCCTCCGCTCCTTAGCACGGCCCATCCCAAGAAATCAATAGGATATGAAAAGCAGCAAGCAGCCATGAGAAATAATCTGCCCCGATGTTCTTTATTGTAACCCCCAGAACTTTGTAGGAGGCAACATAGCATCGTTCTCATAGAACCTAAGGGAACAAGAAAACACCTATCTCCATGTGACAGGCATGACATTGATTTCAGAGGGCTCGTTTATTTGGCACAACTGATATTTTAGAGTTAAGAAAATAATAATTTCTAATTGTGAGAGTTTATGGGGGAGAAGAGAGAAAATAGGATTTAACATGCCAGGTTCAAAAGGTTATGCCTACAAGCAGAAAGTAGCCGGCACCTTACTACTCAGCTTTCTCGTGGAAACAACCCAATACATTCCAGAAAATTAGCAATTACAGCATTTTACACTTCACAGTGATTGCTGTCATAGAAAGAAAATAACATTTCTCTAAATCGATGCTTGACAAAAACAAGTCTCTCTATTAAATTCACGCCCTTTCACTGCTATGAGAAATTTTAAAAAAAAGTGCAACTCTGCTAGTGGTGGAAAAGCGAAACAGCCTGTTGTGAAAAGCAATCAGTGCGGCTCATTGATTGAACATGAACTGCTGCAACTAGAGCGCAATCTACCGGTCTCGGAGAGAGCGCCGCGGCGATTACCAGACGTCCCTAGGTCATATCGGCAGATTAATGCATACGGTTAACAACACAAAACGATGGCTATTTATAAAGGTCTTTTTACATATTGTTATTAATAATGTGACTTAAATTGGTAAAATAGGACCCAAACCTTGGAAGAAGTGCCATCATTAGATTTCCATTAGCTGGAGTAATACACGGGCCTTTTGTGCTCTGTAGACATTCGCAGTCCATTGAATATACTGAGTATCATTTACATGTATTTTACTTGAGACTCTCAAGTGACTGTTACATGACAAAACGTCACGAAATGCGGGTTTTAAATTATTCTTAATGGTTTATTCCCACCGCAGCTTTTCATGACTAACACGGGAATATCTCCTATCAGGCTCCGAGCACTGAATGAAAAGCTACGAAAACAGCCGATGACTGCATTCATTGCTATAAGAGTTACAGAAATAGTGTTTCTCTGAAGCCTTCATCCATTTCCGCAGCTTTACCTCCAGTGGTCAAAGCCTTGAAAGAGTAATTATCAGAATAACCGATTCAACAAAGGGAAAGTATCACAAGAAATTCCGTAACGTAGAATTACAGTACGTAGGCTACAACTCAGCATGGTGTTCTCGCCAGTTTTCTGGCATAAAACACCTTAAAATTATGCCAAACTTTGGCAACTTTTAGCATTTTACGTCAGTCTCTACTAGCTAAGCCAAAGTGGGCAATGTTTGGGTGAGATGCAGTATTGACAAATCCTACTGGGCAAATTCATTAAAATTTGCACCACTTCAGTGGCATAAATTACACCAGAAATATACTCCAGTCAGAGGGTCAGGGAGAAGTGTACGGCAGGAGTAAAAAGCACCCAATTATTTATAGGCATGTTCACAACACCAGTATTAACCCCTTCACCCCCAAAAACTGTCTGCACCTTCATGACTAGGGCCAATTTTACAATTCTGACCAGTGTCACTTTATGTGGTAATTCTCACGACCCGGCTTTCAGGTGACCTGTCTCTAACACTAGGGGCACCCTAGATTGCCCTATTCCCCTAGAAACAGTACATCTGAAGGTGATGATGCCAGGGCCGCCACCCTCGCCTTATCTTCTGAATCAGCACTCCATCTCTTCTCTTCCCCCACCCAGGGAAGAGGCGTGCTGTCGTGCACCACAGCTCACCAACCCAACAAGGTTATATAAACCAGGGGTAACTGAAAATAGCAGGCATACAAATATTAACTCACATATAACAGAGGAATGCACCGGGGAGTGGAAGACGGGGCAAAACCAAAGTAGGAAAAGGGAAGGGAATTAACACTTACAAACCACGCAACAGTCACAGATAACTCCTCCAATCTCCTCCTCATATAAACACCTCTCCTTCAAACCATGCTGCACAAGCTTGTTTCAATCAGGACCCAGATTATAAAAGGAATGGGAGTGGCTAACCGAGCACAGCTGAGAGCTCAAACTCCCGGAGCACCCAACATGACCGATTAACCCCTGTTCTGCCAAAAGATATTAACACCATTTAAAAAGGTGAAGTGCTTCTTTTCAGTGCAGAAGCCGGAGCAATCAGACGTTGCGGTCTTCTGGCTCCTCTCTGTTGCGGTAACTCCGTGACAGTAATAACGTCAATGGATCCCACTGATTCTGAGACTGTTTTTTCATGGCATATTGTACTTCATGACAATGGTAAAATGTCTTCAATATGACTTGTGTTTATTTGTAAAAACAGTGGAAATTTGGGACACATTTGGAAAATTTTGCAATTTTCTAACTTTTAATTTGTATGCCCTGAAATCAGAAAGTTGTATGTCACAAAATAGTTAATAAATAACATTACCTCACGTCTAGTTTACATGAGCACAATTTTGGAAACATCTTTTTTTTGTTAGCAAGTTACAAAGGTTAAAAATTGACCAGCGATTTCTAATTTTTTTCAACAAAACTTACAAAACCGATTTAAGGACCACATTACATTTGAAGCGACTATGAGGGGTCTATATGTAAGAAAATGCCTAAAACTGCCACTATTCACATGCGTCACAGACATTTTTAGAATGTTGAAGGAAAAAATTAGCATTTAAATATTTTTACAAAAATTTTACTTTAGACCCAATTTTTTTATTTTCCCAAGGGTAAAAGGAAAAAAATACACACCAAAATTTGTTGTGCAATTTCTCCTGAGCATGCCTATACCCCACATGTGGGGAAAAACCACTGTTTGGGCTCATGGCAGGGCTCAGAAGGGAAGGAGTGCCATTTGACTTTTTCAATGAAAAATTTGATGGAAGAATTAGCTCCTGATGTGCCTAAACAGTGGAAACCCCCCACAAGTGACACCATATTGGAAACTAGATCATTTAGAGAACTTATCTAGATATGTGTGGAGAGAACCTTGAAACCCAAGGTGATTCTCAGATATTTATAACATTGAACCGTGAAAAAAAAAAAAGTCATCACATTTTTCAAACAAAAAAGTTTTTTAGCCACAAATTTTGCATTTTCCTAAAGGGCAACAGGAAAAACTGCACCATATATGTTGCTGTGCAATTTCTCCTGAGTAAGCGGATACCTCATATGTGGGGCAAAACTGCTGTTTGGGCGCACAGCAGGGCTTTGAAGGGAAGGAACGTACTTTGACTTTTTGACTGCAAAATTTGCTGGAATAATTAGCAGATGTCATGTCGCGTTTGGAGAGCCCCTGATGTGCCTAAACAGTGGAAACCCTCCACAAGTGACACCGTTTTAGAAACTAGGTACCTCAGGGAACTTATCTACATGTGTGGAGAGCACCTTGAACCCCAAGGTTCTTCTCTGAAGTTAATAACATTGAGCCGTTAATTTTGCCGCAAAAATGCTTTTTAGCCCAAAACTTTGCATTTTCATGAAGGTAACAGGAGAAATTCTCCCTTAGGCCTCTTTCACACGTCAGTGTCTCCGGTACGTGTAGTGACAGTTTTCTCACGTACCGGAGACACTGACGCATGTAAACCCATTAGAATCTATGTGTTTCTGCACATGTGCGTGTTTTCACACGGACCGTGTGTCCGTGTGCAAAACACGTAGACATGTCCGTTTTTTACCGGCAGCACGGACCACAATAGGGACAGCACACGTGCACACGGAGAACAGTGTGCACTCTCCCCCGTGTGCACGTACCGCCCGCAGGAGAGACAGCACTAAAGTAAGCGCTGCCCCCTGCGTGTGGTGCTGAAGCCGGCATTCATTCCTTCTCCCCAGCAGCGTTCACTGGAGAGAAGGAATGAAAAATCAAGGGGTTTTTTTTCCCTTAAAAATAAAGTTTGTGAGTCACCACCCGCCTCCCATCCCCTGTGGACCCCCTTAACCCTGTGTGAACGCTGACTGGAGGGGAGTATGGAGCGGGCACTGACTGCAGGGAGGAAGGAGCGGCCATGTTGCCGCCGGACTGTGCCCATCGCTGATTGGTCGTGGCAATGGTCGTGGGCGTTTTGCCACGACCAATCAGCGACTTGGATTTCCATGACAGACAGAGGCCGCGACCAATGAATATCCGTGACAGACAGAAAGACAGACAGACGGAAGTGACCCTTAGACAATTATATAGTAGATAACGTGTATTTCGAAAGGAGTATATAGGTTTACATGCATAAAGAAATACAAGATCATAGATGTAGTCAGGATGAGGTTAGCAACATTTTTATTCTTAGCTGCAATTAATTTGAAAAAAAATTAACCAAACATAAAAAAAAAAAATTTTTATAAAATGACGGTTTCTTATTTATAATCACATTATTATATATTTATTGCCTTCAATGCTACTCTACAAACTGTATTCCAATTAGATTAATTGCATACGATGGAATGTGACTTGCATCTTGGATCTGTACCAGGAGGCATCTAAACTTCATATTTGGTTGCAGACATCTGACCTTTCTTCTATGACATTAATAAAGCCGCAGACCTTTTAGAAACTGGATCAACAAACTGCCCGGGTCCAATGTAGATAACTTGTATGCATTGTGACGGAAAGCTCTGACATATATGTCTCTGTATAACAGGCATTACTCCTCTGTACAGTGAGGCGCTTTCTTAAGCCACTGGAAAAAGGCATGTCGACAGACAGAGTGGCATCTTAGAAGCGTGCCCAACAGGATGCCAATTAGGTCTGTCCGCGGGGGAAAAGTCCATTACGAGAGTGTGCTGAAGTGGAAGAAGGAGGGCAAACAAAAAAATAAAAATGGAAATTGGCCAAATCGTGAAGCGATTACTGCAAAAAAATTGTAATAAAGGAGTGTGGGCCCTATTTCTTTTTCTTTTTTTTGTAGTAAATACTGGGTGGAGTGAACCCTCCAGGGCTCAGCACACTTATCCACCCATTTTTCTCACACAAGGTTATAATTTCAAGCTGCGCCTGGCCCCCTTTGATTTGCCCAGTTCAGACGAGGCCTTGGTTGCACATGTAGAGATAGGGACCATCCATATTTAGGTACTAGATGGTGACCCGATTCTAACGCATCGGGTATTCTAGAATATGCATGTCCACGTAGTATATTGCACAGCCCACGTAGTATATTGCCCAGCCATGTAGTATATTGCCCAACCACATAGTATATTGCCCAGCCACATAGTATATTGCCCAGTCACATAGTATATTGCCCAGTCACGTAGTATATTGCCCAGCCACGTAGTATATTGCCCAGTCACGTAGCATATTGCCCAGTCACATAGTATATTGCCCAGTCCCATAGTATATGGCCCAGTCACGTAGTATATTATCCAGTCACATAGTATATTGCCCAGCCACGTAGTATACTGCCCAGTCACGTAGTATATTGGCCAGTCACATAGTATATTGCCCAGCCACGTAGTATATTGCCCAGTCACGTAGTATATTGCCCAGCCACATAGTATATTGCCCAGTCACATAGTATATTACCCAGTCACATAGTATATTGTCCAGTCACGTAGTATATTGCCCAGCCACATCGTATATTGCCCAGTCACGTAGTATATTGCCCAGTCACGTAGTATATTGCCCAGTGATGTAGTATATTGCCGAGCTACGTAGTATATTGCCCAGCCACGTAGTATATTGCACAACGACGTAGAATACAGCACAGAGCCACGTAGTATACAGCACAGACAAGTAGTATACTGCCCAGTCACGTAGTATATTGGCCAGCCACATAGTATATTGCCCAGCCACGTATGTAACAGGTTAAAAAAGACTTAAAATAAAAAATAAACATACTCACCTTCTGAAGGGCTCTTGTAGTCCTGGCGCCTGTGTGCGGTGCACACGGCAGCTGCCGGTCCCAGGGTTGGTATGAGTGCAGGACCTGTGATGACGTCGCGGTCACATGACCGTGACGTCATGGCAGGTCCTTCTCGCATAGCATCCTTAGCACCGGAACCTGCCGCTTGCACGGCCGAGGACAGCGCCACGTTGGAGGGTGAGAATAGCGTTGTTTTTTTTTTGTTTTTTTGTAACATTAGATCTTTTTACTATTAATGCTGCATACGCAGCTTCAATAGTAAAAACTTGGTCACACAGGGTTAAAAGCAGCGGTTACGGAGTGCGGTACCCGCAGCCCATTACCGCTGGCATTAACCCTGTGTGAGCGGTGAGTGGAGGGGAGTATGTGGCGCCGGGCACTGACAGCAGGGGAGTAGGGAGGGACTAAATCGGACTGTGCCCATCGCTGATTGGTCGCGGCAGCCATGACAGGCAGCTGACGAGACCAATCAGCGACGCGGGATTTCCATGACGGAAGTACCCCTTAGACAATTTATATATATATATATATATATATATATATATATATATATATATATATATATATATATATATATATATATATATATATATATATATATATATATATATATATACACCATGACGTGGCTGTTGGATGACTTTTGCGCTTTGATAAAAAAAATTGCTACGTACCCTACATTTTTAACGTTTATAGCAATATTGGCGTTCATGTAGTCATTAGTCACAGTGTGCAGAGACGCATCGTGTATGTAGATGGGTGTTTATTTAATGGCAAAACGTTTTAACGGAGAGTAGGATTTTTATTTTTTTGTGCTTTGCAGGAAATTTTTGTATGTTATTTAGTGGTCGTGCTTGCAGTTTGGCATTATTAGGGCGTTTGTATGATGTGCTACTGTTCAAGGGTCAAGTTGTGGTATCAGATCAATACAAGACCCAACAATATTGTACTTCAAAATAAAGAAAGGGTCTGTATATACTTGAATATATTCTAACCTGCAGAATATCAACTGAAACCTGACCGGCATTCTCCCTAATAGAATGACTGCAGACTGCTAATTCATTACTCACATTTTTCCATCTCGCTATATGTGTCTATGCAACAAGATTTGCTGCTGATGCATTTATACTTTGTCTTCCGGTGAACTCCTGACTTCTCTTGTGGAATGTAGCTGCGCTCTCTTCATGGCTTCTTTGCCTGGATGGGGTTCTGACCTTACCCTGTCTTCATTCGACAAATAAGGGGGCTGACCCTACACCTATCTACTATATAATTGTCTAAGGGTCACTTCCGTCTGTCTGTCCTTCTGTCTGTCTTTCTGTCCCGGATATTCATTGGTCGCGGCCTCTGTCTGTCATGGAAATCCAAGTCGCCGATTGGTTGTGGCAAAACAGCCACGACCAATCAGCGACGGGCACAGTCCGGCGGCAACATGGCCGCTCCATCCTCCCCGCAGTCAGTGCCCGCTCCGTACTCCCCTCCAGTCAGCGCTCACACAGGGTTAATGGCAGCGTTGACCGCGGTGTAACGCACTCGGTTAACGCTGTTATTAACCCTGTGTGACCAACTTTTTACTATTCATGCTGCCTATGCAGCATCAATAGTAAAAAGATCTAATGTTAAAAATAATAAAAAAAAATAAAAAATCGTTATATACTCACCGTCTGTCGGCCCCCCGGATCAGGAACCGGCCTTTCCCACTCCTTGCGACGCCCCGGTGACAGCTCCATGCATTGCGGTCTCACGAGATGATGACGTAGCGGTCTCGCGAGACCGCAATGCACTCTTCAGACCGGAGCGTGCGAGGAGCATCGGTAACCGCAACGGAGGGTGAGTATATCACTATTTTTTATTTTAATTCTTTTTTTAACAGGGATATGATGCCCACATTGCTATATACTGCGTGGGCTGTGCAATATGCTACGTGGGCTGGGCAATATACTACGTGGGCTGGGCAATACACTGCATGGGCTGTGCTATATACTACATGGTCTGTGCTATACACTACGTGGCCTGTGTTATACACTACGTGGCCTGTGTTATATACTGCGTACGTGGTACTGCGCGGGCTGTGCAATATACTCCGTGGGCTGTGCAATATACTCCGCGGGCTTTGCTATATACTCCACGGACTGTGCTATATACTCTGCGGGCTGTGCTATATACTCCGCGGGCTGTGCTATATACTCCGTGGGCTGTGCTATATACTCCGTGGGTTATGCTATATACTACGTGGCTGTGCTATATACTACATGGCTATGCTATATATTATGTGGCCTGCCGCGAACAATCAGCGACAGGTGCAGTCCTGTGTATCCAATGTATTATTCTAAAATCTTCATAAATAAACTACATACATATTCTAGAATACCTGATGCGTTAGAATCGGGCTACCATCTAGTTTATGACTATAGCTTTTGGCCACTGCTTATTTGTAAGAAATCAACTACCGCCATTTCATATCCTCTTTGTGAGAGACAGACATTCACGCAGCCTAGCACAAGGCTACACTAAGCATTTGTTACATAGAACTAACATAGTCCACAGAAATGTACAGATAAAACTTCTCAAGGATCGATTTATATAGAAATCTAATAATTTTTGTAGTGATAGGGCAACTACAGACAGTATGTCAGGGGAATGCAACTGCCCCCTAGTAAAAGTCAAGGGTTTAAAGGGATTGTCAGAGACTTAATGGGGTATTCCCATCTCCAAGATCCTATCCCAATATGTAGTAAGCGTAATAATAATAATAATAATAATAATAATAATAATAATAATAGCAAACACTTCCAATTAGTGAATCAGAAAAACTATACTACATTTCTATGTCTCTTTCCTCATGTGCAGGCATTGCAGGACCTTATGTGTCCATGGTTATGATCACTGATATAGTGATAGTTAGTTAGTTAGCTGGTTGCTAGTGGTCGTTACAATGGACACCTAAAGTCCTGCACATAAGGAAAGAGACATAGCGAATCAGAAAAACTATACTACATTTCTAATTGGAGGTATTTAATAATAATATTAATTCAGCTACTACATACTGGGATAGGATGTTGGATATTGATGACTTATTAATAGGCTAGATCATCATAGGTCATCAATATGAGACTAGGGCGTCTCTGACACTGGCACCCCCACGATCAGTTGACATCTCCTATTGCAATTCCTGGATGTAAGCAATATACGAGGCAGAAGACAGCAGCTCCACACATTGTTTAGTGGCCACTGACGAGTAATAATAATAAAACTGCAGTTTAGTCCCCATTCAGAACAGAAAATAGGGAGCAGTACCCAGGAGCGCCACGAAAGATTATACAAAGCTGGTGTTTATAATGCTTATATTGGCTTTCGGAAAATGTAAGCTAATCAATGCAAGGTGATGTATCTCCAGGAGTCTCATATTGATGACCTATTCCTAGTCATTAATATGTACAGTGGATACAGAAAGTATTCAGACCCCTTAACATTGTTCACTCTGTTTCATTGCAGCCATTTGGTAAATTAAAAAAAACTTCATTTTTTTCACATTAATGTACACTCTGCACCCCATCTTGACTGGAAAAAAACAGAAATGTAGAAATTTTGGCAAATTTAATACAAAAGAAAAACTGAAATATTACACGTCATAAGTATTCAGACTCTTTGCTCAGACACTCATATTTAAGTCACATGCTGTCCATTTCCTTGTGATCCTCTTTGAGATGATTCTACTCCTTCATTGGAGTCCAGCTGTGTTTAATTGTTTAATTAAACTGATAGGACTTGATTTGGAAAGGCACACAACTGTCTATATAAAACCTCACAGCGCATGTCAGACCAAATGAGAATCATGAGGTCAATGAAACTGGCCAAGGAGCTCAAAGACAGAATTGTGGTAAGGCACAGATCTGGCCAAGGTTACAACAGAATTTCTGTCTGCAGTACTCAAGGTTCCTAAGAGCACAGTTGCCTCTAATTCCTCATATCGAAGAAGTTTGGAACCACCAGAATCCTTTCTAGACCTTGCCGTCCAAACAAACTGAGCAATCGTGGAGAAGAGTCTTGGTGATAGAGATAAAGAAGAAGCCCAAGATCACGGTGACTGAGCTCCAGAGTTGAAGTAGGGAGATGGGAGAAAGTTCCACAAAGTCAACTATCACTGCAGCCCTCCACCAGTCGGGCCTTTATGGCAGAGTGGCCCGAAGGAAGTCTCTACTCAGTGCAAGACATATGTAAGCCTGTATAGAGTTTGATAAAAAAAAAAAAACACATGAAGGACTCCCAGACTATGAGAAATAAGATTCTCTGGTCTGATGAGACGAAGATAGACCTTTTTGGTGTTAATTCTAAGCTGTATGTGTGGAGAAAACCAGACACTGGTCATCACCTGCCCAATACAATTCCAACAGAGAAACCTGGCGGTGGCAGCATCATGCTATGGGTGTGATTTTCAGCTGCAGGGTCAGAACGTCTGGTTGTCATTGAAGGAAACATGAATGTGGCCAAGTACAGAGATATCGTGGATGAAAACCTCTTCCAGAGTGCTCTGGACCTCAGACTTGGCCGAAGGTTCACCTTTCAACAAGACAATGACCCTAAGCACACAGCTAAAATAACAAACGATTGGTTTCAGAACAACTCTGACCATTCTTCACTGGCCAAGCCAGAGCTCTGACCTAAACCCAATAGAGCATCTCTGGAGAGACCTGAAAATGGCTGTCCACCAACGTTCACCATCCAACCTAACGGAACTGGAGAGGATCTGCAAGGAAAAATGGCAGAGGATTCCCAAATCCAGGTGTGAAAAACTTGTTGCATCATTCCCAAGACGACTCATGACTGTACTAGCTCAAAAGTTGCTTCTACTCAATACTGAGTAAAGGGTCTGAATACTTATGACCATGTGATATTTCAGTTTTTCTATTTTAATAAATTTGCAAAAATTACTACATTTCTGTTTTTTTGCAGTTAAGATGAGGTGCAGAGTGTACATTAAAGGGAACCTGTCACCCCGTTTTTTGAGATTGAGATATAAATACTGTTAAATAGGGCCTGTGCTGTGCGTTACTATGGTGTATGTAGTGTACCCTGATTCCCCATGTATGCCGAGAAATACATTACCAAAGTCGGCGTTTTCGCCTGTCAATCAGGCTGGTCTGGTCAGGTGGGCGTGTTCACAGCGTTCTTTTCTTCCCCAGGTTTCCGTTGGTGGCGTAGTGGTGTGCGCATGTCCAAGGTCCGGATTCCCTGTGCCCACGTGAGACACAGCGCGCGATCTGCGCTGTCATTCCTTTCATCGGTGCGGGCGGCCATCTTCCTGGGGCCGCGCGTGCGCAGATGTAGTGCTCTGCTGCACGGGGCTTCAGGAAAATGGCCGCGGGATGCCGCGCGTGCGCAGAAGAGATCGCGGCGGCCATTTTCCCAAAGCCGAGTTTGCATCTCGGCTTTGGGAAAATGGTCGCCGCGATCTCTTCTGCGCACGCGCGGCATCCCGCGGCCATTTTCCTGAAGCCCCGTGCAGCAGAGCACTACATCTGCGCACGCGCGGCCCCAGGAAGATGGCCGCCCGCACCGATGAAAGGAATGACAGCGCAGATCGCGCGCTGTGTCTTCACGTGGGCACAGGGAATCCGGACCTTGGACATGCGCACACCACTACGCCACCAACGGAAACCTGGGGAAGAAAAGAACGCTGTGAACACGCCCACCTGACCAGACCAGCCTGATTGACAGGCGAAAACGCCGACTTTGGTAATGTATTTCTCGGCATACATGGGGAATCAGGGTACACTACATACACCATAGTAACGCACAGCACAGGCCCTATTTAACAGTATTTATATCTCAATCTCAAAAAACGGGGTGACAGGTTCCCTTTAATGAGACAAAAATAAACTTTTTTGAACTTACCAAATGGCGGCTATGAAACAAAGTGAAAAAAGTCAAGGGGTCTCAATACTTCCCATACCCACCTTGACAACCTCTTTAAGTGAAGTTCAGTTGTGCTAAATACATGAGCCCAATACTAGCTTTGATCTAGAAGCGAGATGCAATGTCACTCAGACGATGACAGACAACTGCAAGCAACAATGCTTATTTCCATGAGTTCCAAGATGCAGAAAAAACATTATGCTGTATTACTACAATACAAATACAGACAGACCTTGAGAAAGAATGTGCATTTCTCTAGTAATGATTCAGGCGAGGCTTTCAAGTGCCTTTAAGTTGTATACACGTCACATTTTCACTATAAAAGCGGCTTCTTGAATGAAGATGATATGAGGAGAATGACGAGAAAAAGCCCAAACTGACTGGTAAAGGTACGTGAACTGGAACAGCACAATGGTGATAAATTATGCAACACAAAGAAAAAGCCCAAATGCTTTCATCTCTGCCTCATAGCATGGCGAATACCCACGGAGAGGCTATGGTATCTGTCTAATGTATGCTTTCCTGTCAGTGCACATCTTCTTCACTCCGCTCCTCAGACACCTTATTTACATTTGTACAGTGGAGTCGCTTGTTTTCCTGCTATTCCCTCTTTTCAGTTGTGTCACGTACGTTGCATTCTCCCTTCTCTATTAATTGTGCTTTCTGATGAATTGCTAAGCACCAAACAATTTCTGACAGGGTTTGATGGGGCACAACAAACCATTTACAAACAGAAGCTTAACTTTCAGGCATGACAGCCGTCTGACTTGTTAACAGACCTCCGCTCAGAAAAACAAAGAAAACAACTCTGAAGCAGTCCAGTTTGTCCATATTGTTACACACTATAACTATAAGTATTAGACTATGTTAACTTAAGGTAGAAAAAAAAATATGTTAAGGAGCCTGTCACACCATGGATGTGATCAATACCGTGGATGGCAAGAACAACAAACAAATCCATTTTGGAACCGAACAAGACAAGACGCGTCACTCAAAGCAGGGATCACCAAACTGCAACTTGCTTACTTTAGACAGATCATAAGAAGAGAGCAGTCACTGGAGAAGGACATCATGGTCGGAAGAATAGAAGGAACAAGGCGAAAAGGAAAACCAGCAACAAGACGGCTTATACAGTACAATGAAGATAATTGCAGAGAAGACCCTGCTGGACCTATCTAGGCTTGTACAAGATCGATCTTCCTTCAGATCGTTCATCCATCATCAATTCACCATTGCTGAAGATAAAGTCAAAGGCCATTAAATCTAATATATAAAGCCGAATGTGTGTGTGTGCCTGCGTGCGTGTGTGTATGTCCGGGATTGGCATCTGCACCGTCGCAGCTACAGCCACAAAATTTTGCACAGTCACACGTCTGGACCCCGAGAGCGTCATAGGCTATGTTGTGAGGTGAAATTTTAACCCCGCGCGTTCCAATTCACCAAACAATTTTGCCCCCATCTACATAATGGGGAAAAGGTGAAAGGAAAAGTGTTGGAGGCAAATTGACAGCTGCCAGATGGGAACAAGGGCGAACTTAAAGAATGTGAGCGATGGTGCCAAAGAGTATATGCTGTACAGTTGTTAAGGTGGGGGCCCCAACATGGGATATTCTCCACACACGGGGATATGAACACACACACAAAATGCGCCACACACTACCACGTGCTTGAACACATATACCACCCTCAGCATACATTTCACCACACATACACCAATCTCGCCACATAAAAGTCGAAACACAAAAGTTGCCGCTCAAAACTCGCCATGCGCAAAATTCGCCACATGCAAAACTCGCCATGCGCAAAACTTGCTGCACACAACTTGCTACACTAACCTGTCGCATGCAAATCGACATACAAAAAGTTGCTACACGCATGTCGCCACACAAAACTCAACACATAACTTGACACATGAAACTCGCCCTAAAACACACATAAGTCTGGTATTATCCTTCAAAAATAAAAATCTGATTAATAAGCAAACTACAAGAGCAACAAATGTACCATATAGGAAATACGACAGCTGTCAGTCACATGACCTGTCTATTATGTGTATGTGCGAGCTAATATATACTGCCAGGGAGGACGGCTTCCTGTTGGCTGGGGATTTAGCAGGCTGCCAATTTAGCTTACAAATATTGAGGTAAAAATACTGACCAAATAACGTGTGAACGAGGTCTAATACAGGAGGAGATGACATACAGGTACATACCATATACAGGGGAGATGACACACGTATATACTATACACAGGAGCAGATGACACAGGTATATACTATATACAGGAGGAGATGACTTATAGGTATATACTATATACAGGAGATGACTTACAGGTATATACTATATATAGGAGATGACATACAGGTATATACTATATACAGGAGGAGATGACACGTATATACTATATACAGGAAAGCATTGATCTGCTTATTTCCCACATGGGACTATGCCCACCATGCGGGAAGTAAGCAGGTCATGTGCGGTTGGTACCCAGGGTGGAGGAGAGGAGACTCTCCTCCATGGACTGGGCACCTTATAATTGTAAAAAAAAAAGAATTAAAATAAAAAAAATCGTGATATACTCACCCTCTGATGGCCCCGGAGTCTTCCTGCCCCTCAGCGCTGCACGCGGCCGCTTCTGTTCCTGTAGATGGTGTGTGAAGGACCTGCGATGACGTCACGGTCATGTGACCGCGACGTCATCGAAGGTCCTGCACACACACCATCTATAGGAACGGAAGCCGCTGAGAAGATCGGCTGTTTACGGTAGGTGAGTATAACCTTTATTTTTATTTTTTTTTTTTTTACATTCTATCTTTTACTATTGATGCGGCATAGGCTGCATCAATAGTAAAAAGTTGGTCACACTTGTCAAGCACTGTTTGACAAGTGTGACCAACCTGTCAATCAGTTTTCCAAGCGATGCTACAGATCGCTTGGAAAACGCTTGCATTCTGCAAGCTAATTATGCTTGCAAAACGCTAGTTTTCTGCGGGAATATGCATGCCAATTCCGCATGCGATATTCCCGCGGCAGGAGGCGCAGAATTGCCGCGGAAATTTCCGCGGAAATTCTGCAAAGTGTGCACTTAGCCTTAATCTTTATTTTCAGTTTTGAGTTAATGACATTCTCATGCTTCGGGGCGGCCTGTGGGCATCTTCATGTGGTGCTCTTCTTCATCCTGGTGGCTTCTGACAGGCCACTGATCCTTCAGTGACCTGCCCCCTATTTTACATGCTGAATATTATATATATTTTGGGGGAAAAAGAACACCTTCAGCATGCAGGCACCGGCGCTGCAGCATGATCGCATGTACAACGTGCATTTAATTATTTTCTTAGCTGGTATAAATAAATTAATTTAAAAAAATTGTCTCAAAATGGCAGAGATCCGATACATGCTACTGCTCAGGCGCGGCCATCTTGCTAAAGAAAAAAAATTGTCTCCACTAAGATGTCGCCACCGGCAACTGTGCATCTATCGGATCGCCAACACATGCTACTGCACAGGTGCGGTCGGCGCCATTTTCAGACAATTTTTTTTTCTGAATTTATACCAGCAAATGAAATAATTAAATGCACATTATACATGCAATCATGCTGCAGAGTAACAGGGCCAACCTGACTGTCTGTAGGTTACGGAGCACAATCCTCCTGACAGGTTCCCTTTAAAGACTTGCAATAATTGGCAGCACTGTTGGAGTTTTGCATTGGGGCACAGGAGGTTCAAATTACGCCACTGGCCTTATTCATGTCATTTTGTAATAGATTTTACTAAAGTTCCCAATTACCAAAATGCAAGCTAGTGGCATGTCAAAATGGAGATCCCAGTCTGCACAAGTCGTTAAGAAATGGGCTCTTAGAAGCAGATTAAATACCTATGAAAGGGCTACTGATAATTTAGGTCGTATTTAGTTCTACTGTCCATTCAATTGCATGCAGTCGAGCTATGTTTGCACTGGTGTCAGGGCTTTAGGATCAAAAAGATGCCAAAGTATTATGCCGGCAACTAACAAATATCATTGACTTATAATTTAAAGTGTTTGGCTACCGGCAACGGCTTCATCATTTTCCTAACAACATTACTGTATGCTGTCCTAACATACGATGCCAATATGAAGAGCAATAGAGACCGTATAACTGGGGAAGAAATGCTGAACAGGAAGGTTCAGTTTGGTCAAGTGCTTCTGTGTTCTCTATGAGCGAACAGCTACCGAATATCTCTGAAAGCATCTTGTCCCCCCGAAAACCAAACGGAGCAGCCATACAAAATAGCATGTGCTGGATCATTCTTTTCCCCCACATTATCTGACAGGGGAGAGTAAGGAGTCTCCCATAAACAGTCTGCCGGCTGATCGTACCAATAATGGAATGATAGCAGATGTTAGTCTAATGTGTATTGGGCCTTTAGCTTCATGATAAGAAAGTCTGTCAGGTTGATTTCTACTAAAAGAACTACAGTGCCGAGTAGGTGACTTAGGTATTCTATAAAATTTAAATCGTTCTGTGGCCACATATCCATTTACAAACATAGAGAAAATCAAGTTTGTTCTATTATGGAAATGAACTGGTCAATGGTCCACGAGTGGTTTAGAGGTGCAGCTCTCCACACTAAATCCCGAAGCCCTTGAACTTGTCAGACAGCTGCAAAATTGGGACTAGCACGGGGATCTCTACTAAAATCTCACACGTCATATGTTCATTGTAAAATGCCTTTGAAATACTCTCACTGCTGTTGACAATTGCCTCACTGAGAAGTAGAAATCTTTAAAACTACATGACTGTGATCAGTTTGCTAATGTAAGTACATTCGTGAAGAAGCCTGTATAGATTTTCCACATACATTAAATTCATCTAGAATCTAGATCATGGCAGAGTTGATTGAAGGATATTGAACTAACTGCTCAACTTCTGTCCATATGGCCTATTAGGACATAAAAACATCAAAGGAGGCATCTTACACTCAACAACCCCCTCAGACCAAGAGTGAAAATCTATTGAAAACAGCATCTTCGGCTATGGCAGGCTTGGTACAACAATGTCTTTCACGTTTGCTCAATTACTTGAATTTGGTTCCATGTAATATTCAAATTCCTCTGCTGTGACCAGTAAGTACAGAAGTATACTGCACTTTTGGCCCCTGAGATTTATCATTTTTGGAATACAGTTTGGAGAACATTCAGGATGCTGTTATCTGTGTTACACACGTGATTGTGACCCCGTACCTGTGGCTGTCCTGCGCTCCTGTACCAGTCCTGCTTGTGCCTGATCCCCCATCTGTCTATCAGCTGTACCCTCCTGCTAAGCAGTTCTTGGCCGATCCCGCTTTCCTGTCCCCTTTGGGTGTCAGCTGCCACGGCTCCGTGGGTCCATCCTGGATTAGCACGTGGCATCCATCTTAAGCCAAATCTAGCCCCAACATCAAAGGCTCTAGCGAAGAGTTAGGTGGTCGCTTACCGGTAGTTACACTCCTCCAGGCTCTACCCGGACCGTGGTACGGTGGTACCTCAACCACGTGTGTAACAGTTAGCTAAGGACATTGAACGCACTGACTCTTATACTCCTCCAGTCTCGGACCTGTAATATGAGATGACCCATCAGAGAGATCAGCAAGTTAACAGTCCAGAGGGAAGATAGGATCTTAACACCCATCTGGAAGTTCTGACATCAGGTGCCAGATTCACTTTGGTTTAACCCTTTCACGACATGCGCCGTACTATTACTGCACATGCCGTGTCACCCCCTTTGATGTGGGCTCCGGCGGTGAGCCCACATCAAAGTCGCGACATGTCAACTGTTTTGTACAACTGACATGTGCGCGCAATAGCGGCGGGTGAAATCACTATTCACCCGCCGCTATTAACCTGTTAAATGCCACTGTCAAACGCAGACAGCGGCATTTAACCGGCGCTTCCGGCCGGGCGGCCGGAAATGATGTCATCGCCGACCCCCGTCACATGATCGGGGGTCGGCGATGCATCAGGAAGGTAACCATAGAGGTCCTTGAGACCTCTATAGTTACTGATGCCGTCCTGCTGTGAGCGCCCCCCTGTGTCTCTGGGAAGGAGGGAAGTGAAAACTGAAAACGCAAAAACGAAAAAGGGCCGCAACTTGAAGGGGTTAAGCTGCGGCAACCTCGGCAGTGACGATTCAATCCGCAAGTCATACTTCAATTCCTAGATCCTGTCTGTCTGCACCACCATGTTTTGAAGGAGATCCAAAGCAATGCCAAGGTTTTATTAACAAGTGCTAACTACATTTTGAACTGTTAGTCCACCAGTTTCCCTCCTATATGGTGAGGGTAGCATTTCTACTATTCTATCTTGGCCCTGGCATAGTTAAATTCCTTGTGGAAAAGAAGAGACGCAATAATCTCAGACCTGCAAACCTTCCTGGAGGCGTTCCACAAAGGGATTTTACCAACCTAGCCGAGTTACTTCTGGTGTCTCATCCTTTCTCAAACTATGCCAGGACCATCTGTCTGTAGGCCAATAAGCAGTTTGTTTCCGCACCCTGGCTTTTGAACTCGGCTGGAACAAGGCACAGGTAGCCGTCTTCTGAGCGGGATTATCCAGAAGGTTCAAGGATATGCTTGCAGGCCAGGACATTCCTACTCCACAAGGACAATCTGGTTTTCCTGGTCATCCGATTGACCTTCGGTTCCAGGAGCGCTCCCGAGAAAGAAAACGGTTTTGTCTGGCCCTGTCCTTCTAAAGACTGTTCATTCCTCAGACTGCATTGTACGCAGCATCTCTTGAACCTAAGCATATCGACAAAATGGGGCTGGCTGATCAATGGCAGGAGATCCGTCAAGGTTTATGCTGCTACTGCGGTCACCTCATCTCTCTTGTCACAAGAAACCAGACAATTCCCAAGCCTAGGGCAGCTAGGAGAGGCTACCCTGGGTGAGAGCAATTCCTCTTCGCCATGGATATGGACCGTATTTGTCATTTGTGGAAGTTTCCTGTTTGCTGAGACAGCGTATCTAGATTCCGGGGAGTCAGGGAACATCATACAGGAAGTAGCGGTAGATCACTACCAGAGCCCCATTCAACCACTCCAAAATCCATTGTTGGCATTATCTGTTGATGGGAAACCCTTATCCAAAGCCGTTTGGGTTGTCACCAAGCAAGTAGAGCTCCGGATAGGAATGCTGCACACTGAGGTCAACTTTTCTGTGCTTCCTACCCTGTCTCATCCGCTTCTTTTGAGTTTTCCGTGGCTCCGCATGCATGAACTCATCCTTGACTGGAGATCCGGAGAGGTGCCTCGTTGGGGTCAATCCACTCATGAAAAGAGTCTTGTACTCGCACAGCCAGTCCGGCTTCCGGTGGTTCCACCTACTCTGTTTTGACTACCATTGGCCATATGCAGAGACGTCACCTCCGCATAGGCCTGACGATGCCCTAAAGACGTCCTTCCAGGATCTGCACCTCTACAAAGCAGTATTTACCCTCTATCCCAGGAGGAGACCCTGGCCATGCCAGATTACCGTATGTTAAAGAGAATTTGGCTAGGGGTTTCATTCAGAAGTCCTGTTCTCCAGCAGTAGCAATGCACCAGCTGTCTTCCAAGAATTTGTGAACAATATCTTTCGAAACCTCTTCTACACTTGGGTTGTGGTTTACCTGGACCAAATCTTGATCTTCTCTGCTGACTTGCTCTCTCATAGGCGGAACGTTCAACAAGTCCTGCAGTGACTCAGAGAAACGCCTGTATGCCATATTTGAGAAATGTGTGTTTGAACAATTTTCTCTCCCTTTCCTAGGTTATATAATCTTGGACATGGGCCTGCAAAAGGATCCGGAGGGGTTTTCCATCCTTGAGTGGCTGGGCCCTGACGCCATTAAAGCTATCCAGTGATTCCTGGGATTTGCCAATTACTACTGGCAATTAATTCCGCATTTCTCATCCTGGACCGCTCTCATCTTCACCATGATCCATAAGGGTGCCGATCTGAAGGTATAGACTCCAGAGTCTAAAAACACGTTTCTCGCCATGAAACTGGCCTTTCCCTCAACTACAGTATTATATTGACCAGATTTGAACGAACAATGGAGGTAGACGCCTCGTCTTCTGGGGCTGGTGCAGTTTTTATCCAGAAGTCTCCTTATGGTCGCATGTTGACCTGCGGATTCTTCTCCAAGGCATTCTCTGTCCCAACTTGGCGCATCTACTCAATTGGCAATCATTTGATAGCAATTATGATGGCGCTAGAAGCGTGGCGGTACCTTCTTGAGGGAGTGGTCCATCTAGATGTCACCTATACCGACCACAAGAACCTGGCCTATCTGCAGTCCGCGCAAATACTGAACCCACGTCAAGCTAGGTGGTCGCTATATTTTGCCAGTTTTGATTTTGTTCTGAATTTCTGTCCAGCTGACTAAAACGAGGAGGAACTCATTATCAAGCCATCCATGGTTACAGTGGCTCCAGGGAACTTGTCCCAAATTAGACCAAAATGTTAAATTTCACTCTGTTACCAGGTTTTGTGTCCGCACTGGAACTTGTCGAGAAATTCATCCAGCACATCTTCCATCATCACATCATGTCCACTCAAGGAGTCCAGTTCACATCCAGATTCTGTCGAGGCTTGTGAAAACGTCTGAACGTTGTCCTGTATTTTTCATCTGCACACCACCCGCAGACCACCATCGATCGAACAGACAGGTAGAGAGAATCAACCAGATTCTGACCACCTTCCTACGGCACTTCACAAATGCACATTATGACAATTGGGTCAAGCTCTTTACATGGGCAGAGTTCTTCTATAACAACAACATAAGTGAATCTCCTAAAAGTTATCCACTCTTCATTGTTTTTGGGCAACAGCCAGGAATCCCCCTTCAGGTGTTGGCTGCTTCTGGCTTACCAGCAGCCGATGATCTTACAGATGATTTCTCTTGGATATGGGAGGACACTAAAGCCACTCCAGAGAGGTCTTATGAGTGTGTGAAGAGGCATGTGGACAAGAGAGGCTTGGATCCACCTTGTTATCATCCAGGAAATAGGGTGTGGTTATCTTCCAAGTACATCTGTTTTAAGATTCCATCCTACTATTAGGTTCTCACATCATTGTCATCAAGTCATCAAAGGAACCTGCATGGGTCCCTTTTCTTTCCCCCTGCAAAGACGCCAGCATGTTAACTTACCTTTCCGGGGTCCCCGGCATCTGCTTCCTCCCAGGAACTGCACACAGCACCCAAGTCTCTTTGGAGTGTGCTCCCTGCCTCTTATAGGGCCAGCGTGCACGTTGTTAGGTACGGGGACTTAACCAGTATATATCCTGATAGCTAGTTGTTAACTAAAGTTACTAAGGCAACTCCCAATAGGGGTGGATGCCTTATATACCAAACATGGACCCTTTAAGAGGTCGACAGCACATGCCCTAAGCACACTCCCAGGAGACCTGTGTGCTGCGCGCAGGTCCTGGTAGGAAGCAGAAGATGGAAGAGCGCGGAAAGGTAAGTTAACATGCCATGATCCCTGCAGCGGGAAGGAAGAAGATCCCTGCAGCAGGAAGGAAGAAGACCCCTCGCTGCTGTAACAATCAAAGTAAGGCACTGCTGTAACAAAGTAAGAATTAATTATTTACCAGCTTTTTCCTAATGATAGCTCCAGGAGAATGAGTCCGTCAACAACCTGGAGGCCGGCATGCCATGCCTCAAAATCTAGAATAGCTGAATAATATCAGGTACAAAATTTATAGAAATATATATTTACCAAATATTTTATTATCTTAGACTGAAATGCTGTCTGAAAATCCTATAAAATGAATGGGATGTATCAGCAGAAGAGCTCAGTGGTGTGAAAGGAGCATTTTATATCTATTGCTCCATAAAACCATACATTGCCTACATAAGTCGTAGACAGTTTTATTCTTTATAAAAGCCAAGGTCCTTCTATTGATTTGTACATAAATTTAGCTGGATAAAACCAGCGGAGCCCTCAGTGATTTGTAGTTAAAATCATAGTAGTTTTATATGACTTTTGGTTATAATATTCAAGAAACTCTCTAACAATTCTTCTAGAGATCTCCCTGACAGATATGACTACAAATTGTTATCATCGTTGCCTTTCTATAACAAAACAAGATATTTCTCACTTTTATGATTTAAAAGGGTTCAGAGGATATAAGGAAAAAAAATGTGCAGTAATGTTAGTTTTATAAAAACAAAAAAACTCGCCTGTTCCACCTCCAAAGCTCCAACCCCTTGCCCCCCCCCCCCCCCCCCCCCATGTCGGCATGTGCCTTCAGTAATGTCTATATGCCTGAATATAACACATCATCAGAGGTTGTTCTGAGAGTTTTAATAATTAATGAGTTCGTCCGAGTAACATAATAGATTGTAAAACACCACTGTGGTTGTAAAGCCTGCTGTATTCAAGTTGTTATTTTGTTGCTACTTTCATTAGCTACAGCATACTTATTTTTGTATTTTTTAATATAACTCGATCCAAACTTATGTGCAAAAAAATGAAATTTCAATTTATTTAGGACATAACTCTAAATCCTTTTGCTTCCAATCCCACATGTAGATGATAACGTTCTGGTGTCTACCGTTAAGGCTCAGTGCACATGGCGGCTTTTAAACACTGGCGCAGCCGGTGAGTTTTCTCAGGCGAATCCGTGCGAGGAAACGTCTTAGTCATTTTACAGCAGTGGCCTCGCCATCGTTCTTGCAGCAGCTCAAACGCCACAGTTTTTTACTCTATACTTCTACCCTAGTGGAAGCCATACAAAGTGTGAAAACGTCACTTATTTTAACCTCTTCAGGGTTTCAGTAAATGCTATAAAGAGAAAAGTAAATCTGCCCAGTCTCCGGAAAAATTCGTCAAGAGCCCGATTCCTCTTTCTCTTCTTATACTTTTCAGTTACTTTTCTTTTCCTGTCCTGCGGTTCAAACTGGTGCACGTAATTGATGAATTTTGCGCAAAATAAAAAATGCTCTTTATTTTCACAAGTTACATTTCATCCCTCGCATCGTATGAGGAATCTCTGTGATATACTGCACAACAATGAAATCCTAGTTTAATTCATCAGCCTCATCCCCAGAACTCAGATGTCACAAACCCACAAAATATGGTATCACTTACACCTGTCGTTACTACAACCAATCCCAGAATTATCAGACTGCATATTGACATTTTTATTCTTTGATTATTTTTCAAAAATAAAACAAATTTAAATCATCTTTTTTTGTCTCAACTTTCTGCTCATAATCTGCCAGAATCAAAGTTTGCTCCAGCAGTAAGTTTACCTCCCAGATAACATAGCATTCTTCTGCTCCTGAATATCAATATTACTGTATGTTTTCAAAAACAAAGTTTAGACAGCAGAAAGTAGGAAAAACATATTTCCTACTAATTAAAACTTCCCGGGTGGTGCAAGAAAGTGGAAGAGTGAACAGCACTAATTGTCATGCACTAAGGTAGAAGAGAGAGGTAGGATTCTCTGCATCATGTGCATTAAAGGGAAGGTGCCACCAGTTTTCTTGTATTTTGGTTTTTTTTGTGAAATTAAGCTTAAAATAGTAATTAAAATGTATTAATGCAATGTTTGCACTGTTTGCAAACATTTCTATATGAAAAATATTATATATTTTTCTACAAATATACATATTTACCACTAGGGGGAGCATTTTCCGTTTTAGACCTCAAGCAGCTATAGTAAGATTTAGCGGCTCTGCCCCAGGGATATTAGACCACCCAAAAGGGGAGGGGAATGGTGATGTCAGCAGTTACTGCCCCAACAGTAAGAATGAAAAGCAGCATCACAGGGCAGCACCATTTTGTGTGTGACCGCCCTGTGACCTGCTATCACCAGCAGTTACTGCATCAGAGGCGCAGAACACAGTGGGCTCAGCAGCATTTTTTGTGAATAACATTCTTGCCATTCCCCTTCCCCCACCTTAATCCCTGTCCTGTCAGCTGCCCTGCCCTGGAGATAATAGACCGGCGCTGACCCTATGTCCATGGGGTGCCGTAATCTGACACTGATAGTGCCTGGCTACTGCTGCAAAACCAAGATGTCAGCCCCCAGTGCCTTCTTTAAACTCATATAACACATGAAATCTGTTTCACATGCATTTCAAACTTGCTTATAGCAGCATGTTATGCTACATTACAGTGATTTATTAATGACCTACAAACGCGGTACCTTCCCTTTAAAGGGAACCTGTCACCCCCCCAGGCATTTTTAACTAAGAGCCACCTTGTGCAGCACTAATGCTGCATTCTGTCAAGGTGGCTCTTTTATTTGGGGTCCCTTCCAATGCTAAAATATTTATTTTTATAATTTGCCCCTCATGCCTGTAGTCTGTCCGGGGGGCATGTATTTTCCCCACGGACACAAACGCCTCCCAGCCATCACTCAACTAAAAGAGCCACCTTGACAGAATGCAGCATTAGTGCTGCACAAGCTGGCTCTTTTAGTTAAAAAAAACGCCTGGGCTGGTTACAGGTTCCCTTTAACCCCTTCCCGACCTCTGCCATACTATTACTGCGGAGGTCAGATCCCCTGCTTTGATGTGGGCTCTGGCGCTGAGCCCACCTCAAAGCCGGGACATGTCAGTTGTTTTGATTCACCCGCCGCTATTAACCAGTTAAATGCCGCTGTGCGCGGATGGAAATGATCGCATCGCCGACCCCTGTCACATGATCGGGGGTCGGCGATGCATCAGGATGGTAACCATAGAGGTCCTTGAGACCTCTATGATTACTGATGCCGGACTGCTGTGAGCGCCACCTTGTGGTCGGTGCTCATAGCAAGCCTGCAATTCAGCTACATAGCAGCGATCTGATGATCGCTGCTATGTAGCAGAGCCGATCCAGTTGTGCCAGCTTCTAGCCTCCCATGGAGGTTATTGAAGCATGGCAAAAGTTTTAAAAAAATGATTTAAAAACATATGAAAAAAAAAAATATATAAAAGTTTAAATCACACCCCTTTTGCCCCATTCAAAATAAAACAATAAAAAAAAAAAAATCAAACCTACACATATTTGGTATCGCCGCGTTCAGAATCGCCCCCATCTAGCAGTAAAAAATAAGAATTAATCTGATCGCTAAACGGCGTAGCGAGAAAAAAATTCGAAAAGCCAGAATTACGTTTCTTTGGTCTCCGCGACATTGAATTAAAATTTAATAACGGGCGATCAAAAGAACGTATCTGCACCAAAATGGTATAATTAAAAACACGAGCTCGGCACGCAAAAAATAAGCCCTCACCTGACCCCAGATCACGAAAAATGGAGACGCTACGGGTAACGGAAAATTGCACAATTTTTTTTTTTTTTTTTTTTTTTTTTAAGCAAAGTTTGGAATTTTTTTTTACCACTTAGATAAAATGTAACCTAGACATAGTTGGAGTCTATGAACTCATAATGACCTGGAGAATCATAATGGCAGGTCAGTTTTAGCATTTAGTGAACCTAGCAAAAAATCCAAACAAAAAACAAGTGTGGGATTGCACTTTTTTTGCAATTTCACCGCACTTGGAATTTTTTCCCGTTTTCTAGTATAAGACATGCTAAAAGCAATGATGTCATTGAAAAGTGCAACCTGTCCCGCAAAAAACATGCCCTCACATGGCCATATTGACGGAAAAATAAAAAAGTTATGGCTCTGGGAAGGAGGGGAGCGAAAAACAAGAATGCAAAAACGGAAAAGGGCAAGGTCGTGAAGGGGCTAAAGGGAATTTGTCACATGAAAAAACGCTATTATCCTGCATATATAGGGTTAATCTGTAGATTTATAGTGTTCTGAACCTGCACTTAGACACCAGCTTTAGGGAAGAAATAAATGTTATGCTTCCCGTTAACGTTTGGGATTCAGTCATGGGGCGGCGCGGGTTCAATCACCGTTCAGTGTATAGAGCGCGACGGATGAAACAGCGCACCCGGCACTGAGTGACAGCTGCACCAAATGCTGAGCTACTGTCAGTCAGTGTCGGTGTCGAGTTTACAGAGCTGTGACTAAACCTGCGCTGGCGCCACCCCATGACTGAAGCCCAAACACTCCTGGGAAGAATAACGTTAATTCCTTCCTCGCAAAGGGGTCTAAATGCCAGCACCATGCAGAACGTTATTAACTTGCAGATTAATCCCATACCTGCAGGTTAATAGCATTTTTTCACAGAAAATGACAAGTTCCCTTTAAACACGTATAGCTTTACAGCACATTCATAATGTGCACTCCTAGTATGACAAATATATACAACACTACTGTCACGCTGGAGCGAAATGCCAAGTGTGCCATGCAAACAAGGGAAAGAAAGTAAAGGGTGCACAGATGAAAAGGAAAGGGGAGAAGGGACACCCCTAAACACTCATCTGAGACTGCACCCTAAGCACCCTTTCGTCACTTGACGGGTCCTTTCCCCCGTGCGCTGTCAGGTGCCTAAGCCCTGGCTGGCCCTGATTTAGCCCTAAGGCTGCAAGATGGTAGTCTCACTACTAAGGTAAGGAAACACAGGGTCGGGGACAAACAGGGAGAAATCAAACACCACAGCTTAAACTGGAACAATTTGTCCAGGGAGGTCAGCATAGGATACCTATAACCGGCATAGGAGAGAACACGGAGTGAGGTTAAATAATGAAAGGCAGCGGCAACAACAGCAGCTGAGATTAGAGCCATATAGAATCCCAGCAGGATCAAAAAGAAACTATCAACCCCCTTCCACACCAAGTGAAAAATCAATCTGCTCCATTCAATTTAAACGCCGAACAGACTCCAAAGAGGAACTGCGATAAGAACCATTGTGGCCTCCTGATCCCAGATACCCTAAAGGTCTAAGCAGGATGCAGCAGATTAGTGATAACTACTGCATTTACAGCACATGTACAGTAATTCCTGCTGCATACAGACATCCCTGGTGGATACATACACACCCAACTCTGCAATTTAGACAGCTCTGCTACATATACACAGCTCTGGTACATACACAAACAAAGCTCTGCTACATACACACACAAGTCTCTGCTACATACACAAACAAAGCTCTGCTACATACACAAACAAAGCTCTGCTACATACAAACACAAGTCTCTGCTACATACAAACACACAAGTCTCTGCTACATACACACACACAAGTCTCTGCTACATACACACACACAAGTCTCTGCTACATACACACACACAAGTCTCTGCTACATACACACACACAAGTCTCTGCTACATACACACACACAAGTCTCTGCTACATACACACACACAAGTCTTTGCTACATACACACACAAGTCTCTGCTACATACACACACACAAGTCTCTGCTACATACACACACACAAGTCTCTGCTACATACACACACACAAGTCTCTGCTACATACACACACACGTCTCTGCTACATACACACACAAGTCTCTACTACATACACACACAAGTTTCTGCTACATACACACACAAGTCTCTGCTACATACACACACACGTCTCTGCTACATAGACACACAAGTCTCTGCTACATACACACACAAGTCTCTGCTACATACACACACAAGTCTCTGCTACATACACACACAAGTCTCTGCTACATACACACACGTCTCTGCTACATAGACACACAAGTCTCTGCTACATACACACACAAGTCTCTGCTACATACACACACAAGTCTCTGCTACATACACACACGTCTCTGCTACATACACACACAAGTCTCTGCTACATACACACACAAGTCTCTGCTACATACACACACAAGTCTCTGCTACATACACACACGTCTCTGCTACATAGACACACAAGTCTCTGCTACATAAACACACAAGTCTCTGCTACATACACACACAAGTCTCTGCTACGTACACACACGTCTCTGCTACATACACACACAAGTTTCTGCTACATACACACACAAGTCTCTGCTACATACACACACAAGTCTCTGCTACATACACACACAAGTTTCTGCTACATACACACACAAGTCTCTGCTACATACACACACAAGTCTCTGCTACATACACACACGTCTCTGCTACATAGACACACAAGTCTCTGCTACATACACACACAAGTCTCTGCTACACACACACACACAAGTCTCTGCTACATACACACACGTCTCTGCTACATAGACACACAAGTCTCTGCTACATACACACACAAGTCTCTGCTACATACACACACGTCTCTGCTACATAGACACACAAGTCTCTGCTACATACACACACAAGTCTCTGCTACATACACACACAAGTCTCTGCTACATACACACACGTCTCTGCTACATAGACACACAAGTCTCTGCTACATAGACACACAAGTCTCTGCTACATAGACACACAAGTCTCTGCTACATACACACACGTCTCTGCTACATAGACACACAAGTCTCTGCTACATACACACACAAGTCTCTGCTACATACACACACGTCTCTGCTACATAGACACACAAGTCTCTGCTACATACACACACAAGTCTCTGCTACATACACACACAAGTCTCTGCTACATACACACACGTCTCTGCTACATAGACACACAAGTCTCTGCTACATAGACACACAAGTCTCTGCTACATACACACACAAGTCTCTGCTACATACACACACGTCTCTGCTACATACACACACAAGTCTCTGCTACATACACACACAAGTCTCTGCTACATACACACACAAGTCTCTGCTACATACACACACAAGTCTCTGCTACATACACACACACAAGTCTCTGCTACATACACACACACAAGTCTCTGCTACATACGCACACACATCTCAGCTACATGAAAACTCCTACTACTAATCATGACCTGTAGCATCTGCGCTTTAATGATGTGCAGGTCCTGTTCAGTTTCCTCTTCTGCCCTGCACTGATTAGCTAGTTAAGGAGGAGAGAAAACAGTGATCGGTAAGGAAGATGACGGGTCAGGAAGAGTCTCCAGACTATAAGACAATACAGTGTTTATTTCTTCCCTAAAAAAGGGTGCCTTAATCCAAAATATATAGTAATTTTTACAAAATCAGGAAAAATCTGAATTATGCTCGCCACACATTGAAGATATTGGTTACATTACCATTTTGGCTCGTCATCAGCACATATTTCAAGTCATATGTATTGTCAGGTCTCCTCCACCTGCAGAGCATTTGTCAGGAGGAAATATTACTTTCCAAACAATATCCATTCCATGTAATAGGAGTACGGTAGAGTTTACAATGAGTATATGGTAATAACTCTCCAGTGTTAAATAAAAACAAGCTCAGCACACATAAAACAACTCTGTGTGTTGTATGGAGTTACAGTGGGGCAAAAAAGTATTTAGTCAGTCAGCAATAGTGCAAGTTCCACCACTTAAAAAGATGAGAGGCGTCTGTAATTTACATCATAGGTATACCTCAACTATGGGAGACAAACTGAGAAAAAAAATCCACAAAATCACATTGTCTGTTTTTTATAACATTTTATTTGCATATTATGGTGGAAAATAAGTATTTGGTCAAAAACAAAATTTCATCTCAATACTTTGTAATATATCCTTTGTTGGCAATGACAGAGGTCAAACGTTTTCCGTAAGTCTTCACAAGGTTGCCACACACTGTTGTTGGTATGTTGGCCCATTCCTCCATGCAGATCTCCTCTAGAGCAGTGATGTTTTTGGCTTTTCGCTTGGCAACACGGACTTCCAACTCCCTCCAAAGGTTTTCTATAGGGTTGAGATCTGGAGACTGGCTAGGCCACTCCAGGACCTTGAAATGCTTCTTACGAAGCCACTCCTTCGTTGCCCTGGCGGTGTGCTTTGGATCATTGTCATGTTGAAAGACCCAGCCACGTTTCATCTTCAATGCCCTTGCTGATGGAAGGAGGTTTGCACTCAAAATCTCACGATACATGGCCCCATTCATTCTTTCATGTACCCGGATCAGTCGTCCTGGCCCCTTTGCAGAGAAACAGCCCCAAAGCATGATGTTTCCACCACCATGCTTTACAGTAGGTATGGTGTTTGATGGATGCAACTCAGTATTCTTTTTCCTCCAAACACGACAAGTTGTGTTTCTACCAAACAGTTCCAGTTTGGTTTCATCAGACCATAGGACATTCTCCCAAAACTCATCTGGATCATCCAAATGCTCTCTAGCAAACTTCAGACGGGCCCGGACATGTACTGGCTTAAGCAGTGGGACACGTCTGGCACTGCAGGATCTGAGTCCATGGTGGCGTAGTGTGTTACTTATGGTAGGCCTTGTTACATTGGTCCCAGCTCTCTGCAGTTCATTCACTAGGTCCCCCCGCGTGGTTCTGGGATTTTTGCTCACCGTTCTTGTGATCATTCTGACCCCACGGGGTGGGATTTTGCGTGGAGCCCCAGATCGAGGGAGATTATCAGTGGTCTTGTATGTCTTCCATTTTCTAATTATTGCTCCCACTGTTGATTTCTTCACTCCAAGCTGATTGGCTATTGCAGATTCAGTCTTCCCAGCCTGGTGCAGGGCTACAATTTTGTTTCTGGTGTCCTTTGACAGCTATTTGGTCTTCACCATAGTGGAGTTTGGAGTCAGACTGTTTGAGGGTGTGCACAGGTGTCTTTTTATACTGATAACAAGTTTAAACAGGTGCCATTACTACAGGTAATGAGTGGAGGAAAGAGGAGACTCTTAAAGAAGAAGTTACAGGTCTGTGAGTGCCAGAAATCTTGATTGTTTGTTTCTGACCAAATACTTATTTTCCACCATAATATGCAAATAAAATGTTAAAAAAACAGACAATGTGATTTTCTGGATTTTTTATTCTCAGTTTGTCTCCCATAGTTGAGGTCTACCTATGATGTAAATTACAGACGCCTCTCATCTTTTTAAGTGGTGGAACTTGCACTATTGCTGACTGACTAAATACTTTTTTGCCCCACTGTATGTATCCATGCAAAAGCATGATGGGATCCCTACATTTTGAGGTTTTATTAAAGGGGAAAGTATATATAGAAGCAAATAAAAAGCTAAAATTAAACTATAAAAAACATTGGAAAAATACATTACTCCTGTATAACAGTACCATTGTGGCTTGTATCGGGAAAGCAAGGGCCCATTTTTTTATGGGGAAGTTTCTGACATACAACTGCATGTGTGGGGGCCCTTCAGTGCTAAACTGTTCCATTATCCAGTAAATACTAACATAATTGGTACAACAACTCACATCTGATTTCAGGAATTCCACTTGTCTATTCTGCTCCAAGAATAGACAGACATACGGTACATCATTCAGGATGTTTATTATTTTTCTTTATCTGAGGGGGAAAAGGAGAAATACATCCAAAAACTACCTTTCCGCAAGTCACAGCGCCATCAGGGAGAGTCATGGGCTCGCACTTCCTACAAATTCCTTGTAAAAAAAAAACGAAACAACCTTCTTCAATTTACAATTCAACCCCAGTTAGAAATCTTGACCTGCACAACTGATTACAAAGGGCTGTAGTCCCTCTGATTTACAGACTTGAGAAATTCTGGTATGATCCATACGTGATGTCAATTTGGCAACCTGAATTTACAAGCCATTTTGATTCTGGCAAAACCTTGCCCTGCCTACAGTCCCAAATTCAAGCATCCCCCAATGATGGCATCTAGACACGTCACGGGCAGGACAGTGTGACAGGGTCACTGGCACTGTATGTGAGGGAGATATGTGTCACGAAGATTGCTTTCTTACTTGATTAAAAACCCTTGCTGAAGGGGTTAACCAGCCATGATAATGGACCAGGCTTTTTTTTGGTGAGTAGGTAAGAGAATGGTGGGACGCCTACTCAACACATCTCCATCTCAAGGGTGTGGCTGGGGAATTAAATGTTTAGTTACTGTTTTTTTCTCTGTGTTGTGCTTGGAGAGGAAGGTCTCCAGACGCGGCTCCAGGAGGAGCTGAAGACCCCTCAGATATAAGGATATAAGGACAAGATTGCCTTGTGCAGGCGTGTACTATGGAGGACAGAGAATGAACTTCAATCCAATATTGCAGCCAGCATGCAGCCAGCGGGTAAGGAAAGGGTGAATCAAACACCCCAAAACCCCGCCTCCATGGCTGAAGATTGTTCCCTCCAAATTCAGGTGACAGTGTCCCTTTAAAGGGAACCGGTCACGTAAAAAATGCTATTAACCTGTAGATTTGGGGTTAATCTGCAGGTTATTAGTGTTCTGAACCTGCTGGGTGTCGGTACTTAGTCTCCCGCTGCTGGGAGGAAATTATATTTATTGCTCCCGGTAGCGCTCAGGTATCGGCCACGTGTGTGGCGCCGATGCAGGTTCAGTCACCGCTCTGAGTATATAGAGCGGCTGTAACTGCGCCCCCAGCACCGACTGACAGGAACTTTGCATTAGAGTCAGATTAACCTAATATCTACAGGTTAACATCATTTTTTCACATGACAGGTTCCCTTTAATTTGAAATCATTAAAACTCTTATACAACGCCAATTCCAAAAAACTTGCAAAATGAAAACAAAGAGTGCAATGATTTGGAAATCTCTTACAGCCATATTTTATTCACACAGAACATGAAACACAGATCAGAAGATGAAAGACATAAGACAATTTTCCATTTTATTTGAAAACTTTAACTCCTTTACAATTTGATGGCAACAACACGTCATAATAAGTTGGGATGGGGCCATGTGTACCAATGTGTAGCATCCCTTCTTGTAAAAGTCTGGAAACTTCTGATCTGGGTTCTATGTTCTGTTGGGAATAAAATGCATTGATAAGAGATATCCAAATAATTTTGGTTTCCTTTGTAGTTTACGCAGCGTACCAACTTTTTCGGAATTCGGGATGATCCACAGATTCCAGGCCAACAAACTCTATTTTTATAAGTTGTTTCCGATATCTACTTTGTACATGACACAATTTTTCTAATAAATGTTAATAAGGAGATCATTTCATTTATAATTCACTATATAAAAATGTAAATGAATCAGAAGTTTTGACTGTGCCTTTTTAGAACATAGAGCTTCTAATAGGTTACTTGACATCATTTGATTTAATTGTAGGTGTATGATGTGGCAGACAAGACCTACTTGCCTGTTTGCTTCACATCATTGGAAACTCAAAACAAAATCAGCCAAAACATCACAAAAATAATTTTGGACCCCCACAACTCTGGTACATGCTTGGGGGCATTTTCCAAATGCTTTAGACGTTCCACATTCATCTGATCAAACAATAATCTGCAAGTTTAAAACACACATAGATATGACAATACTAAATTTTATGGGACCACGCAGTCATCAAAAAGCTCAGGAAGGAGATGCATTCTGTGTCCTAGAGATGTCTGTAGTAACCACGATGGAGAGCGCAGCCATCACACCATTCCATTCATCAAAAAATACAGATCAGTCTGAGAGCAGAAGAATTTGTGAAGATGCTGGAAATAGACACAAAAGTATTGATATCAAGAGTAAAACTTCTTTTATAGGAACATGACCTGAAAGGCCATTCAGCAAGAAAAAAGAAAACGCTCCAAAACCGCCATAACATAACTCAAGTTACACTTTGCAACGGTACGTTGGGAGAACAATATTATTTGGGGGAGAAATGTCTTGAGGTCTGATGAAACAAAAATAGAAAGGTTTGGCTAATAATGAGCATTGTTATAGAGGAAAAAAGGAAGAGACTTGCAAGCCAAAGAGCACTTTCCCCAACTGAGAAGGACCGGGATGGCAGCATTATGTTGTAGTGCACTTTTCTGTTAGAGGGAGTGGTGCCCTTCATAAAAAAAGAAGCCCTTATGAGGTAGAAAACATTTGTGGAGATATTGAAGCAACATTTCAAGGCATCAATCAAGAAGTTAAAGAATAACTATTGTAGCTATTTTCATGTGACCTTCGTTGGTTCTTATTGGATATTTGCATCCATGTAATGATACTTTTTACCCCGCCCCAAAACGACTCCTGAAGAAGTGCGAAAAGCACGTTAGGGCAGAGAGAACAACAATAGTATAGCTGTGTATATAACCCTTATCCAGTATTTATTGATCATTTTTACACTTGTTTCTGTATACATTACATATTAGGAATTGCTTCATCCATTTACCCAGTTGATTTTACAATTAATTATATATTGTGGATACTTCTCTTTGGCCTTTGTAGTGTCCCACTTTACATGAGCTACCTTGTCATTATTACTTATTTTACAGAATACAGATTCATATTTTTAGATGAGACATTGCTTCACTGCACTTTTTCTGAGCAGTCCTTGCACAGTTGAGGCTATATACTGATCTAGTGATCTAAGTGATGAAAAGTGCACCAGGTAGTCAGTAGTGGATACGTAGACTTATGATTTCAACTCTATATTACACACAGGTCTATGGAGTTACATAGTTACATAGTTATTAAGGTTGAAGGAAGACTATAAGTCCATCTAGTTCAACCCATAGCCTAACCTAACATGCCCTAACATGTTGGTAAGTCAAACCTCCGACTTCTCAATTTCCCAGACACCCGACTGACTCTACGATTGACCCCACAGCACTGGTCACTACTGAGCCTGTACATGAAGTGCAGCACAGATTCATCTCCACTAAAATCCCAGATCCTTAGATCAGGAACAGAACAGACATTTCATAACTTTCATATTCTTATGAAAATAATTACAGCACATCCTGCACTGAAGTACTGAACCCAATTTATGATATATTTTAGGAGTCGCAGTCAGTCCAGTTTATACCGACTCCAACTCCACCAAAATTTACACCGACTCCACAGCCCAGGATACACAGATACTAGATTCTTATTTATTTTATAGTAATATTGAAATCTATACCTAATAATCAAAAGGTATCGTAGAATTTTCTTTTCATTTATTCAAAGCTATACAGCCAAAAATAACAAAAATGATCTTTTACAATGTTATTTTCTTACTATTACCAGGACACAGTAACCTACAATACTAAACAACTGTTATAATTTTATATTTTTTTTAAACTTAAAAACAATCAGCGCATAATTCTCACATAATTCCCATGAATCGAAGAGTTAAAGTTCTTGGAATCCAAAATACAGCAGTTTGCTATACTAAATCCCCCAAACTAATAGAAAAATGTGAAAAATGTAATTCATAAATGCATCATAATCATGAAGAGAACCAGGTTTGCTAAGCAAAATACCATATGGACAAGCACGTAAAGCGATTTAAATCAATAAGAGCGCTCGCTCACATTGCCGTCAACTCTGGATGACCTTAACCAGTAATGAATGAGTCTCAGATTGTGGCCTGCTTTACCATGCTAAGTATAGCCGTACTAATGCAGTGAACTGTGCACATATCTGCTGCCGAAAGATTTTTGATATCTCTGCTTGATAATGTCAGCTTACATTTTACTTTTTTTTTCACAGCCCCAAAACCTTTTTAATGGAAATATATTATGTGAAAGGAAGCGACCACCTTCACAGCCATTATTCAGTCTTAAGGAGGACAAGCTAATGCTACACCAGGCTCCCTATCATATGTTACATGTCATCATTCATTGGGATGGAACAAAGCTGCCCAACATGCTGATATTAGCCAGATGCGCTCTACAGAAAACTACAGATAAATATCTGGGGTCTTTACTTTTCATTTATCTTCGCTATATATTAGAAATATTGGTTAATTAAGTATAATTTTCCATACTTTGGCTGGAGTATCTCAGGTAAACATATAATCTAACATGTTACAGAGATATTTTAGAAGATCCCATTTCTGGGAGGTCTTTGATCAAAGGCCCTTAACATTGGACCCGTTAATTCTGTTCATAATGCTGCCAAACACTGTACTTGAGATGACTGTAAAAAGCCAATCAGGTGGTACTTAAGGGGGTTGTCCACTACTAGGACAACCTCTTCTTGATCGAAATATTTGATGGGAAAAAAACACACTCACCTCTGGTGCCATTCCAGTAGTATCGGCATTTGCATTCTCTAAGTGGTTAACACTGTAGCCTTGCGGCACTGGGGTCCTGTGATCAAATCCCACCTTGGACAACATCTGTAAGGAGTTTGCATGATCTCCCCGTGTTTGCGTGGGTTTCCTCCAAGTTCTTCGGTTTCCTCCCACACTCCAAAGACATACTGATAGGGGAGTCTAGATTGTGAGCCCCATTTGGGACAGAGATGATAATGTCTGTAAAGCGCTGTGGAATATGATGGCGCTATATAAGCAAAGTATAATAAAATACATAATAAATGCATTCGTTATGACACATGAGCCCTGTGCCCAATCAGTGCTGGTCCCGCCTTCGGACGTGTTGGTAGTTAAGAGGATGTGAGCGGTCAGCCATAGCTCTCATTCACCTTTGATTACATACAGTATATGTCCAAAGGCAGGAACAGTGATGACAGCATTGATTGGGAGCAGGTCTCATGTGTCATAACAACCACACGTGAACCCAGAAAACACAAGTGTCGACACCGCTGGAACAGCGCCAGCACGGAAGGAGTATAAGTGTTATTATTTTCACAGGGTCAAACATTCAGATCAAAAAGGTGTTGTCCTAGTAATGGACAACCTCTTTAATCCCTTACCGACGATGGGTGTAATAGTATGCCCATGTCGGACTCTGCCGGTTTGGCTCAGCGCCCGCACCTTTCCGGGCACAGGACAGCTGATCGATACAGCTGACATGTGCTCGCAACCGCCGCGGGTGTAATCGCGATCCACCCGTGGTTTTTAACTAGTCAAATTCCATTATCAATCTCTGACAGCGGCATTTAACTCACGCTCACCGGAGGCGCGTCATAATTTCAGGCAAAGATAGGTGGGCATAACAATCAGCAGACCTCTATAGTTATCATTGCCAGATTTCTATGAGCACCGCTACGTGGTCGGCGCTCATAGCATGTGATCAATTCTGCCACATGCAAAAAGTAAAAAAAGTTTTTAAAAATATTTAAAAAAAATATATAAAAGATCAAATCACCCCCCTTTCGCCCCATTCAAAATAAAATAATAAAAGAAAAGGCAAATATACACATATTCGCCATCGCCGTGTACAGAATCGCTCAATCAATCTAAAAAAAAAAAAAAAGAATTAACCGGGTCGATAAATGGCGTAATGAGAAAAAAAATTCAAAACGCCAGAATTACGTTTTTTTGGTTGCCGCCACATTGCAATAAAATGCAGCAACAGGTGATCAAAAGATTGCATCCACACCAAAATGGTATCAATACAATCGCCAGCTCGGTGAGCAAAGAAAAAGCTCTCACTCAGCCCTAGATCACAAAAAACTGAAACGCTACAGGTCTTGGAAAATGGCACCTTTTTTTTTTAAACAAATTTGGGAATTTTTTTTTCACCACTTTAATCAATAAGGACCTACACAAGTTTAGTGTCTGTAAACTCGTAATGACCTGAAGAATCATAATGGCAGGTCACTTAGCATTTAGTGAACATGATAGAAAACAAAAAAACTGTGGAATTGCACTTTTTTTGCAATTTCACCACACTTTGAATTTTTTTCCCGTTTTCCAGTATACGATATGTTAAAACAAATGTCATTCAAAAGTACAAATAGTAAATCAAGCCCTCACATGGCCATATTGACCGAAAAATAAATAAGTTATGGCTCCGGGAAGAAGGGGAGCAAAAAACAGAAATTCAAAAACGTAAATACCCTTGGTCGTTAAGGGGGTAAAAAGTAACTAAACTTTACTTCTTATACAGAATTTTGTGCAAAATTGTGAGTTAGCAAACTTTGCAAATCACTTTACTAGGGGATTTATCTTCATTTCTGTAAAAACTTGCATGTAAGTGACTTCCAACCTTCTGCTTTTTCCCCACTCAAAAAGGAAATTTATATTACTCTTAAGAAGATCTTTCACCAAATTTTTTGCTAAACTGGACACCTGGTGTAATAATGGCAGCAGGGCAGAATAAAACTTGTTTGTTTTTAATTCCGCCTCTCTGTTGTGGAGATATTGGCAATCAAATTATTTGGCACCTGATGAGTTAACGTTTTCAAGACCAAGTGGGTGTTATCAGACAGTTTTCACTTGGGATGTGTACTTCTCCCTGTGTGATGTTGGCCAATCATAAACTGGCAGAAACATTCAAATGAAAGAACATCACGCCCCCTGTAACAGCGTAGAACTTTTTTGTCAGTGTGTGAGATGTAAGGATACAGCTCTAATCTCCTGGTTTAGTCACCCGCATTAGTCAGTGCGTCGGGAGGGGCAGTGCAGCTGAGCTACATCTACCTCTCCCCCACGCAGACTAATGAAGGAGGTTAGACCAGGAGATCAGAGCTATCAGTACCTCTCACACAAGGAGAAATCCGTGTTAAAGGGAAGGTGCCGTGATTTTAGTTTTAGTATTAATAATTATTGATTGTATAATCAATTATTTTTAATTCAAAATTAAATTAACTACTTTTATATTTTTGTATTTATTCCCTTTTATTTTTGCCACTGGAGGCTGCCATTTTCGTTAGTGGGGGTGTAAGTGTCTGGGCACGACACTTGCACACCTCACTTACGGCAGCCATGGGCATAAGAGACCGTGGTCGGACTCTGACAGCATCCCTTACATTGAGGCCGCTCCTCCTGCCTCTTAGCTGTGATCTGGGAACGCCCACTGGACTGCTAAGCCACAGCTGTGGGAGGAGATCGTGGCCATTTTGTTATGGCCCACAGCTGTGGGCTTTATTTTCCTCTGTCATCGCACACACAGCTCAGTGCATGTGATGGCAGGAGCTGCCGGGGAGAAGCTGCTGCTGGGAAGCGAGGGTCCGGGGTGAGTATCTGCAGCGAGGAGCGGTGATTTCAACCTGTACTTAGTATTTAAGACCACAGTACCAAACCAAAAAATTTTTGGTTTGGTACTGTGGTCTTATGTACTGTTACGGAATGTGACCAAGCTTTGTGCTTAGGTCATTTGGATTTAAATGTATGCTGCACTTAGTATTACAGTACACGCTGCAATCAGTGCCGACCTATTCAGAGCACAGCAGGGAAATCGTCACACTGCTCTGCCCTAAACAGGATTCTGCACTTCCTGCGAGAAGAGGGAAGGTGTTGTGAATTCTGTGGCAGAGCTCCCTCCTGTGGTCACAAGTGGTACTTCGGCTGGTTCTCTCTGTGAGCTTCCGTTGGTGGAGGAAAGTGGTACTGTGGCTTCTGAGTTTCCTTCCTCAGGTGATGTGGTGAAGTCGTTAGGTGCTGCTCTATTTAACTCCACCTAGTGCTTTGATCCTGGCCTCCAGTCAATGTTCTAGTATTGGACCTGTTTCCTCCTGGATCGTTCCTGTGGCCTGCTGCTCTGCATAGCTAAGTTCCTCTTTGCTATTTGTTTGCTGTTTTTTTCTGTCCAGCTTGTCAATTTGTTTTTTACTGCTTGCTGGAAGCTCTGGGACGCAGAGGGTGTACCTCCGTGCCGTTAGTTCGGTACGAAGGGTCTTTTTGCCCCCTTTGCGTGGTTTTTCTAGGGTTTTGTGTTGACCGCAAAGTTACCTTTCCTATCCTCGCTCTGTTCAGTTGGGCCTCACTTTGCTAAATCTATTTCATCTCTACGTTTGTCTTTTCATCTTAACTCACAGTCATTATATGTGGGGGCTGCCTTTTCCTTTGGGGTATTTCTCTGAGGCAAGGTAGGCTTATTTTCTATCTTCAGGCTAGCTAGTTTCTCAGGCCGTGCCGAGTTGCATAGGGAGCGTTAGGCGCAATCCACGGCTGCCTTTAGTGTGGTTGGAGAGGATTAGGGATTGCGGTCAACAGAGTTCCCACGTCTCAGAGCTCGTTCTTGTTTTTTGGGTTATTGCCAGGTCACTGTATGTGCGCTGACCTCTATGTCCATTGTGGTACTGAATTACCTTTCATAACAGTACTGGAGGCCAAAAGTACTAATGATTCCCAATAGAGGGAAAAAAGAAGTTCTGAGACCATTTTTTTTTCTTCTTTGCACTGTGTTTTGCCTTTTTTTCCCCAAAGACATTTGGGTGGTTCAGGACACAGGTGTAGCAATGGACATTAAAGGTCTGTCTTCATGTGTGGATCAGCTCACGGCAAGAGTACAAAGTATTCAAGACTTTGTGGTTCAGAATTCTATGTTAGAACCGAGAATTCCTATTCCTGATTTGTTTTTTGGAGATAGAACTAAGTTTCTAAGTTTCAAAAATAATTGTAAACTATTTCTGGCTTTGAAACCTCGGTCCTCTGGTGACCCAGTTCAACAAGTTAGGATCGTTATTTCTTTTTTGCGTGGCGACCCTCAGGACTGGGCATTTTCTCTTGCGTCAGGAGATCCTGCATTAAGTAATATCGATGCATTTTTCCTGGCGCTCGGATTGCTGTACGATGAGCCTAATTCTGTGGATCAGGCAGAGAAGAATTTGCTGGCTCTGTGTCAGGGTCAGGATGAAATAGAGGTATATTGTCAGAAATTTAGAAAGTGGTCCGTACTCACTCACTGGAATGAAGGTGCGCTCGCAGCTATTTTCAGAAAAGGTCTCTCTGAAGCCCTTAAAAATGTCATGGTGGGATTTCCTATGCCTGCTGGTCTGAATGAGTCTATGTCTTTGGCCATTCAGATCGGTCGACGCTTGCGCGAGCGTAAATCTGTGCACCATTTGGCGGTATTACCTGAGCTTAAACCTGAGTCTATGCAGTGCGATAGGACTTTGACCAGAGTTGAACGGCAAGAACACAGACGTCTGAATGGGCTGTGTTTCTACTGTGGTGATTCCACTCATGCTATCTCTGATTGTCCTAAGCGCACTGAGCGGTTCGCTAGGTCTGCCACCATTGGTACGGTACAGTCAAAATTTCTTCTGTCTGTTACCTTGATCTGCTCTTTGTCATCGTATTCTGTCATGGCATTTGTGGACTCAGGCGCTGCTCTGAATTTGATGGACTTGGAGTATGCTAGGCGTTGTGGGTTTTTCTTGGAGCCCTTGCAGTGTCCTATTCCATTGAGAGGAATTGATGCTACGCCTTTGGCCAAGAATAAGCCTCAGTACTGGACCCAGCTGACCATGTGCATGGCTCCTGCACATCAGGAGGTTATTCGCTTTCTGGTGTTGCATAATCTGCATGATGTGGTCGTGTTGGGGTTGCCATGGCTACAAGTCCATAATCCAGTATTAGATTGGAAATCCATGTCTGTGTCCAGCTGGGGTTGTCAGGGGGTACATGGTGATGTCCCATTTCTGACTATTTCGTCATCCACCCCTTCTGAGGTTCCTGAGTTCTTGTCTGATTACCGGGATTTATTTGATGAGCCCAAGTCCGATACCCTACCTCCGCATAGGGATTGTGATTGTGCTATCGATTTGATTCCTGGTAGTAAATTCCCAAAAGGTCGACTGTTTAATTTATCTGTGCCTGAGCACGCCGCTATGCGGAGTTATGTAAAGGAGTCTTTGGAGAAGGGGCATATTCGCCCGTCATCGTCGCCATTAGGAGCAGGGTTCTTTTTTGTAGCCAAGAAGGATGGTTCACTGAGACCTTGTATAGATTACCGCCTTCTAAATAAGATCACGGTTAAATTTCAGTACCCCTTGCCATTGTTATCTGATTTGTTTGCTCGGATTAAGGGGGCTAGTTGGTTCACCAAGATAGATCTTCGTGGTGCGTATAATCTTGTGCGTATTAAGCGAGGCGATGAGTGGAAAACTGCATTTAATACGCCCGAGGGCCATTTTGAGTATCTAGTAATGCCATTCGGACTTGCCAATGCTCCATCAGTGTTTCAGTCCTTTATGCATGACATCTTCCGAGAGTACCTGGATAAATTTCTGATTGTGTACTTAGATGACATTTTGATCTTCTCGGATGATTGGGAGTCTCATGTGAAGCAGGTCAGAACGGTGTTTCAGGTCCTGCGTGCTAATTCTTTGTTTGTGAAGGGATCAAAGTGTCTCTTTGGTGTTCAGAAGGTTTCATTTTTGGGGTTCATCTTTTCCCCTTCTACTATCGAGATGGACCCTGTTAAGGTCCAAGCCATCCATAATTGGACTCAGCCGACATCTCTAAAAAGTCTGCAAAAGTTCCTGGGCTTTGCTAATTGTTATCGTCGCTTCATCTGCAATTTTTCTAGTATTGCTAAACCATTGACCGATTTGACCAAGAAAGGTGCTGATTTGGTCAATTGGTCTTCTGCTGCGGTGGAAGCTTTTCAAGAGTTGAAGCGTCGTTTTTCTTCTGCCCCTGTGTTGTGTCAACCAGATGTTTCGCTTCCGTTCCAGGTCGAGGTTGATGCTTCTGAGATTGGAGCAGGGGCTGTTTTGTCGCAGAGAAGTTCTGATTGCTCGGTGATGAAACCATGCGCCTTCTTTTCCAGGAAGTTTTCGCCTGCTGAGCGAAATTATGATGTTGGCAATCGAGAGTTGCTGGCCATGAAGTGGGCATTCGAGGAGTGGCGTCATTGGCTTGAAGGAGCTAAGCATCGCGTGGTGGTCTTGACTGATAATAAGAACTTGACTTATCTCGAGTCCGCCAAGCGGTTGAATCCTAGACAAGCTCGTTGGTCGTTGTTTTTTGCCCGTTTTGACTTTGTGATTTCATACCTTCCGGGCTCTAAAAATGTGAAGGCGGATGCTCTGTCTAGGAGTTTTGTGCCCGACTCTCCGGGTGTATCTGAGCCGGCGGGTATCCTCAAAGAGGGAGTAATTGTGTCTGCCATCTCCCCTGATTTGCGGCGGGTGCTGCAAAAATTTCAGGCTAATAAACCTGATCATGCCCAGCGGAGAAACTGTTTGTCCCTGATAGGTGGACGAATAAAGTTGTCTCTGAGGTTCATTGTTCGGTGTTGGCTGGTCATCCTGGAATCTTTGGTACCAGAGAGTTAGTGGCTAGATCCTTTTGGTGGCCATCTCTGTCGCGGGATGTGCGTACTTTTGTGCAGTCCTGTGGGATTTGTGCTCGGGCTAAGCCCTGCTGTTCTCGTGCCAGTGGGTTGCTTTTGCCCTTGCCGGTCCCGAAGAGGCCTTGGACACATATCTCTATGGATTTTATTTCAGATCTTCCCGTCTCTCAAAAGATGTCAGTCATTTGGGTGGTCTGTGATCGCTTCTCTAAGATGGTCCATTTGGTACCCTTGTCTAAATTGCCTTCCTCCTCTGATTTGGTGCCATTGTTTTTCCAGCATGTGGTTCGTTTACATGGCATTCCAGAGAATATCGTTTCTGACAGATGTTCCCAGTTTGTTTCGAGGTTTTGGCGAGCCTTTTGTGGTAGTATGGGCATTGACTTGTCTTTTTCCTCGGCTTTCCATCCTCAGACTAATGGCCAGACCGAACGAACCAATCAGACCTTGGAAACATATCTGAGATGCTTTGTTTCTGCTGATCAGGATGACTGGGTGTCCTTTTTGCCTTTGGCTGAGTTCGCCCTTAATAATCGGGCCAGCTCGGCTACCTTGGTTTCACCGTTTTTCTGCAACTCTGGGTTCCATCCTTATTTCTCTTCAGGGCAGGTTGAGTCTTCGGACTGTCCTGGTGTGGATACTGTGGTGGACAGGTTGCAGCAGATTTGGACTCATGTAGTGGACAATTTGACTTTGTCCCAGGAGAAGGCTCAACGTTTCGCTAATCGCAGACGCTGTGTGGGTCCCCGACTTCGGGTTGGGGACTTGGTTTGGTTATCTTCTCGTCATATTCCTATGAAGGTTTCCTCTCCTAAGTTTAAACCTCGTTTTATTGGTCCGTATAGGATTTCTGAGGTTCTTAATCCTGTGTCTTTTCGTCTGACCCTTCCAGATTCTTTTTCCATACATAACGTATTCCATAGGTCATTGTTGCGGAGATACGTGGCACCTATGGTTCCATCTGTTGATCCTCCTGCCCCGGTTTTGGTGGAGGGGGAGTTGGAGTATATTGTGGAGAAGATTTTGGATTCTCGTGTTTCAAGGCGGAAACTCCAGTATCTGGTTTAGTGGAAGGGTTATGCTCAGGAAGATAATTCCTGGGTCTTTGCCTCTGATGTCCATGCTCCCGATCTTGTTCGTGCCTTTCATATGGCTCATCCTGGTCGTCCTGGGAGCTCTGGTGAGGGTTCGGTGACCCCTCCTCAAGGGGGGGGTACTGTTGTGAATTCTGTGGCAGAGCTCCCTCCTGTGGTCACAAGTGGTACTTCGGCTGGTTCTCTCTGTGAGCTTCCGTTGGTGGAGGAAAGTGGTACTGCGGCTTCTGAGTTTCCTTCCTCAGGTGATGTGGTGAAGTCGTTAGGTGCTGCTCTATTTAACTCCACCTAGTGCTTTGATCCTGGCCTCCAGTCAATGTTCTAGTATTGGACCTGTTTCCTCCTGGATCGTTCCTGTGGCCTGCTGCTCTGCATAGCAAAGTTCCTCTTTGCTATTTGTTTGCTGTTTTTTTCTGTCCAGCTTGTCAATTTGTTTTTTACTGCTTGCTGGAAGCTCTGGGACGCAGAGGGTGTACCGTTAGTTTGGTACGGAGGGTCTTTTTGCCCCCTTTGCATGGTTTTTCTAGGGTTTTGTGTTGACCGCAAAGTTACCTTTCCTATCCTCGCTCTGTTCAGAAAGTTGGGCCTCACTTTGCTAAATCTATTTCATCTCTACATTTGTCTTTTCATCTTAACTCACAGTCATTATATGTGGGGGCTGCCTTTTCCTTTGGGGTATTTCTCTGAGGCAAGGTAGGCTTATTTTCTATCTTCAGGCTAGCTAGTTTCTCAGGCCGTGCCGAGTTGCATAGGGAGCGTTAGGCGCAATCCACGGCTGCCTTTAGTGTGGTTGGAGAGGATTAGGGATTGCGGTCAACAGAGTTCCCACGTCTCAGAGCTCGTTCTTGTTTTTTGGGTTATTGCCAGGTCACTGTATGTGCGCTGACCTCTATGTCCATTGTGGTACTGAATTACCTTTCATAACAGGAAGGTAAGTACATATTTTTTTTATTATGCACCTACCACTGCTACCTGCCTCTATATACCACCTAGCACTGCTACCTGCCTCTATATACCACCTAGCACTGCTACCTGCCTCTATATACCACTGCTACCTGCCTCTATATACCACTGCTAACTGCCTCTATATATACCACCTACCACTGCTACCTGCCTCTATATATACCACCTACCACTGCTACCTGCCTCTATATATACCACCTACCACTGCTACCTGCCCCAATATATACGACCTACCACTTCTAACTGCCTCTATATACCACCTACCACTGCTACCTGACTCTATATATACCACCTACCACTGCTAACTGCCTCTATATATACCACCTACCACTGCTAACTGCCCCTATATATACCACCTACCACTGCTACCTATGTCCTGTGTATCTAATCTTGTCCTGTGTATCTAATCTTGTCCTGTGTATCTAATCTTGTCCTGTGTATCTAATCTTGTCCTGTGTGATACTGACTGGTGAGTTGTGTATCTAATCCTGGGTATCTAATCCTGTCCTGTGTAGCAGACAGTATCACACAAGATAGGATTAGATACACGGCTCAGAAGTCAGTATCACACAGGACAGGATTAGATACAGGGCTCAGCAGTCAGTATCACACAGGACAGGATTAGATACACGGCTCAGCAGTCAGTATCACACAGGACAGGATTAGATACACAGGACAGGTTTAAATACACAGGAAAGTATTAGATACACAGCTCAGCAGTCAGTATCTAATCCTCTCCTATACACTCCTCTCTCCCCATGGGTCGCTCTCCCTCCTATGCACTCCTCTCCCCCCTGCATGTCTTTCCCCATTGTGGTTGAATATATTTGTTGCAGGAGACAAGGGAGTCTGGGATTATGCGTTCGGTAAGTATGGTTTAATTAAGATTAATAAAGGACTTTACTAATCCTGTAGTTGTATTGTAAATAAAGACACAGCCAGAATAATGGATAGGTGTCTTATAGACTCCTCTCAATTACTAAGCTGTGGGCTTAATGTCACTGGACAATACAAAGGTGACATCAACCCCCCAAATATGAACCCCCACTTGCTACCGCTACAGAGCAAGTGGGAATTGCCAGGCAAAGCCCCAGAAAAGGCGCATCTAATAGGCGGCTGAGAGCTTATGTTTTTAGCCTGTGGGGGGACCATATCCACGGCCCCTTCCTAAGCAATTAATGTCAGCCCGCAGCAGTCTGCATAGCATTTACTGGTTATTAACTATAGGGGGACCCCACTTTTTTTTTTTTTGGGGGGGGGAGGTCCCCCATTTTAATAGCCAGTAAAGGCTAAGTATACAGTTGTGTGAGCACACTCCCCCCATAGACCAGCACACTGCTCTCCTGAAATACTGTATGCTCCTGTCACCCTGCTCCTTCCACCATACATCTCTCTGACCCCCCTAGACCAGCACAATGTCATATGGATCACATATACTGTCGCCATATATATTTATCACATAATACTCTCATAAATACCACACATTATGCCGCCATATATTTAATTATTACATAATACTGCCAAATAGATCACACATGATGCCGCCAGGTATTATGTGTGATCTGTATTATGGCATTGTGTGATCTATATGACGGTATCACATGTGATCTATTTGGTGGTATTATGTTTGATCAGTATTGTGGAATGATGTGAAAACTATATGACGGTATTATATTAGAACTATATTGTACGATTATGTGTGATAATGTGGCAGTAGTATGTGAGAATTATATGGTGGTTTAATGTGTGATCTACATGGCGGTATTATGGGTGATCTATATGGTGGTATTATGGGTGATCTATATGACTGTGAGAAGTATATGGCAGTATTGTGTGCGATGTATATGGCGGTATTATGTGTGATCTATATGGCAGTATTATATTCAGAAAGGGGACCCATTCTACGGTGGTTCTGGCTGAGCACCTGCACACGGGTCTGGGGTAATAGAGGGGGCAGCATGACCTCCAGTTAGGTGCAGTCAGGGGAGGGCTGGTGAGGCAGCTGAATAGAAGGGTCTCATTTTTATCTTTAGTATATGGCTACATGTCCCCCCAATCTGCTTCTCAGTGTCACACCGTACTGCGCCTGTCGCCTCGCTTTCACACATCGCCAGGACAAGATCTGAGGAGGGGAATGGGGTCTTAGCATGCAATGTCTGGATCAGAACAGGCCATCAATCAGCAGAAATGTTTCCTGGATTTTTGTGGAGCAGACGGTCCATCCATGTGTATACAAGACAGCGCCCTATGTACAATCCCTGGCTGCTCCGCGCACCGAACAGGGGGCCCCCATAGACCAGCACACTGCTCTCCTGAAATACTCTGTGCCAATGTCACCCTGCTCCCTCTACCATATATCTCACAGAATCCTTGCTGCCTGCCATACTCTGACTGTCTATTTGTCAGTATAACTTTGCAGTCACCAACAAAATGGCTGCTCACTGTGTTCCTAAATCTCATCCGCTCTTATCCCTTAGCAAACACCCAGAAGGGGAGAGGAGACATCACACACGTCAGCAGACTCCGCCCATATTTACTGCAGTGCTGTAATGTGAGCTAGTTGTACACTAGATTTTTGTCCAATTTCAATAGCTGCTCCCTCTAGTGTTTAAAAGTGGAAATGCCAAACCTTTTAAAAGTATTTTTCATATTTTACTAAATTATAAACAAATGATGATATTTTTTAATAAAATGTAAACATTAAAGGGATTCTGTCACCTGAATTTGGAGGGAAGAATCTTCAGCCATAGAGGCGGGGTTTTCGGGTGTTTGATTCACCCTTTCCTTACCCGCCGGCTGCATGCTGGCTGCAATATTGGATTGAAGTTCATTCTCTGTCCTCCATAGTACACGCCTGCGCAAGGCAAGATTGCTCCCTCCAAATTCAGGTGAAAAAGTCCCTTTACCTCAGGTGCTATATTCTTATATTACTAATATCTCCAAAACAAAGAGGCAAAATACAAAACAGTTGTATTCCACTCTGCAGCCACTATTACAATAATGTTCAGTTCTAAATGAAAAATTTGGTGAATGGTCCTCTTTAAATCGTTTTCCATGTTTAGGTATGCAATGGATTAATCATTGAAATTTCATAGTCAACTATACAGTCTATTATATAATTGCAGCCATATTCTGAGGACGTGGATACAAAATTAATGTTACCAAATAATCCGGGCATGGTATTTGGTGCCCAATGCTAGCAATGTCACCATGTGAATTTTTATAAAGGTCTAAGATTACAGACTTAACCCTGCTGTTTTGTTCGCATTTACTATACACTTGTAGTGTTCTGGGTCACTATGACCCGGCTTATTAACCCCTTCATGACCTTGGGATTTTTCATTTTTCCGTATTCGTTTTTCACTCCCCTCCTTCCCAGAGCCATAACTTTTTTATTTTTCCGTGAATTTGGCCATGTGAGGGCTTATTGTTTGCGGGACGAGTTGTACTTTTGAACATCATTGGTTTTAGCATGTTGTGCACTAGAAAACGGGAAAAAAATTCCAAGTGCGGTGAAATTGCAAAAAAAGTGCAATCCCACACTTGTTTTTTGTTTGGCTTTTTTGCTAGGTTCACTAAATGCTAAAACTGACCTGCCATTATGATTCTCCAGGTCAGTACGAGTTCATAGACACCTAATATGACTAGGTTATTTTTATCTAAGTGGTGAAAAAAATTCCAAACTTTGCTAAAAAAAAAAAAATTGCGCCATTTTCCGATACCCGTAGCGTCTCCATTTTTCGTGATCTGGGGTCGGTTGAGGGCTTATTTTTTGCGTGCCGAGATGACGTTTTTAATGATAGCATTTTGGTGCAGATACATTCTTTTGATCGCCCGTTATTGCATTTTAATGCAATGTCGCGGCGACCTAAAAAACGTAATTCTGGCGTTTCGAATTTTTTTCTCGCTACGCCGTTTAGCGATCAGGTTAATGCTTTTTTTTAATTGATAGATCGGGCGATTCTGAGCGCGGCGATACCAAATATGTGTAGATTTGATTTTTTTTTATTGATTTATTTTGATTGGGGCGAAAGGGGGGTGATTTAAACTTTTATATTTTTTTTATTTTTTTCACATTTTTTTAACTTTTTTTTTTTACTTTTGCCATGCTTCAATAGCCTCCATGGGAGGCTAGAAGCAGGCACAACTCAATCGCCTCTGCTACATAGCAGTGATCTGCTGATCGCTGCTATGTAGCAGAAATGGAGGTGTGCTGTGAGCGCCGACCACAGGGTGGCGCTCACAGCCACCGGTCATCAGTAACCATAGAGGTCTCAAGGACCTCTATGGTTACAATGGAGACCCATCGCCGACCCCCGATCATGTGACGGGGGTCGGCGATGACGTCATTTCCGGCCGCCCGGCCGGATGCGGTAGTTAAATGCCGCTGTCTGCGATTGACAGCGGCATTTAACTAGTTAATAGGTGCGGGCAGATCGCGATTCTGCCCGCACCTATTGCGGGCACATGTCAACTGTTCAAAACAGCTGACATGTCCCTTTATTTCACTGAAATTATGGCCTCACAGCTGTAAAAAAACGATGTCGGGTCACTATGACCCGAAAACAACAAGTGTAACTTTTTGCGTGTAGCAAAAAGTAAACGAAAAAAAAAAATACTCATAGGTAGGTCCCCCCAAATGAGGAAAAGTCAAGGAGTCTCAAGTTTTATAGACTTACAGAAAAAAATCTACAGGGCTGCAAAAAGTCTGTTCGGGTCACTATGACCCGAACAGAACAGCAGGGTTAAAGAGCCCTTCCTTATCTCCACGATCGGTAAGAGAAGCTGTCAGCACGATCTTGTAATGTCAAGTTAAGACATGGCTGTAATGGCGCTGTAATACAGATTACATTGATACCTCGGGTGAAGAAATTTGCTTTTTTATTCTTCTTTAATGACCATTTGATGTTTTCTGCTAGGTTGAGTTCAGAGCACAGGGGCCGGACTGTACACTGGGTCTTCTGCCCTTGTCTATGATTCCCCGGCCCCTCCGCTGCCTCCAGTCTGTGAATAACAGGTCACAGCTGAGATCTCACACAGAGGAGGTCACAGACTAGAGGCAGGCGGAGGGGCCGGGGAATCGCACACAGGAAGGAGAAGTTCCAGTGTACAGTCCGGCCCCTGTGCATCAAAACCTAATTGGCAGAAAACTACAAATACTGATTAAGGGACACTTTTCAGCTATTACAATGGGCATACAGGTAACAGAAATGTTAATCTAGTCTTACCTACATATTATATTCTGTCTTTATGCTAATGATTTCTTCCAGGCTCCAGGGGTGCGATGCCTGGAAGTAATCCATGCACTTTCTCAACAATTTGCACCTCTTCCTTCTTTCTATGACTACACTGACCATAAAGAGAAGGAAGAAGTAGAGATTGTCGGGCGAGTGCAGGGCGCGTGTGTGGGATTCCGGCGCGGGATTCAACCACCACAACTGCACGTCGCAGGCCGTTGTCATGTGCATGGGAGGGGGGGGTGATAATATAATGAAGGGTGATACAGGGATTTCTTCCAGGCACCAAACGCCACAGTGCCTGGAAGAAATAATTAACATAATGAAATAAAAGTCTATTTCTCCACATCTAGATAGAAACTATGAGGCAGACAGGTAAGACTAGACTAACATTTCTATTACCTGTATGCCCATATTAATAGGTCATATATGTCCCGGGGGAGACAGATTCCCTTTAAAGAAGAACTACAAAGCAGATTTCTTCACCAATGTAATCAGCATTACAGCGCCATTACTGCCATATATTTATTTGACATTACAAAATCGTGCTGACAGGTTCTCTTTAGTTTATGTATGCAGTGGATCGGGAGGGAATTGTGGGGAACGTTGTTTAGTTATTTTAAAGAATTTCTTACTTGATTTTTTTGGCAAGGAATGAGAAAACCCTTAAATTATCACCATAGGTCGGAATACAAGCAATCGAGTAATAGTAATGCGCGCTGCAAGAAATATAGATTATGACCAGCAGGAAACAAGCAGTCTGACAGCACACAAGGGCTGAAAAAGGGAAAAAAAACTCTATAGCCGGAACAAGCTTACAGAATTATTCTCATTATTTAGAGCACTGTAGAACTATATTAAAATATAGTAATAGATGATAAATTTCCAGTTCCATCTTCCATTTACTTCAAGGCCAAATAATTGATGTAATCAATCCAGTAAAAATAAATGGTCCTGACAGAGTGGATGAGCACGGATGTACCCAGACAAGCCAAGAGGAAGTGTCAGAATCCACGCAAAAAACTAATCACTAAAAAGTCAATGGATCAGAGATTTATTCAAAAGCAAACTCCGCTGTGAACTTTTCCCCGCCATTGTTATTGCACATAAAAGGTTGTCACTGCTTCATACGCTGCGTATTCCTTACACAATGTTTAGTACGTACAGGTGTTCATGAAAGCTCTAAATCAGAGGTCCCCAACTCCAGTCCTCAAGGCCCACCAACAGGTCATGTTTTCAGGATTTCCTTTGCATTGCACAGGTGATGCAATTATTACCTGGGCAAGACTAAGGAAATCCTGAAAACATGACATGTTGGTGGGCCTTGAGGACTGGAGTTGGGGACCCCTGCTCTAAATGATCCAGTGTATTGAGTCTAGTAGCATTAATTCAGCAGCATTCAGTGGCGTGTATGCAGACACCTGAAGATACTCACTATACAGCTCTAGGAATGGAGAAATGAAAAGCCGCTTCCTACATAATGTTCTGTTATTTCCAGGCACAGTGTGTGCAGAGCAATGCAATGCTGCCACCTAGTGTGACCTAGAATAATTGCAAGTAAAGAATACGCTCTACAAACTGTAGCCTAAAGCACATGGGTATTAAAGAGGACCTAACTGTATATAGATTTTTTTAATTTACACGCAGTACTGCTTCTAATCCCCACTGCTCCACTAATTCTAGAATAGTTTTTCATTCTCCTCTGTGCCTCTCCATTCCACAGTTATGCCCCATATCCCAAACAGGGGCGCAGTGAATATTCATTTCTCTTTAGCAGCAGGCACTGGTTTTAGCCGCAGCAGCTTGCCCCTGCCTCCTGTAACCCACTGCTCCGACGCTGCAGCTCCCCCTCCATCTTCTGGGACCCTAACTCGAGTATAAGCCGAGGGGGGCATTTTCAGCACAAAAAAAGGGCTGAAAAACTCAGCTTGTACTCGAGACCATACGGTAATTTCATATGCACCCAACATATAACAAACTTGCACCCTTTCATGTGCCACTAAAGGGTGTGTAGCCAGGTTTTACTTATTAAATACAGTCATGGCCAAAAGTATTGACACCCCTGCAATTCTGTCATTTAATACTCAGTTTCTTCCTGAAAATGATTGCAAACACAAATTATTTGGTATTATTATCCCCATTTAATTTGTCTTAAATGAAAAAACACAAAAGAGAATGAAGCAAAAAGCAAAACATTAATCATTTCACACAAAACTCCAAAAATGGGCCAGACAAAAGTGTTCTAAGGGATTTAGGTCTGGACGCATTGCTGGCCACCTTAGAAGTCTCCAGTGCTTTCTCTCAAACCATTTTCTAGTGCTTTTTGAAGTGTGTTTTGGGTCATTGTCCTGCTGGAAGACCCATGACCTCTGAGGGAGACCCAGCTTTCTCACACTGGCCCCTACATTATGCTGCAAAATTTGTTGGTAGTCTTCAGACTTCATAATGCCATACAAACTGTCAAGCAGTCCAGTGCTAGAGGCAGCAAAGCAACCCCGAAACATCAGGGAACCTCCGCCATGTTTGACTGTAGAGACCGTGTTCTTTTCTTTGAATGCCTCTTTTTTTCTCTTGTAAACTATGTTGATGCCTTTGCCCAAAAAGCTCTACTTTTGTCTCATCTGACCAGAGAACATTCTTCCAAAACGTTTTAGACTTTTTCAGGTAAGTTTTGGCAAACTCCAGCCTGGCTTTTTTATGTCTCGGGGTAAGAAGTGGGGTCTTCCTGGGTCTCCTACCATACAGTCCCTTTTCATTCAGACGCCGACGGATAGTATGGGTTGACACTGTTGTACCCTCGGACTGCAGGGCAGCTTGAACTTGATTGAATGTTAGTCGAGGTTCTTTAGCCAACATCCGCACAATCTTGCGTTGAAATCTCTTGTCAATTTTTCTTTCCGTCCACATCTAGGGAGGTTAGCCACAGTGCCATGGGCTTTAAACTTCTTGATGACACTGCGCACGGTAGACACAGGAACATTCAGGTCTTTGGAGATGGACTTGTAGCCTTGAGATTGCTCATGCTTCCTCATAATTTGGTTTCTCAAGTCCTCAGACAGTTCTTTGGTCTTCTTTCTTTTCTCCATGCTCAATGTGGTACACACAAGGACACAGGACAGAGGTTGAGTCAACTTTAATCCATGTCAACTGGCTGCAAGTGTGATTTAGTTATTGCCAACACCTGTTAGGTGCCACAGGTAAGTTACAGGTGCTGTTAATTACACAAATTAGAGAAGCATCACATGATTTTTCGAACAGTGCCAATACTTTTGTCTACCCCCTTTTTTATGTTTGGTGTGGAATTATATCCAATTTGGCTTTAGGACAATTCTTTTTGTGTTTTTTTCATTTAAGACAAATTAAATGAAGATAATAATACCAAATAATTTGTGTTTGCAATCATTTTCAGGAAGAAAACTGCAGGGGTGTCAATACTTTTGGCCATGACTGTAAATAAAAAATGTAAAAAATGAAGTGGGGTCCTCCCTATTTTTGATACCCAGCCAAAGTAAAGCAGACAGCTGTGGCATGATATGATCAGGCTGGGAAAGTCCCTGGTTATTGGGCCCTTCCCAGCCTAAAAATACCAACCCACAGCCACCCCAGAAGTGGCACATCACATTAGATGCTCCAATTAGATGCTCCACATCATTGATCAGGAAATCAAGTGATATACTGCTGACACAGGAGAGAAACTCCGCGGTTTTTTATGTGAGAGAACATATTTCCCTGCCGGTTTGCTTTATCACAAGATCGAGTGTTTCTGTCATATCAATGACCTACGATCTTCAGTGGCCGAGCAATCTCGTATTGGGGGAAAATGTAAAAAAAAAATAGAAAATATGTGTCTTTTTTTAATTTGTTTTATTTCTTTGTTATGACCAGAAAGGACCGCTAAAGAGTTTTCAATTGTGTTCTACTTTTCAAAGAAAATATTTTTGTACATTATTTTTATTGTAAATTTCCCATCATTCTGGGACATGAAGCCCATCTGTAGGGGAAATGTAGTCTTCTGGAATGGCACAGCTGACTGGGTTAGAAGCTTCAGGTCCCTCTCAACACTCAGAGATCACATGATCCCTGGGCCTGGTGGAGAAGCATTGTCAGTGCTACTTAACCTGTATACACAATCACTGGTTTAGCACTAGGTATACAAAGATCAAGAAGGGAACCATGGTAATAAATCATGTTTATCTTTCTACGTGGAGTCTGGCTGTGTCAGACACCTGGCTCACCACATTCACAGATACCTTCCTAGATACATGATCTTGTGCAAGCTGCTTACACTGCATTGAAGTTTTGCAATTCAGAGTGAAGTGTGGCCTACTCAGATGTTTATAGTTTACTAGATGGTGGCCCGATTCTAACGCATCGGGTATTCTAGAATATATATGTATGTATGTATGTATGTATGTATGTATGTATGTATGTATGTATGTATGTACGGTATATAGCAGCCACATAGTTTATAGCACAGGCCACGTAGTATAAAGGAGCCACGCAGTATATAGCAGCCACGCAGTATATAAAAGCCACGTAGTATATAACAGCACACGTAATGGATAGCACAGGCCACGCAGTAGATAACACAGACCACGGTCTCGCGAGACCGCTAAGTCATCTGGGTAATTTTGCAATGCATCTTTGGGAACGGAAGCTGGTGGAAGCTTCGCGCGCATTGGGACAGCTTCACTGGACGCCGGAGGGTGAGTATATAACTATTTTAATTATTTTAACAGGGATATGGTGCCCACACTATTATATACTGCGTGGGCAGTGTTATATACTGCGTGGGCAGTGTTATATACTGCGTGGGCTGTGTGATATACTGCGTGGGCTGTGTGATATACTGCGTGGGCTGTGTGATATACTGCGTGGCCTGTGTTATAACACAGGCAACGCAGTATATAACAGCCCACGCAGTATATAACACAGCCCACGCAGTATATAACACAGCCCACGCAGTATATAACACTGCCCACGCAGTATATAACACTGCCCACGCAGTATATAACACAGCCCATGTAGTATATAATAGTGTGGGCACCATATCCCTGTTAAAATAATTAAAATAGTTATATACTCACCCTCCGGCGTCCAGTGAAGCTGTCCCAATGCGCGCAAAGCTTCCACCAGCTTCCGTTCCCAGAGATGCATTGCAAAATTATCCAGATGACTTAGCGGTCTCACGAGACCGCTAAGTCTTCTGGGTAATTTCACAATGCATCTCTGGGAACGGAAGCTGGCGGTAGCCGTGCGCGCATCGGCGGATGACGGAAGGTGAGAATAGCAGGTTTTTTGTTTTTTTATTATTTTAAACATTAGATTTTTTTACTATTGATGCTGCACAGGCGGCATCAATAGTAAAAGGTTGGTCACACAGGGTTAATAGCAGCGTTAACGGCGTGCGTTACACCGCGGCATAACGCGATCCGTTAATGCTGCCATTAACTCTGTGTGAGCGCTGACTGGAGGGGAGTATGGAGCGGGTGCTGGGCACTGACTGGACGGAAGCAGGAAGGGACATTTCCGTGACAGACAGTCAGACAGACAGACGAAAGTACCCCTTAGACAATTATATATATATATCAGTAATCCAGAAGTTAGACACTCACTTTATTGATCATTTTGAAAGAAAAATATATACAGTACATGAATCTTAGTCTGTAAGCAAATTGACCTAACGGCTCATCTACAGTAGGGAAAAAAGTATTTAGTCAGCGACCAATTGTGCAAGTTCCCCCACTTAAAAAGATGAGAGGCCTGTAATTGACATCATAGGTAGACCACAACTATAAGAGTCAAAATGAGAAAACAAATCCAGAAAATTAGCTTGTCTGATTTGGCAAGATTTATTTAGCACATTATGGTGGAAAATAAGTATTTGGTCATTAAGAAAAGTTCATCTCTGTTGGTGGTATGTTGGCCAGTTCCTCCATGCAGATCTCCTCTAGAGCAGTGATGTTTTTGGCCTGTCGCTGGGCAACATGGACTTTGAACTCCCTCCAAAGGTTTTCTACGGTTGAGATCTGGAAACTGGCTAGGCCACTCCAAGACCTTCATATGCTTCTTACAAAGCCACTCCTTCGTTGCCCCATCCACGTTTCATCTTCAATGCCCTTGCTGATGGAAGGATGTTTGCACTCAATCTCACAATACATGGCTGTATTCATTCTTTCATGTACACGGATCAGTCGTCCTGGTCCCTTTGCAGAGAAACAGCCCCAAAGCATGATGTTGCCACCCCCATGCTTCACAGTAGGTATGGTGTTCTTTGGATGCAACTCAGCATACTGTCTCCTCCAAACACGACGAGTTTTGTTTCTACCAAACAGTTCTAATTTGGTTTCATCAGACCATATGACATTCTCCCAATACTCTTCTGGATAATCCAAATGCTCTCTAGCAAATTTCAGATGGACCCGGACATATACTGGCTGAAGCAGAGGGACACGTCTGACACTGCAGGATCTGAGTCCCTGGCAGCGTAGTGAGTTACTGATGGTAGCCTTTGTTATGGTGGTCCCAGCTCTATGCAGGTCATTCACTAGGTCCTCCCGTGTGGTTCTGGGATTTTTGCTCACTGTTGTTGAGATCATTTTGACCCCACGGGTGAGATCTTGCGTGGAGCCCCAGATCGAGAGAAATTATCAGTGGTCTTGTATGTATTCCATTTTTTTCATTATTGCTCCCACAGTTGATTTTATCACACCAAGTGGCTTGCCTATTGCAGATTCAGTCTTCCCAGCCTGGTGCAGGGCTACAATTTTGATTCTGATGTCCTTCGTCAGCTCTTTGGTCTTCACCAAAGTGGAATTTGGAGTGTGACTGTGGTTGTGGACGTGTGTTTTTTATACTGATAACAAATTCAAACAGGTGCCATTACCAGGGCCGGCGTCAGCACCCGGCGTACCTGGGAAAGTGCCAGGGCCCTGGCGAGACAGGGGGGCCCATTCAAGGCCGGCGTTAAGGGCAGGCAGCTGCCAGTGCCTAGGACCACCGCTCCCCCAGGGGCCCTCAGCTAACGGCACATCAAGGACCTGATTTCGCAGGAGGGGGAGCGGCCGGGGGCTGTCTAATTATACTCACCTATTCCTGGCGGCTGGCGCGGTCCCTGCAGGTCCCCGCCTCCCCAGCTTCTTCCTGTACTGAGCGGTCACATTGTACCGCTCATTACAGTAATGAATATGCGGCTCCACCTCCCATAAGGGTGGAGCCGCATATTCATTACTGTAATGAGCAGTAACGGTGACCGCTCAATACAGGAAGAAGCAGCAGTGCCGGGGAAGCAGGGACTGCACAGCGCCAGGAGCAGGTGAGTATAATGGGGAGGGGAGCGCTGCGCTATGCGATATTCACCTGCTCCTCGTTCCAGCCGCCGCTCGTCTTCCACAACCTCTGCAGTGACACTGAGGTCAGAGGGCTCGGTGACGTGGTTAGTGCGCGCCCTCTGCCTGAACGGCAGTGCAGAGGACGCTGAAGATGATGCAGCGGCGGCTGGAAAGAGGACAGGTGAATATTGAAAGTGCCGGGGGCCTGAGCGACGGAGAGATGAGTATGTGATTTTTTTTTTTTTATCGCAGCAACAGCAAATGGGGCAAGTGTCTGTATGGAGCATCTATGGGGCCATAAGGTTTGTGCAGCACTGTATGGGGCAAGTGTCTCTATATACTACATGGTTGTTCTATATACTACGTGGGCCGTGTTATATACTACGTGGGCTGTTATATGCTACGTGGGCTGTGCTATATACTAGATGGCTGTTCTATAAACTACGTGGGCTGTTATATACTACATGGCTGTGTTATATGCTACGTGGCTGTGCTATATACTACGTGAGCTGTGTTATATACTACATGGCTGTGTTTACATGCGATCATGAATCGTGGTATGTGTTAAAGGGGGGGCCCACTGAGACTCTTTCACCTGGGGCCCTCAAAAACCTGGAGCCGGCCCTGGCCATTACTACAGGTAATAAGTGGAGGACATAGGAGAATTTTAAAGAAGACGTTACATGTCTGTGAGAGCCAGAAATCTTGCATGTTTTTAGGTGACCAAATACTTATTTTCCACCATTTTTTACAAAAGAAATCTTGCCAAATCAGACAAGGTGATTTTTTGGATTTGCTTTCTCATTTTGACTCTCATAATTGTGGTCTACAAATTATGTCAATTATAGACCTCTCATCTTTTTAAGTGGGAGAACTTGCACAATTGGTCTCTGACCAAATACTTTTTTTGCCCACTGTGTAAGGTAGTGGTCACGGTGCCGAAGTGGTTAGGACTGTTCCTTTGCAGTGCTGGGATCCTGGGTTAATATCCCACAAAGGACAACATAAGCAAGGAGTTTGTTCTCCCAATGTTTGCGTGGGTTTCCTCCGGGTTCTCCGGTTTCCTCCCACAGTCCAAAGTCATACTGAGAGAGAATTTAGATTGTGAGCCCCAATGGGGACAGTAATGATGTCTGTAAATCACTGTGGAATATGATAAATAAATAAGCATAAATCAGTAAGTACCATATTTTGGTAAGTAGTATCAGTACCATCCACAGGGTCTTTAGAGTGTCATGAATTGTGAACTAAGCACTTGAACACAGCACTTCCCCAAGAGACACATGAAATGAGCTTTGTTTAGCAGCATTAAAATAAAAACCATCTGCACTGAAAAAGATCACTGGAGACACGGGATAGAAAAACCCATAAGGAGAAGATTGAATTGTAATGCTGTGAAACGAAAAGCAATTTATCTGAATCATGACAAATGCTCAACTCAAGGAGAAAAAAATCCAATTCTTACTCTGTGTATAGGCTGAAGCTATAGTGCCAGATATGTGGGCAAAGTACAGGAGAGTCCACAGGGGTACAGTACAAGCCTGGAGTCCGGCACAGTGGTTACGGGCACTTTAAAATATGGGCATTTTTTGGAGGCAGCATCATGCAGCGGTTCATTATTTGTAAATGATGTGCAGACATAGAATACGGTCAACCTTGAGGTCAGGAAAGTCAGCAGCAGACCACCCAGTAATCCGGTTTACAAGGCACAAGATACTTTGTAAAATCATATTTCGCATAACTATTTATAATATGCGGTTAACCGAATTCCAGGTACAAACAAAATATACTCCCCGTGTTCAGTGGAAGTGTCTTCAATTTTCAGAACAAAATCTAACAAATATAAAGTTTTTACTAAAGAAGCAACATAGAGATGAGTTTGGAGAAAATAATAAAAACACCAAAAAAAAAACATTAAAGAAGCTGTCCCAAGAATTTTTTTTAACAGGATCACTGTATATATGTATGTAGCATAGTGCATATTGGGGGTTAATATACTCACCTATCGCCGCCTTCTCCAGTATCCAGCACTGTTCCGTTCCTCTACTCACTCCAGACTCTCCGACTCACCTTTTGCTCTGTGCGTGAGTCGGAAGTCTTTTCTAACAATCAGTTCCCACACGAAACATCCATGTGGCATACAATTCTCATGGATACATTTTCATTATTAGCCTATTAAACTGTATTTGATCATGTACATTTTTCAATGTAAATGTATGAAAACGGATGGCACATGGACGTGAAAAACGGACACCCAAATGGCACAAGGATGAAAATTAGATGAAAATTGTCCAAGTTTTCTGGATGAAACTTGGACGATTTTTCATATGCTTCACTACAAACGGCCATAAACTAGCAATATAAAATGTTCACGTCCCATTGAATTATAAAAATATGTAAAAAAAAATTTAAAAAAAAATCACAAAAAAACACGTTTTATGTACAAACAAAGAATAAGTACAAATACAATTGCTTCTTACAAAATTATATCATCAAAAACTGAATTTATTTCAGTTCTTCAATACAAAAAGTGAAACTCATTATATAGTCATTACAAACAGTGATCTACCGTATTTCAAGTGTTTATTTCTGGTAATGTTGATGATTATGGCTTACAGCCAATGAAAACACAAAAGTCATTATCTCAGTAAATTAGAATACTTTATAACACCAGCTTGAAAAATTATTTTAAAATTTGAAAAGTTGGCCTACTGAAATGTATGTTCAGTAAATGCACTCAATACTTGGTCGGGGCTCCTTTTGCATCAATTACTGCATCAATGCAGCGTGGTATGGAGGCGATCAGCCTGTGGTACTGCTGAGGTGTTATGGAAGCCCAGGTTGCTTTGAAAGCAGCCTTCAGCTCATCTGCATGGTGACTCATCTTCCTCTTGACAAGAGGGTTAAGATCGAGCGAGTTTGCTGGCCAATCAAGCACAGAGATACTGTGGTTTTTAAATCAAATATTTGTACTTCTTGCAGTGTGGACAAGTGCCAAGTCCTGCTGGAGAATGAAATCTCCATCTCCAAAAGCTTGTTGGCAGAGGGAAACATGAAGTGCTATATAGACGGCTGTTCTGACTTTGGTCTTGATAAATCACAGTGGACCTACACTAGCGGATAACATGGTTCCCTAACCATCATTGATTGTGGAAATTTCACACTAGACCTCAAGCAGCTTGGATTGTGGCCTCTCCACTCTTCCTCCAGACTCTGGGACCTTGATTTCCAAATGAAAAGCAGAATTTAGTTTCATCTGAAAACAACACCTTGGACCACTGAGCAACAGTCCAGTTCTTTTCCTCCTTGGCCCAGGTAAGACGCTTCTGACACTGTCTATCTATATATATATATAATTGTCTAAGGGTTTTTCCGTCTGTCTGTCTTTCTGTCTGTCTGTCTTTCTGTCTGTCTGTCCTGGAATTCCCACGTCTCTGATTGGTCGAGGCCGCCAGGCCTCGACCAATCAGCGACGGGCACAGCGACGATGATGTCATAAAGGACGTAGACATCCCGCGTCTCTGATTGATTGGTCGAGGCCGCCAGGCCTCGACCAGAGACGGGCACAGCGACGATGATGTCATAATGGTTGCCTCGACCAATCAGCGACGGGCACAGTCTGCCGCGAATTCTGGAATCATCATTGTCCATATACTACGGGGACATGCATATTCTAGAATACCCGATGCGTTAGAATCGGGCCACAATCTTGTTGGTCATGAATGGCTTGACACAAGGAATGCAACACTTGTAACCCATGTCCTGGATACCTCTGTGTGTGGTGGCTCTTGAAGCAATGATTCCAGCAGCAGTCCACTCCTTGTGAATCTCCCCCAAATTTTTGAATGGCCTTTTCGTAACAATTCTTTCAAGGCTGCGGTTATCCCGGTCGCTTGTGCACCTTTTTCTACCAAACTTTTTCTTTCCACTCAACTTTTCATTAATATGCTTGGATACAGCACTCTGAACAGCCAGCTTCTATAGCAATGACTTTTTGTGGCTTACCCTTCTTGTGGAGTGTGTCAATGACTGCCTTCTGGACATCATGATTGTGGAGCCTACTGAAACAGACTAAGGGACCTTTTGCGTAGGAAGCCTTTGCAAGTGTTTTTTGATAATTATTCTAATTTACTGACATAATGACTTTTGGGTTTTCATTGGCTGTAAGCCATAATCATCAACATTAACCCCTTAACCCCTTCACCCCAAAGCCTGTTTTCACCTAAGTGACAGGGCCAATTTTTACAATTCTGACCACTGTCACTTTATGAGGTCATAACTCTGAAACGCTTCAACGGATCCTGGTGATTCTGACATTGTTTTCTCGTGACATATTGTACTTCATGATAGTGGTAAAACTTCTTCAATATGACTTGCATTTATTTGTGAAAAAAACAAAAATTTGTCGGAAATTATGAAAATTTAGCAATTTTCAAACTCTTAGTTTCTATGCCCTTAAATTAGAGAGTTATATCACATAATATAATTAATAAACAACATTTCCCACATGTCTGCTTTACATCAGCACAATTTTGGAAACATAATTTTTTTTTGTTAGGGAGTTATAAGGGTTAAAAGTTGACCAGCGATTTCTCATTTTTGCAACAAAATTTGCAAAACCATTTTTTTACGGACCACCTCACACTTGAAGTGACTTTGAGGGGTCTATATGACAGAAATGCCCAAAAGTGACACCATTCTAAAAACTGCACCCCTCAAGGTACTCAAAACCACATTCAAAAAGTTTATTAACCCTTCAGGTGCTTCACAGGAATTTTTTGAATGTTTAAAAAAACATTTAACTTTTTTTTTCACAAAATTTTTACTTCAGGTCCAATTTGTTTCATTTTACCAAGGGTAACAGGAGAAATTGGACCACAAAAGTCGTTGTACAATTTGTCCTGAGTACGCCGATACCCCATATGTGGGGGTAAACCACTGTTTGGGCACATGGCAGAGCTCGGAAGGGAAGGAGCGCCATTTGACTTTTCAATGCAAGATTTGCTGGAATTGAGATCGGAGCCCATGTCACGATTGGAGAGCCCCTGATGTGCCTAAACAGTGGAAACCCCCACAAGTGACACCATTTTGGAAAGTAGACCCCCTAAGTAACTAATCTAGATGTGTGGTGAGCACTTTGAACCTCCAAGTGCTTCACAGAAGTTTATAATGTAGAGCCGTAAAAAAAAATGTATATTAATTTTCACAAAAAATGATCTTTTTGCCCCAAATTTTTTATTTTCCCAAGGGTAACAGGATAAATTGGACCCCAAAAGTTGTTGTGCAATTTGTCCGGAGTACGCCGATACTTCATATATGGGGATAAACCACTGTTTGAGCGCATGGCAGAGCTCGGAAGGGAAGGCGTGCCATTTGACTTTTCAATGCAAAATTGGCTGGAATTGAGATCGGACGCCATGTCGCATTTGGAGAGCCCCTGACGTGCCTTAACAGTGGAAACCCCCCACAAGTGACCCCATTTTGGAAAGAAGACCCCCTAAGGAACTTATCTAGATGTGTGGTGAGCACTTTTAACCCCCAATTGTTTCACTAAAGTTTAGAATGTAGCATTGTGAAAATTAAAAAATCATTTTTTCTTTCCACAAAATGATGTTTTAGCCCGCAATTTTTTTTCCCAAGGGTAACAGGAGAAATTGGACCACAGATGTTATTGTCCAATTTGTCCTGAATACGCTGATACCCCACATGTGGGGGGAAACCACCGTTTGAGTGCATGGCAGAGCTCGGAAGGGAAGGAGCACCGTTTGAAATGCAGACTTAGATGGAATGGACTGCAGGTGTCATGTTGCATTTGCAGAGCCCCTGATGTACCTAAACAGTAGAAACCCCCCACAAGTGACCCCATATTGGAAACTAGACCCCCCAAGGAACTTATCTAGATGTGTTGCGAGAGCTTTGAACCAACAAGTGTTTCACTACAGTTTATAACGCAGAGCCGTGAAAATAAAAAATATTTTTTTTCCACGAAAATGATATTTTAGCCCCCACGTTTTTATTTTCCCAAGGGTAACAGGACAAAGTAGACCCCAAAAGTTGTTGTCCAACTTGTCCTGAGAACGCTGATACCCCATATGTTGGGGGGAACCACTGTTTGGGCGCACAGGAGAACTCGGAAGGGAAGGAGCACTGTTTTACTTTTTCAAAGCAGAATTGGCTGGAATTGAGATCGGACGCCATGTCGCGTTTGGAGAGCCCCTGATGTGCCTAAACAGTCGAAACCCCCAATTATAACTGAAACCCTAACCCCAACCCTAACCCTAGCCCTAACCCTAACCCTAGCCCTAACCCTAATGGGAAAATGGAAATAAATACATTTTTTTACATTTTATTATTTTTCCCTAACTAAGGGGGTGATGAAGGGGGGTTTGATTTACTTTTATAGCGGTTTTTTTGGCGGATTTTTAGGGTTGGCAGCTGTCACACACTAAAAGACGCTTTTTATTGCAAAAAATAGTTTTTGCATCACATTTTGAGAGCTATAATTTATCCATATTTTGGCCCACAGAGTCATGTGAGATCTTGTTTTTTGCGGGACGAGTTGACATTTTTATTGGTAACATTTTTGGGCAGATGACATTTTTTGATCGCTTTTTATTCCGATTTTTGGGAGGCGGAATGAACAAAAACCAGCAATTCCTGAATTTCTTTTAGGGGGGGCGTTTATACCGTTCCACGTGTGGTAAAATGGATAAAGCAGTTTTATTCTTCAGGTCAGTACGATTACAGCGATACCTCATTTATGTAATTTTTTTTATGTTTTGGCGCTTTTACACAATAAAAACTATTTTATATAAAAAAATAATTGTTTTTGCATCGCATTATTCTGAGAGCTATAACTTTTTTATTTTTCTGCTGATGATGCTGTATGGCTTTTTTTTTTGCGGGACAAGATGACGTTTTCAGCGGTACCATGGTTATTTATATCCGTCGTTTTGATCGCGTGTTATTCCACTTTTTGTTCGCCTGTATGATAATAAAGCAATGTTTTTTGCCTTGTTTTTTATTTTTTTTTTTTTTGCGGTGTTCACTGAAGGGGTTAACTAGTGGGACAGTTTTATAGAGCGGGTCGTTACGGACGCGGCGATACCAAATATGTGTACATTTATTGTTTTTTTTTTAATTTACATAAATAAATGGATTTATTGGAAAATGTTTTTTTTTGTTTTTTCTTTATTTGGGGATTTTTTTTTTTTTTTTCTAACTTTCTCCCATTGTCCCAGGGTGGGACATCTCTGTATTCAGATCGTTGATCTGACACTGTGCATAGCACAGTGTCAGATCAACGATCTGACAGGCAGCTTAGCTGGCTTTCCGGCGCCTGCTCTCAGCAGGCGCCGGCTAGCCAGGTCATTTCATGACCCGGAAGGAGTCCGGCGGCCATCTTGGATCCGGGGACTCCTTCCGGGTCACCGGAGCAACGCGATCTCATTGCGTTGCTCCGGTGGGAGAGCGCAGGGAGCCCCCGTCCCTGCGCGATCCCCCTCTATGCCGCTGTCACTATTGACAGCGGCATCAGAGGGGTTAAATGCCCGCGATCGGCGATAGCGCCGATCGTGGGCATTGCTGCGTGGTGTCAGCTGCCATATACAGCTGATACCCGCACCCGATCACCGCGGCGCTCAGCGCGAGACCGCGGTGATCGGTGCGCCGTACTAGTACTGCTGCTGGCACAAATGCAGTGCCGGCAGCGCAGTACTAGTACGGCGCATGGCGCGAAGGGGTTAATGATGGCCAATACGTCTTTTAACTGACCTGAGATATAAGAGAATAGCATCCCCATACAGGTGACAATCCTGCAGCTGTTTGCTGGACACTATAGCTTACAACGTGCGGAATCAGCCACGATCAGTGTTCTCACCGTCCATATCAGTTTAACCCCTTAGATGCTGCTGTCAATAGTGACTACATCATATAAATGGTTAACAGAGTGTGGAGGCTTCCTCTTTATCCCAATTGGTACCCTCAGATCATGATTGTGTAGTCCTGATGCTTTGGGGGTTTCCCAATATATGGGACCCCTAAAGGCACTTTAAACCTGGATAGGTCCCTAAAAAAACTACATTTTGTAAATTTCCTTGAAAAAATGAAAAATTACTGCTACATTTTCAAACCTCTTAAAATGCTAACAAAATAAAAGAACATTTTACAAATGGTGCTGATGTAAAGCCGACATGAGGGAAATGTTATTTATCAATGTTTTACTGTGGTATGGCTATCTGGATTAAAGGGATAATCATTCAAAGTTTGAAAATTGTAATTTTTTTTTACAGTTTTCTCAAATTTCTGATATTTTTTTATAAATAAACAAAACATATTAATCTAAATTTACTATTATCATAAAGTATAATGTCACGAAAAAACAATCTCAATCACTGGGATTTGTTGAAGCGTTCCAGAGTTATTACCACATAAAAGGGACACTGGTCAGATTTTAAAAATTTGGCTCCGTCACTAAGGGGTTAAAAGAAATAAACACTTGAAATAGATCACTCTGTTTGTAATGACTATATGTAATGACTATATGTCAAGTCTCACTTATTGTATTGAAGAACTGAAATAAATTACCTACCGTAATTACCTTTTTGATGATATTCTAATTATTATTATTATTTATTTATATAGCACCATTAATTCCATGGTGCTGTACATGAGAAGGGGTTACATACAAATTACAGATATCATTTACAGTAAGCGAACTAACAATGACAGACTGATACAGTGAGAAGCACCTGTATTTTGTTTTTCGCATCTCAAACAAGCTTATATATAAAGCTGTCTTGGTATTTAACCCCTATCATGACCACTGAAAACGAAAAATGGAACAAAAGGCTTAACAAATATGCTGTTTTTCATCATCAAAAATGGAATAAGATGATATGAAAAAGTCAGAAGCAAAAATGGAATAGCTCAAAATGTCATTTTGTACAGAATAAAACAAGCCCTATCTCGGCTGTTGGCGGAAAAAGTTACAGGTCACAGAATATGAAGATGCATGAACAAATTATTTTTTCTCTAAAATTATTGTAAAGTAGCAGATATATATATATATATATATATATATATATATATATATATATATATATATATATATATATATATATATATATATATATATATATATATATATATATACACACCGTATATACTCGAGTATAAGCCGAGATTTTCAGCCCAAATTTTTGGGCTGAAAGTGCCCCTCTCGGCTTATACTCGAGTCAATGTGGGTGGCAGGGTCGGCGGGTGAGGGGGTGAGGGCGCTGAGGTATACTTACCTAGTCCCAGCGATCCTCGCGCTGTCCCTGCCGTCCCACGGGCTTCTGTGCTGCAGCTTCTTCCCCTCTTCAGCGGTCACGTGGGACCGCTCATTAGAGATATGAATAAGCGGCTCCACCTCCCATAGGGGCGGAGCCGCCTATTCATTCCTCTAATCAGCGGTGCCGGTGACCGCTGACAGGAAGAGCTGCGGCACCGAAGACCAGGCAGAGGGACAGCGCGAGGATCGCCAGGACTAGGTAAGTATAGCATATTCACCTGTCCTCGTTCCAGCCGCCGAGCGTCGCTCCATCTTCCCGGCCGGCGCCTCCATCTTCCCGGCGTCTGCGCTCTGACTGTGCAGGCAGAGGGCGCGATGACGCATACAGTGTGCGCGGCGCCCTCTGCCTGATCAGTCAGAGCAGAGACGCCGGGAAGATGGAGGCGCCGGAACGAGACGCCGGGAGCTGCAATCAAGGGAGGTGAGTATGTGGTTTGTTTTTATATTGCAGCAGCGGCGGCAGAGATTTCTATGGGGCACAATGAACGGTGCAGAGCACCGTATATGGCACAGCAATGGGGCACAATGAACGGTGCAGAGCACCGTATATGGCACAGCAATGGGGCACAATGAACGGTGCAGAGCACCGTATATGGCACAGCAATGGGGCACAATGAACGGTGCAGAGCACCGTATATGGCACAGCAATGGGGCACAATGAACGGTGCAAAGCACCGTATATGGCACAGCAATGGGGCACAATGAACGGTGCAGAGCACCGTATATGGCACAGCAATGGGGCACAATGAACGGTGCAAAGCACCGTATATGGCACAGCAATGGGGCACAATGAACGGTGCAGAGCACCGTATATGGCACAGCAATGGGGCACAATGAACGGTGCAGAGCACCGTATATGGCACAGCTATGGGGCACAATGAACGGTGCAGAGCACCGTATATGGCACAGCAATGGGGCACAATGAACGGTGCAGAGCACTGTATATGGCACAGCAATGGGGCACAATGAACGGTGCAGAGCACCGTATATGGGCACAGATATGGGGCACAATGAACGGTGCAGAGCACTGTATATGGCACAGCAATGGGGCACAGTGAACGGTGCAGAGCACCGTCTATGGCACAGCTATGGGGCACAATGAACGGTGCAGAGCACTATATGGGGCACAGCTATGGGGAAATAATGAACGGTGTAGAGCACTATATGGCACAGCTATGGGGAAATAATGATCTATTTTTATTTTTGAAATTCACCGGTAAATGCTGCATTTCCACCCTAGGCTTATACTCGAGTCAATAAGTTTTCCCAGTTTTTTGTGGCAAAATTAGGGGGGGGTCGGCTTATACTCGGGTCGGCTTATACTCGAGTATATACGGTATCTGATATGACTAATTGTACTGACCCAATAAATACCTATCTTATCATATTTACTACAGTGAACTGCATAATTAAAAACAGTTAAAAGCTTTGTACCTCAAATAGTATCAATAAAAACTTCAACTCATCCCATGAAAAACAGCATTCACAGGAAAATAGAAAAGTTAGAGCTCGCAAAAATTCTCTATACATCACCCTGATGACAGGAGCTGCTGAACCAGTAAGGCAGGCATGCAAGCATCATTTATATGGTGTTTATCTGCAAATTACCACTGTATCTGCAAGTAAGCAGCATTTTGGATGACAGGTTCTCTTTAACCCCTTTCTGACATCTGATGTAATAATCTGTCCATGTGCCCTGGGCCTATTTGACCAGGGACTGATTATAACATCATTTCAATCGCCCACGCATACGGGTAGTGCACGGGCGATTGCCGTCAGCTGATTCTGACACCTGACACCCAGCACTATGTGCCAACAGTGGTCACGAACCGCAGCATTCCGGGAGCCGGCAACCAATGCGCAGGAGTCATGTTCGAAACGCATTGCCCTCTAACCTTTCTATTTTTTCACAACAAGGATGTATTTTTAAAAATCTATTTTTCAAATAAACGCATTGGTTTTACCTGGTGCTGGACTTTCCTCTTGGTTTCTGCAGATTCTACGTCTGTCAGGACAACCCCCTCGTCATCCACACACGAACTATGGCAGGTGAACTGGCTTTTCTTTTTTGCAATACTTTGGATCGGAGACCCGGCGTTGTGAGGCAGGGTCCCGATAGCTGCCATGGTGACTCGATGTAATCATGACGACATCCGGGTCACCAGAGCTAGGAAACTTGATGATAATGCGCAGCAACTTTTTCTGTCAGTGCAGAGCTGACAATTTATACAGCATGGGAACGCTGCTGCATCCCCATGTTGTACAAGCGATCAGCTTGCAAAAAATAATTGTCCCACTATGGGACTAAGTAAAAAAAAGTTTAAAAAATTAAAATACTTCCTAAAAATATAAAAATAATAAAAAAAAGATTTTGTATATTTAAATAAATATTTGTATGAAAAAAAACAATAAAAGTACACATATTTGGTATCGCTGCGTCCTATAAAAAACTGTCCCACTAGTAAACCCCTTTAGTGAACACCACAAATTATGAATAAAAAACAAGGCAAAAAACAATGCTTTATCATTATACCTTCTAACAAAAAGTGGAATAAAACGCGATCAAAAAGACAGATATAAACATGGTACTGTTGAAAACGTTATCTTGTCCTGCAAAAAACAAGCCGTGATACAGCTCCATCAGAGGAAAAATAAAGTTCTAGCTCTTAGAATAAAGCAATGCAAAAACACCAAGGTTACTTACCGGTAGCCGTTTTTTCCAGAACCCATGACAGCACACCTGAGAGAGGGGATCGACCCAGACAGGACAGGAACCCTACTGAAAATAAAAGGGCGGGACCTCTCTGTCGCTTCAGTTGGATTACAGAAGCCCCCCTGGTTAGTACACATGGCAAAACGATCACCACATCATATCAACTAAAAACACCCAAAACTATAGTGCACACCGAAGGGGTGATAATGGGGGGAATATACGGGGGCTGTCATGGGTTTCGGATAAAACGGCTACCGATAAGTAACCTTGGTGTTTTCCCTTCTCCATGACAGCACACCTGAGAGACTTTTGTAGAATGAAACATCCTAGGGAGGGACCACCGCATGCAGCACCCTTCTACCAAAGGTTAGGTAAGCAAAGGATCGACTCCTCAGCCTTTTCTGCCCAGGAGGTAGCCACGGCTCCGGTGGAGTGAGCCTTGATACCTTCAGGAACCGGAGTGCCACTCGCAGAGTAGGATAAACTAATGGCCTCCCTGATTCATCTGGCAATAGTACTTTTAGCACCCTCTTCTGCTACCCTGAAAGGTTACGAACAGGGTCTGGTCTTTCCTCCACTTACTGGTCATGGACATGTATTGTAATATGGACCTCCTTACGTCTAACGTATGGACCTTTTGTTCCCCAAGATTCCTAGGATTATTATAGAATGATGGTAATGTAATCTCCTGACTCCTATGGAATTTAAGGACTACCTTGGGGAGATGAGCCGGATCTGGTCTTAGAACTATTCTGTCTTCGAAACTATGAGTATATGGAGGGCATATATAGACACGGCCTGTAAATCACCCACCCTACAAGCCGATGTTAAGGCTACCAGTAGCACTGTTTTAAGAGTGAGTAACTTTGGTGACAACTCCTGCAAAGGCTCAAAGGGGTCTCTGGTTATGGCCTCTAAGACTAGATTCAGATCCCAAGGAGGGATTTTCGGGATAATGACCAGTCTAGACCTACTACAAGATGTTATGAACCGTGAAACCCACCTATTTGATGCTAGGTTGCAGTTATATAGGGCCCCCAAGGCTGACACTTGAACCTTAAGGGTGCTAGTTGCTAACCCGAGTTGCATCACTGCCTGCAGAAATTCTAGGATGGGTCCCACTGGAGCTACATCCCCCAAAGGTTCACCTAGGAAGTCTAGAAACTTCTTCCACGTTTTTCCGTAGATTCTAGATGTTATAGGTTTTCTAGTTTTCAATAGGGTGGAGACAAACCTTGGTGAGAATCCTTGGCGATTCAGTAGTGCCCTCTCAAATTCCAGGCTGTCAGAAGGAAGCCCTTCATCTGAGAGTGGCTCACTGGCCCCTGGGTAAGCAGGTCCAGAACCTCTAGTAGAATCCATGGATCGGTTATTGACATCTGCCTTAGAAGGGAGAATCATGGCCTTCTCGGCCAAAACAGAGCTATGAGAATTATTCTCGCTTGATCCCCTCTGATCTTCCGGACTACTGTCGGAATCATTACCATCCGGGGGAATGCGTAGGCCAGAGAGAACCTCCAGGGTATTAGTAGGGCATCTACTGCATAGGGATGTTCCCTTGGATTTAGGGTGCAGAACTTCCTGACCTTTCTGTTGTGTGAGGTGGCAAACAGGTCTATTTCTGGTTTTCCCCAGGCTTGTACTATTTGTTGGAAAACTTGGGGGTTTAAAGACCATTCCCTCTGTCTCAAGCCCCTGCGACTCAAAGTCTGCTAATGTATTTTCAATGCCCCTTATGTGTATTGCCGTGAGAGATGACAGGTGTTGTTCTGCTAACTGAAATAGTAGATCTGATACCTCCATGAGGCCCCGGGATCTCATCCCCCCCTGGTGGTTGATATAAGCCATCACTGCTTGATTGTCCGTCATGACCCGAGTATGGCGGCCCTGAAGCAAGGGGAGAAAATGTCTCAAGGCCTTTTCCACTGCCCATAGTTCTCTCTCGTTTGAACCATGATTCCTTTCTAGCAAGGACCAGGTTCCTTGTACTGAGTGGGATCTCAGGTGTGCTCCCCAACCTATACCACTTGCGTCGGTCATGACAATGTCCTCGACTGGCTTCTGCCACCGGACCCCCAATGTCAGTAGGGACATTGCATTCCTTAGAGTCATTGCTGGCTGTTGTATTGCAGTATGAGCCAGTTTTGTTATCTTGACTACCTTGTTCTCTGGCAGGAGACAAAGCTGTCACTTGGAGTCCAGTATTAACCCTAGGAAGGATTGCACTTTTACTGGAGCTAATCTTGACTTGGGGGTATTTATTATCCATCCCAACTCTATTAGAGTTGACGTTACTTTTCTTACTCGGTGGGTGCAGTGGGTCTCCGACCTTCCTACCACAAGGAAGTCATCCAGGTATGGGACAAGCACTACATCCCGGGATCGAAGGTATGACATTACTTAGACCATCACATGGGTGAAGATCCTGGGAGCTGTAGACAGGCAGAATGGAAGGGCTGTATATTGGTAGTGAGTGACCTGACCTTGGACATTGAGCGCTACTCTCAAGTACTTCCGATATTCCTGATGTATTGGGATATGGTAATATGCATCTTTTAAGTCTATTACTGCCATGAAGGAGTGTTGGAATAGGATTTTTGTGGTCGACTTGATAGACTCCATCTTGAAGGAGCAATTCTCTACCGACTGAGTTTCTTCAGGTTCACTATGGTTCTCCAGGAACCATCCGGTTTTTGTATCAAAAAGGGGGGGGGGGGAGTAAAAACCCATTCCTTCATCCTGAAACGGGACTTCCTTTAGAAGAGGTCCCAAGACCTTTGTCTCCAGAGCCTATTGTTCCTGCTGGGACTTCCTTCAGGGTCTCACTATGAAATTTTGCCTGGGTGGATGGATGAATTTTATCTTTAAACCGTCTTTGATTATATTTAAAACCCACGTACTGGGGGAGATGTTTACCCAGGCCGGGAAGAAGAGAGAGAGCCTTCCCCCAACCGCTGATGTAATGTTATTGGGGGGATTTTTTTTGATGACGTAGAGGGCCCTTTGAACATGTAGCTCGACCCTCTTTTATCTTTAAAGTCCCAATTTCTCCTATCTCTTGGGGGGGCGACCTCTATTAGGTCTTCTACTCCGAAAGAAAGGTATTTTAGGTTCTCTAGAGAAACTCGGAAAGCTTTTCTTTTTGTCCCCTGCTTGTTCTAAGATTTCTTCTAATCTTTAACCAAAAAGAAATTGACCGTCACACGGGATGGAACACAGTTTATATTTGGATGGTAAATCCCCCGGACATCCTTTGAGCCACAAGGCTCTTCTTGCCGCATTGGACAGGCCCGCTGCTCTGGCTGTTAATCTTGCAGAATCTGCCGAGGAATATGCTAAAAAAGCCGCTGCTCCATGCACTACGCTCAAATTCACTAGGATGTCGTCTCTTGGTACTTTATCCCTCAGCTGATCCTCTATCTGCTGTAGCCAGATCATGAGAGCACGGGCAGTACATGTCCCAGCTATTGCTGGTTTTAATCCCCCAGCCGATGCTTCCCAGATGTGTCTGAAAAAGTCATCTGCTTTTTTGTCAAGCGGGTCCTTTAGTACACCAGAGTCTTCTAATGAAAAGGACGATTTTTTTAAGGAGCTGGCCACGGCGCTATCAGTTTTATGGATTTTATCCCAAGTTTCGGAGTCTTTCTCCTCAAAGGGGTACCTCCTCTTTGATGAGGAAGGTAAAGTACTCGACCTCTCGGGTTTTTTCCACTCCTTATTAGTGATGAGCGAATATACGCGTTACTCGAGATTTCTCGAGCATGCTCAGGGCCCCTCCGAATATTTAGTGCTCAGAGATTTAGTTTTTCTTGCCGCAGCTGAATGATTTACAGCTGTTACCCAGCATAAGTACATGTGGGGGTTGCGTGGTTGCTAGGGAATCCCCACATGTACTTATGCTGGCTAACAGATGTAAATCATTCAGCTGCAGCAAGAAAAAAATATATCTCCGAGCACTAAAAAATACTCAGAGGGCCCCTGAGTATGCTCGAGAAATCTTGAGTAACAAGTATATTTGCTCATCACTACTCCTTATCAATCAATGCTTTTATGTTCGCATTGACAGGGAACGTGTGTTTTCCTTTCTCCTCTGAACCCCCGAACATAACATCTTCTAATGATGTGCTTTTTCCTCCTTTAGGCCCATTGCAGCCCTGACTGCTTTAACCAATCTCTCTACATTCTCAGTTGGGAAACATGGTCGGCCCCCTCTGTCACTGTCCGAGGAGGATTCTGAGGACTGGGGAGAGGAGGAGGTAGCAGAGGGAGACAGGGATCTTCCCCGAGCTTCCTGTCCTAGAGAGGCCTCCGAATCTGTAGGCACCTTACGGCTTCTTTTTCTAGGTTTTTTAAGGTTTTTTTTTAAGGAGTCTTTTATTTCCGCCTAATGATCAAGCAGAAAAAATGGACCCAGTTACCATAAGGGTGACATTCACGTATATCGCTCACCATCGTTGTCAGTCAAGGGTACCGGTTTCGGAGGCAGGTCAGATGCACGTACAGAGTCCTTTCTGGACGCCGAGGAGTCTTGCCGGACAGGACGACTGCTGCTCCTACCACTCGAGCGGCTACTTATCCTGGTATGGCGGTGACTCGGCAAGGCATCTGGCGAGAGCTCCTGCTGCTGTGACGGCGGCTGTTGCTGCTCATGCTGCCCCACTTCCATGATGAAGCTTTGGGCATGAGTGCGTCTCCTGTGGTCAACCCCCATTTATGAGGGATTCACTGCAATCACCGCCATCTCCGGTGCCCAATGGTTGTCCCTCCCCCCTGCTACGCCACCGGGACCGTTTTTGCCAGCCAGTGTTTTTTTTCGTGGGTGCAGCCATCGTGGATCCGGCGCCCGCCCCCGATATCACGCGGGCATGCCCACTCTCAGTATGCCTTATGCATAAAGTCAGATGCGCAACCTAGAAGTGGCTGCCCCTCCTGGAGCTCCTGGACGCCCGAGGACCAGCGCACAGGCCCTGCCTGTTCTTCCACGCCGGGATGGGAGTGGATAAGGAGGACAAAATCTTCAACCGTGTTAAGCACAAGGGTCCCTGTCAGGACAGGAAACCCAACTGAAGCGACGGAGAGGTACCGCCCTTTTATTTTCAGTAGTGTTCCCGTTCTGACTGGGCGGATCCCCTCTCTCAGGTGTGCTGTCATGGGGGAAGGGAAAATAATTATTTTTTCTATAAAAGAGTTTATATTGTGTAAAAGTGCCAAAACATAAAAAAAACTATATAAATGAGGTATCACTGTAATCTTACTGACCCAAAGAATAAAACTGCCATGAATTTTACCACACATGGAATACCATAACCCCCCCACAAAAAAAAAAGAAGTTCCTGAATTACTGGTGTTTTGTTCATTCTCCCTCCCAAAAATCGGAATAGAATGCAATCAGTAAATATCACTTGCTCAAAAATGGTACCAATAAAAACGTCACCGCGTCCCACAAAAAACAAGCCCTCACATGACTGTGGGCCAAAATATGGAAAAAATATAGCTCTCAAAATGTGGTGATGCAAAAACTAATTTTTGCAATAAAAAGCATCTTTTAATGTGTGCCAGCAGCCACACGTGAAAACCTGACATAAATCGTGAATCGTTGTAACAGCACCAACCTGAAGAATTAAGTTGCGTAATCACTTACATCACCCGATGAACAGTGTAAAAAATATATAAAACCAATTCTTCACCTGCTGTTGATTTTTTTTTCATTTTGCTTCCCAAAGATCGCAGTAAGGCTCAGCGCACATTTATCCTGTGTTCTGCGCTGAGCGCTTGCCTAGGGGTTTCCATGCAAATCTCTGAAATATGTGATTCAAACAGAACCTCTGGCGGAAGATTCCCTATATTGAGGAAGATGGAGGCACTGTGGGCGCCGTCTGACCTGTGATCCGGAGGTGTCCGTGTTTTAGGTTTGCATAAAAGTCCCGTCGGCCACAGTTTTGTACACTTCTGAAAAGAAGGACACCGCTGAACAGAGGCCAGACAAAGTCCAGAGTAACTGCTACCTCATTATAGTGAATGGATCCCTCGGGTGTTTCATCCGAATCACGTCACTCAGAGATTTAGATGGAAACCCCAAAGTAAGTGCTCAGCGTAGAGAGCTAGATAAACGTGATTCCAAACGTTATGCAAAATGTTCCCAATAAAAGCTTCCACTCAATCCACAAAAAACAACTCCCCACTTAGGTCTGTCATATGTTAACGGAAATATAGGGGTCTTCCACGTTACTGGCAGTACAAAGGCTCTGGAAAAGCGAAATGGCTACTCACCCGCCAAAAGAAATTTAGCAAATTCTCCACACTTAAATCCAAATGCCCCCTCCCTTCTGAGCCCCACAGTGTACTTAAACCACATATTGCGCCCACGTTTGGTATTTCTAAATTTGCATCTCGGCTTCAGGAAAATGGCCGCCGCGATCTCCATCTGCGCACGCGCGGCATCCCGCGGCCATTTCCCTGAAGCCCCGTGCAGCAGAGCACGCCATCTGCGCACGCGTGGCCTCAGGAAGATGGCCGCCCCCACCGATGACAAGGGTAATAGCGCAGATCGCGCGCTTTTTCTTCACCTGCGCGCAGTGGATTCGGAACTTGGACATGCGCACACCACTACGCCACCAACGGAAAGCTGGGGAAGAAACAGCGATGTCACCACGCCCACCTGACCTGACCAGCCTGATTGACAGGCGAAAACGGCGACTTTGGTAATGTATTTTGCAGCATAGGTGGGGAATCAGGGTACACTACATACACTATTGTAACGCACAGCGCAGGCCCTATTTAACAGTATTTTTATCTCAATCTGAAAAAACGGGGTGACAGGTTCCCTTTAAGTATTGTGTGTAACATATCTCTGTGATTTAAGAGCGTGAAAATTCAAAGTTGGAAAATTGCGGCATTTTCAAAATTTTCACCACATTTCCGTTTTTTCACAAATAAATGCAAGTCATATCATGTAGTACAATATGTCACGAAAAACAATCACAGAATCACCAGGGTCCGTTGAAGAGTTCCAGAGTTATTACCGTATTTTTTGGACTATAAGACGCATCAGACCATAAGACACCCCTAGATTTTAGAGGAGGAAATTAGAAAAAAAAATGAAGCAAAAAAGGTGGTCAATTCTGTACTTAATATCCCCTATCCTGGTATTCATGGCCCCCTCATCCCTATCCTGGTAAGCATGGTTTCCTCATCCCTATCCTGGCATGCATGGCCCCCTCATGCTGGTACGCATGGCCCCTCATCCCCATCCTGGTTTGCATGGCCCCCCACATCCCTATTCTGGTAGGCACGGTCCCCATATCCTTATCCTGGTAGGCATGTCCCCCTTATCCCTGGCCTGGTAGGAATGGTCCCCCTCATCCCTATCATAGTATAGAGGGACCCATCTCAGTCCTGGTATGCATGGCCCCATCCTTATCCTTGTATGCATAGCCGCAACCAAATCCTGGTATGCAGAGCCCCACCCGAAAAACATTTAAAAAAAAAAATACACTTACCTTTCTCCGCTCCCTTGCTGAGTCTTATTCCGGTGCCAGCAGCTGCCTTATACTTGTAAGCAGTGCATGACAGGAACATCAAGCGCTGCTTACAAGCCGAAGGACAGCTGCCGAAATGCTCACTGATCTCCATGCCGGAACTTTTTGAGATTATCTCAAAAAGGCGATAGCTGAAGGTTTTACAATGACCCTCACAGTCCCCTGATCCGAATATCACTGAAAATCTATGACTAGACCTCAAAATAGCAATGCATGCAAGATGACGGAAATTGTCACAGAAATGGAAGAATTTTCCAAGGGAGAATGGATGAAAATCCCTTAAACAAGAATTGAAAGACTCTTGGCTGGTTCCAAAAAGTGTTTACAAGCTGTGATACTTTCAAAAGGGGATGCTACTAGGTACTAACCATGCAGGTGCCCAAACTTTTCCATCGCCTCATTTTCCTTTCGTAATTTTTAAAATGTAAAAAATACCAATTTTTTTTGTTTAATATACAAAGGAAATGTGTCACCTTTACCTTCAGCCCTTTTAGAGATCATTTCATCTTCGACTTGTTTAAATGTTGGCAATAACAGTAATTTTGACCAGAAGTGCCCAATCTTTTACATGTCACTGTAGTGTCTTGTATTAAAAGTATTAAAAGTATTACAAAATCCACAAATGTCTACGTTGTCCTCAAAGATAAAGAGTAATCAAATACAAATACAGAGTATCAGCTTTGGAACTAAATATAATGAAATTATGTAAAAAATATGGAATATTTGTTCAATTTTTTGCTCATTTAAAAAGACCTGTACCGTGCTAGAAAAAAAAAGCTAAAATCCTGACCTCCTTTGATTCTGCTGTTCTTTTCCATTTTGCGCTACGTCACTTAATTGCAAAGATATTCATATTTGTTTCTTCTGGAGTGCACTATGGGAAATCTCTTCTTTGGGGGGGGGGGGGGGGTGCTTTCACTCCTTCATCTTTGATACTGCCAATCACAACTCAGTAGCTGATCGATCAGTCCATTAGTCTCAACAGCTGTATAGTTACATAGTTAGTAAGGCCGAAAAAAGACATTTGTCCATCCAGTTCAGCCTATATTCCATCATAATAAATCCCCAGATCTACGTCCTTCTACAGAACCTAATAATTGTATGATACAATATTGTTCTGCTCCAGGAAGACATCCAGGCCTCTCTTGAACCCCTCGACTGAGTTCGCCATCACCACCTCCTCAGGCAAGCAATTCCAGATTCTCACTGCCCTAACAGTAAAGAATCCTCTTCTATGTTGGTGGAAAAACCTTCTCTCCTCCAGACGCAAAGAATGCCCCCTTGTGCCCGTCACCTTCCTTGGTATAAACAGATCCTCAGCGAGATATTTGTATTGTCCCCTTATATACTTATACATGGTTATTAGATCGCCCCTCAGTCGTCTTTTTTCTAGACTAAATAATCCTAATTTCTCTAATCTATCTGGGTATTGTAGTTCTCCCATCCCCTTTATTAATTTTGTTGCCCTCCTTTGTACTCTCTCTAGTTCCATTATATCCTTCCTGAGCACCGGTGCCCAAAACTGGACACAGTACTCCATGTGCGGTCTAACTAGGGATTTGTACAGAGGCAGTATAATGCTCTCATCATGTGTATCCAGACCTCTTTTAATGCACCCCATGATCCTGTTTGCCTTGGCAGCTGCTGCCTGGCACTGGCTGCTCCAGGTAAGTTTATCATTAACTAGGATCCCCAAGTCCTTCTCCCTGTCAGATTTACCCAGTGGTTTCTCGTTCAGTGTGTAATGGTGATATTGATTCACTCTTCCCATGTGTATAACCTTACATTTATCATTGTTAAACCTCATCTGCCACCTTTCAGCCCAAGTTTCCAACTTATCCAGATCCATCTGTAGCAGAATACTATCTTCTCTTGTATTAACTGCTTTACATAGTTTTGTATCATCTGCAAATATCGATATTTTACTGTGTAAACCTTCTACCAGATCATTAATGAATATGTTGAAGAGAACAGGTCCCAATACTGACCCCTGCGGTACCCCACTGGTCACAGCGACCCAGTTAGAGACTATACCATTTATAACCACCCTCTGCTTTCTATCACTAAGCCAGTTACTAACCCATTTACACACATTTTCCCCCAGACCAAGCATTCTCATTTTGTGTACCAACCTCTTGTGCGGCACGGTATCAAACGCTTTGGAAAAATCGAGATATACCACGTCCAATGACTCACCGTGGTCCAGCCTATAGCTTACCTCTTCATAAAAACTGATTAGATTGGTTTGACAGGAGCGATTTCTCATAAACCCATGCTGATATGGAGTTAAACAGTTATTCTCATTGAGATAATCCAGAATAACATCCCTCAGAAACCCTTCAAATATTTTACCAACAATAGAGGTTAGACTTACTGGCCTATAATTTCCAGGTTCACTTTTAGAGCCCTTTTTGAATATTGGCACCACATTTGCTATGCGCCAGTCCTGCGGAACAGACCCTGTCGCTATAGAGTCACTAAAAATAAGAAATAATGGTTTATCTATTACATTACTTAGTTCTCTTAGTACTCGTGGGTGTATGCCATCCGGACCCGGAGATTTATCTATTTTAATCTTATTTAGCCGGTTTCGCACCTCTTCTTGGGTTAGATTGGTGACCCTTAATATAGGGTTTTCATTGTTTCTTGGGATTTCACCTAGCATTTCATTTTCCACCGTGAATACCATGGAGAAGAAGGTGTTTAATATGTTAGCTTTTTCCTCGTCATCTACAACCATTCTTTCCTCACTATTTTTTAAGGGGCCTACATTTTCAGTTTTTATTCTTTTACTATTGATATAGTTGAAGAACAGTTTGGGATTAGTTTTACTCTCCTTAGCAATGTGCTTCTCTGTTTCCTTTTTGGCAGCTTTAATTAGTTTTTTAGATAAAGTATTTTTCTCCCTATAGTTTTTTAGAGCTTCAATGGTGCCATCCTGCTTTAGTAGTGCAAATGCTTTCTTTTTACTGTTAATTGCCTGTCTTACTTCTTTGTTTAGCCACATTGGGTTTTTCCTATTTCTAGTCCTTTTATTCCCACAAGGTATAAACCGCTTACACTGCCTATTTAGGATGTTCTTAAACATTTCCCATTTATTATCTGTATTCTCATTTCTGAGGATATTGTCCCAGTCTACCAGATTAAGGGCATCTCTAAGCTGTTCAAACTTTGCCTTCCTAAAGTTCAATGTTTTTGTGACTCCCTGACAAGTCCCCCTAGTGAAAGACAGGTGAAACTGCACAATATTGTGGTCGCTATTTCCTAAATGCCCAACCACCTGCAGATTTGTTATTCTGTCAGGTCTATTAGATAGTATTAGGTCTAAAAGTGCTGCTCCTCTGGTTGGATTCTGCACCAATTGTGAAAGATAATTTTTCTTGGTTATTAGCAGAAACCTGTTGCCTTTATGGGTTTCACAGGTTTCTGTTTCCCAGTTAATATCCGGGTAGTTAAAGTCCCCCATAACCAGGACCTCATTATGGGTTGCAGCTTCATCTATCTGCTTTAGAAGTAGACTTTCCATGCTTTCTGTTATATTTGGGGGTTTGTAACAGACCCCAATGAGAATTTTGTTGTGACTGGCAGCGTCTGGAAGGGAGTAGCGAGTCCCCCAGAGAAGACTGAAGAAACAGCTAGTTGCAATACAGACAAGAGATTTCACATACTGCGCTCATAAATGTGAATATCTCTGAAATGGAGTGGCGCACCGCAAAAGTGAAAAAGATATATAGCAGATTTAGGGGATCTCAGGGATGTTTACAAGTTATTTAAAGAGAATCTGTCAGCAGGTTTTTGCTAGAGTCAAAGAGACCCTGAATCCAAAGATGCAACACTTAATGTACTGGGTGTAGCAGTTCTGACACAGTTTTTAGATTTAGCAATGCAGCAGAAAGCTGCCCCTACATACACCAAGCTCTTTAGGTACATTGTCTATAGACAGTGAGCTGCTTATTAGAGGAAGGGGTGGAGACTGCAGTCACAGCAATGATAATGCCCTAGTGATAAAATCTTCAGAGTAAGTAAACAACAGCACACAGTTTGACATGTGACACACTGTTGAATGGTGTTTAACCCCTGCTTCATGCTGTCCTCAGATTACATAGCAAAAACCTGTTGACAGATTCCCTTTAACTCTTTTTTTAACAAGCTATTTAAAAAAGAGGCATAATCATGCATACATGTGTTTTCTAACAACCTTGCATATTCCTTGTTTAGACGATATACATGATTTAACAGGTGAAAGCAGTCAGTCCTACCTGTGCACCATCGCCCGGTTGTAAATCCTGTACATGCAGTACATACAGTACTTCAGCTCCCTATATACTTTTCTATACGTGCCTTAGTTAGAAGCTAGGAATCTTTGCTTGGTAATGAGAAGTCCTCTCCTAGACAAGTACGAAAAGTCATAGAAAAGCTCCCTATTCACAATTACAACGTGTTCCCTTTCATAGCGGCCAATACTCGAGCTGTGGTTTGAAAATATAATGATGCAGAACCCTTGTTTGTGGTGCTACACAATGGCTGTCAATCCAATTTTCCAGCTAACAGGTTTATAACAATTCAGATCACAACACATTAGATGGCCTTGCTCACTCAGTTATGATCCCCTAATGAACTTTTACCAGACACTACAAGGTCAGGCACTGAACAATAACTGAAGAGAAGAACAATAGGCAACACAGATTTTGCAGGGCGACAATTCATTTCTGAAATTACATGGTAAAACTACACTCCGACAATGTACTTTAAAGCGTACCTCCACCTATATAGCTAAATTATAATCGCGCAAAAATGAGCAGTGATCATGCATCAAGATCTATTGCATAGCCGACTGCTGTATGTGGTCTATACTGCGCGCGGCTCATATTCACGCACATGGCGTCCTGCTCTATCTCCTAAGCTTCCATGCCCAGTAAGGAGGGCCGCACTGCAGAGGCACATTACATCCTACAGACCCGTCTCTCCTGGATATTGGGGCTTAGCAGAAAGAACTGCTCACTTCGTGTCCTAGTACATGCTGTTGTACAACATGGAAAGTTATGGAAGTTTGCAAGTCTTTTTATCTGAACATTTTGAATTTATTCCAGTAAAAACAGAAAAAATGCATGTCAGTGGCTTCCAAACCCCCGCCTATTTCCCGGTCTTCAATTGCATTGATATCAGCTAGAGATGAGCAAATTTGCTTGGGTTCCCTCTTATTCGGCAAGCTATAGCATAAAATATCGACCAATACCTCACATATTTTATATGTATTTTCTGCAGTTTATTTTTCAAAATTTTAAAATTACAAAAAGGAAAGGCAATATTTGTGCAGGTGTCTTCGATCAGTAGAACAACGTACTACAACTCCAGAGTCTTCTAAATCTTTCAAAAGGTCTGTTGCAGTCAAGTAGGGGGTTCTGATTTGACGCTCTAATAATCCTGTGGACAGCTCTCACTGAAAATTTGCTTGATCTTCCAGACCTTATCTTGACCTGCACTGTTCCCATTAACTGCCATTTCTTAATTACATTTCCAACTGAGGAAAAGGCAACTTGAAACGCTTTGCCATCTTTTTATACCCTTCTCCTACTTTGTGGGCCATCACCATTTTCAGAAAGCTAGGCAGCTGCTTAGAAGAATCTATGACACAAGCTTTTAAGAGGAGGTTGGGTTTTAATAAAGCTGGGAAATTTGCATCACCTGGCCTTTCCTAACAATGATAGTGGACAAACCATTACCCTAACAAGCTAATTAAGATCTGAAACCTTTCTTTAAAAAGAGAATATATATATATATATTTTTTATTTTTTTTTGTCTAAAATACAAGGGAAATGTATCATCTTTAACTTTAGGCCTTTTAGAGATCATTTCATCTTCAATTGTCTTAACTGTTCACAATAATAGTAATTTTGACCAGGGGTGCCCAAAATTTTAAATGCCTCTGTAGATCTTCTTGGACATAGGTTTGAAGACAAATGCTGAGAAGTTGTCTCCAATTCTCAAATGACCGTTGGCGTTAAGTCAATTCATCAATTTTTGCACTTTGCTAATAAAGCCATTTTATTCCTCACATTTCATCTCAGACAGCATTCATCTCAGCGATGATTCGTAAGTGTGCTAATCTAAAGGTTTGGAATCTAGAGGCTGAGAACACACTTCTCTCCCTAAAACAGGCAAACAGGCCTTCTCCCTTGCTCCTGTATTACATAGGCCTGAGATCAACAAACAATTCTTCCTGGAAGAGAATTCTTCATCCTGTGGAGAAGGGGCAGTTCTAATGCAGAAGTCTTCCTTTGGTCGAATGGTCACCTGCAATTTCATCTCTAAGGCCTTCCACGCCCCTGAATGTAACTACTCGATTGGCGATCGTGAATTGTTGGCGATTAAGGTGGCTCTTGAAGAGGCAGTTCATCCGGTCATCATATACACTGACCATAAGAACTTGGCCTATCAGCAGTCTGGACAAATGCTAAATCCACGTCAAGCTAGGTGTTCACTGTTCTTTGTCCACTTCGACTTAGTCCCTCATTTTCGGCAAGCCACCAAGATCGTCAAAATGGATGCGCTTTCTAGGTCCTTCCTACCAACTGACCAAGAGGAGGAACCCAAGCTTATCACTGAGTCTTCCAAAATGGTCACTGTGTCTCTGGTAAAAGTGCCCCAGATTCATTCAGGGAAGACTTTAGTATTGGAATTGTGTAGGCAGTAAGTTCTACTATGGGGTGTCACGTGCACACTTCTCAACACGTGACATGGAGTGCGCTTGCACGGATTAACTTATCTCCTCTCACTCAATCCAGCTCGCAATCTCTGTTTTAGGTTATAAAGTGAGCATCACACCCCGACATATCCAGCACATCCCCAAAATCTTTTACTGTCAGACAATCAAAAGGTCACACAATCTCTATTGGAGATTCTATTTAGAGCATATCACCATTTGGATTCTTTTAGAGCATAAAAGGTCAAACTTAAAGATTTTAAGCTTTAATATAAAAATATACTGTGCTTACAATAAATATATAAAAAAAGATAAAAATAAAAAGAGACAAATATGTAACAGTTCTAAAATAAAAAGGGAGAAATAACTAATCGTTTCCGTCTACAGTTATCATCTGTTTTCCTGAGGGAAGGAGAAGAGAATTATGGATTACATCAGCCCTTAAGCAGCCCCCACATGTGAACACTTCTCTCTGTGTCACCCAGCTTTTTATAGTCCTGCTCATAGGCTCATATTTCCAGGATTACCCGAATTGGTCCTTTTAAAGGATACTGTTAATAAGTGGATGACTGGCTAAGCTGTGGCATTTCAAATCTCCTGTGTCTCCCTATACAGACAGTAGGAAATATTCTGCCTAGTACAGACCATTTGCTAACTCCCCCCTTTAAACTCAGAATCCAGGTGCTAAAAGCCCCTTTGTGCTTACAATACTGGTATATCCAGTTTTACCCTTTCGTCAAGTAAATGCAACTCTACTGCTGTTATGATTTTCCTTTATGGATTATATATTTCCTTCACAGGGAGCACTCTTCAAAGTTGGCTGGTCATGCCGGGCAGAGAAAGACTTCGCAACTTATCCAGCATCATTACACCGGTCTACAAAAAAAAAAAAAAAAAAAAAAAATCAGGTGCCAAGCTTTTTTGAATGGATTTCGAGTTTGAGGGTACTGAATTAAAAAATCCCATTACTTTGGTTAATTTGCTCTAGTTTTAGAGATATATACTCGAGTATAAGCTGACGCGAGTATAAGCCGAGGCACCTAATTTTGCCAAAGAAAACTGGGTAAACTTATTGACTCAAGTATAAGCCGGATATGCATTGTCCCTTCTTCTTTGTCCTGTATGCGTGGCTCCCCCCATAGCTGTCCTGGTATGCGTGGCTCCCCCCATAGCTGTCCTGGTATGCGTGGCTCCCCCCATTGCTGTCCTGGTATGCGTGGCTCCCCCCATAGCTGTCCTGGTATGCATGGCTCCGCCCATAGCTGTACTGGTATGCGTGGCTCCCCCTGTCGCTGTCCTAGTATGTGTGGCTCTCCCCGTAGCTGTCCTGGCATGCGTGGCTCCTCAGTCCTGTCTGGTATGTGTGGCTCTCCCCATCACTGTCCTGGTATGCGTGGCTCCCCCATCCTGTCCTTGTATGCATGCTTCCTATTACAAAAAAAAATCCTACTCACCCTCCAACATGCCCTCGCAGCATCTCGTTGGTGTCGGCTTTCAGTTGCACCGCTCATTAAGCTGATGAATATTCCCTCCACGCCTATGGGAGTGGGGATGCGTGCATATTCATTACCTTAATGAGCGCTGCCACGTGATCACTCAGCACTGGAAGCCGGCACCAACGAGATGCTGCGAGGGCATGCTGGAGAGCGAGTAGGATGTCTTCTGGAAGCCGGCGGCTGCATCTGTCACGGTGCGCACTATAAGAGAAAGTAATATTAATTTCTCTTTAGCAGCGGCACAGGCTTTAGCCACAGTCGCCGACTCCTGCCTCTGTGACCTGCTGCTCCGCCGCTCCCATTCCCGTGCCGGCTTTCTGGGACAATGACTCGTGTGTAACCCAAAAGGGACGTTTTCAGCACAAAAAATGTGCTGAAAAATTCGGCTTTTACACGAGTGTATACGGTAATTCATCCATGAAAATAATGCATTCACCCAATGTGACTTGTGTGTGATAAATGAAATAAATTTTGGTCTGTCTTTTGACTCTTTATTTTAGATTTCAATTTGAAGGCTTACATACTATAAAAGCGGCATTATGAAGCCAGAATTCTAATGTAATTATTAGGCTACGTTTCCATGATCAGGAATAGAAACGTTTGGGAGGCATTGTATGTTCACTGTGTCCAAAACGCTGCGTTCTTGTTGCTGCACTTGTTTGTTTGTCAGCACATGTAGATTCACCGCAAGCAATGACATTCAGTTGGTCAAAATCTGCAGCGGAGACTAGCGTCTCTGCAACAGAAATTGACATGCTGCGGCTCGTAAACCCACACCGCAGCTGAGTTTACGCAGCGCTAAATAGAAGAACAGTGGGCATGGGTTTTCTATAAATCCCATCAACGGGGGGAATAATGCAGAATGAAGCGTTTTGGACAGCATTAGAAGCACAGATGGGCTGCGTCCAAAACTATGCTATTCCTGATCGCAATCTTAAATATTTCAGAAACTACAGCTAATCTGGCAAAACCGAAGTCATTGTTAATTAGCATCATACACTTAATATAAAACCGTTCAGACATCGATAGCACCAAAATCACTGTATACCACTGTTATTGGTGGCCAACCATGCAAAAGGATATTATTGAATTTGTTTCAGCCTGTCCTTCCTGTGCTCGTAAAAAGCCTCCCAGGCAACTTTCATCGAAGAGACTTTTACCACTTCCTGTGGCTTCAGTTCAATGGCCGCACATCACTGTGGACTTTATTAAGGATCTCCATATGCCCCCTGGATGCTCCGCCATCTGGGTGGTGGTGGACCGCTTCTCGAAGATGGCTTACTTTACCCCATTGCCTGGTCTTGTGTCTGCTCCTGTGCTCACTGAGAAGTTTATTCAGCACATCTTCAGCCTTCACTCCACATTGTTCCCGAGAGAAGCGTCCGGTTCGCATCCTGATTTTGGAGAGCTAATTGTAAACTTTTGAATGTGGTCTTGGGACTTCTCTTTTGCATACCATCCTCAATTCAACAGGTGGAGAGGTTCAACCAGAATCTGTATATTTTTCTGCTGCATTTCATGAATGTGCACTACCACGACTGGGTCAAGATTTTTCCCTGGGCGGAGTTATCCTATAATAATCATATAAGCGACGTGTCTGCAAAGTCACCATTATTCATAGTCAATGGTCAGCAGCCGGGTTTTACTCTTCCAGTATGGGCCGCTTCTGGCATCCCTGCAGCCGATACTCTCACCAAAGATTTTGCCAAGATCTGGGAGGACACCAAAGCCACTTTCATAAGTCATCCGAATGGTTAAAAAGGCATGCTGACAAAAGAAGCATGGATCCACATTGTTTTCGCCCAGGGGTTAATGTGTGGCTTTCCTCAAGATACTCACATCTCAAGGTTCAATCTCACAAGTTGGGTCTTCGCTTTTTCGGTCCCTTCGAGGTCGTCAAGCAAACCAATGCCGTGTGATACAAGTTGAAGCTTCCAGCTTCGTTATGCGTGCCTAACTCCTTCTACATAGCTCTCACCAAGCAACTCATCTTGAGACACTTCAAGGATCTAGGTTCCACGCCTGCACCAGTCTGCTGGGAGAATGTCTTTGAGGTGATGAGTATCTTGGCCATGAAGAAGCTGAGGGTTAAAACTTTTTTCCTGGTGGATTGGACAGGACTTAGTCTCGAAGAGAGATCGTGGGAGCCCAAGAAAAATATTTATGCCCCACCATTTCAAATTCTGAGAGGAGGGAGACTAACGGAAGGGGGGGGACTGTGACACCATCATCCCTGTATGTTTTCCCCTTCACCTACCAACAGGGGCGCCAACATGCCTCATGCCTCAACATGCGGCACAGCCACTCAACGGCATCTCCTTCTCCAGATTCCAGCTCCCAGGGATCGCACACATCATCCGGTAATGGACTTAGGGCATGCACTCCTCGCTTTTTAAAAGGGCAGCACGAGCACTACAGAAATATCCTCAGCCTATAGCTGGGAGGCATTAGGTATTTAAGGCACCCTCCCCTGTAGGGAGCTGCCTCAGCAACTTCAGCATCTAGTGTTTCTCTAAGCTACTAGTCTGTTGTTGGGTCTCTGTTCCTGTACACGTTCTGTGATCCTGCACTAGTACCTGTCCAGTGATACTGATCACATCCTGTCTAAACTAGCCACTCAGTGGTTTAACCCGTCTGTCTAAGCCAGCACCAGTATCCATACCGCCAGTGATCCTGATCCTGTCCTGACTGTCACTCCGAATCGATATCTGCATCCTTGACCCCTTAGGTCAGCTGCTGCAGTATTGGTGACTGCCCTGGAGTGGTGCCTGGCGGCTACCTGCAGCACAAGCCTAACCTCACCATAAGAGGCATTAGTAAAGAACCAGGTAGCTGCTTAGTTATGCCCTTCCAGGTTAAACCCAGCCATTGGAAAGTGGGTCCACATACACCAGCGTGACAGTACCATTAGAGTGGATCTCTCATAAGATATATCATTCTGTTAAAGGGCACCGCTTTATTATGACAGGTCTAATAAACTTTCATGCCAAATGGCACCAAAAATAGTTTAAATTGGTTAAATTGATGCCTGATCTAATAGTATGGGCATTATTAATATGCTGTAAGCCAGGCACTGGGCATTACCTGTGTGTGACCGCCGCCCTATATGAGCCTCTTTTTTGCAATCTAATATTAAGCAATCACCCCCTCCATGGATTGGTAGGCTGTAAGTGGTTGTCTTATCAGTATTTTGCACCTTTGTTGCCGCCATCTTTATTACCTGGGTTTGCTGCACCCTGATAGTGCATTTGTTCGGAGACATAGGCAGGTAAGCATTGCAGTTCCTTTGTGCTGTATTAATTCTTAAATTTTTGGAGGATTTTTAGTCCTCTTTTTGTGATTTTTCTATGCTTGTGAAACCTCAGGCAGATTTTTTTTCCATACAAGTTGATGAATCTTTGATGGTAAAAACTGACACTGACCAAACTCCAATGAAAATATTATTATAAATTTATTTATATAGCGCCAACATATTCCGCAGCACTTTACAACTGTAGAGGGGATTTGTACAGACAATAGACATTACAGCATAACAAAAATCACAGTTCAAAATAGATACCAAGAGGAGTGAGGGCCCTGCTCGCAAGCTAACAAACTATGAAGAAAAGGGAAGACACGAGAGGTGGATGGTAACAATTGCTTTCGTTGTTTGGACCAGCCATAGTGTAAGGATCGGGTGTTCATGTAAAGCTGCATGAACCAGTTAACAGCCTAAGTATGTAACAGTACAGACACAGAGGCCTATTAAATGCATAAAGTGTATGAGAACATGATACGAGGAACCTGATTATGGTTTAAAGGGCCACTGTCACCCCCCTCCAGCCGTTATAAACTAAAAGAGCCACCTTGTGCAGCAGTAATGCTGCATTCTAACAAGGTGACTCTTTTAGTTTTTGTTGCTGAGATTCCCACAATAAAGGTATTTATAATTTTGCTCAAATACCTGTCTTTGTCCGTGGAGGCGGGTCTGAAGCCCCCTCTTTGAAGCGCCCAACTGCCGTCAGTCATCTCTTCTGGGGCGATTGTCGCCGCCCCCTCAGCACTGTTATTGTCCGAAATCCGGCGCCTGCGCTCTGCTCTTCTGCCTGGAGCAGGCGCATAGAGCAGCGGCCGTCCTAGCTCTGATGCCGGGTTCCGGTCTGCGCCTGTGCGGGCAGTGCGGCCACCCTGTTACTGAATCCCCGCCCCGCCCCGCACTGTGTTATGCATTATGCACAGTGCGGGGCGGGGATTCAGTAGCAGGGTGGCCACACAGGCGCAGACCCTTTAAGTTGTTTGAATTCGCCACAAAGGGATAGTTAGATTATAGCGTTGAGGCGGTAGGCCAGTCTGAACAAATGCGTTTTTAAAGCACGCATTAAACTGTGGGGATTGGGGATTAATCGTATTAACCTGGGTAGTGCATTCCAAAGAATTGGTGCAGCATGTGAAAAGTCTTGGAGACGGGAGTGGGAGGTTCTGATCATTGAGGATGTTAACCTCAGGTCATTAGAAGGACAAAGAGCATGGGTAGGGTGGTAGACTGAGACCACAGAGAAGATGTAGGGTGGTGTTGAGCCATGGAGCGCTTTGTGGATGAGGGTAATAGTTTTGTACTGGATTCTGGAGTGGATGGGTAACCAGTGTAATGACTGGCGCACAAGGTAGAGGCATCGGTATAACGATTGGTGAGGAATATGATCCTGGCTGCAGCATTCAGGACAGATTGGAGTGAGGAGAGTTTGGATTATTGTAACTCTCTGCTATTCGGCCTCCCTCTTACCAGACGAGAATGAACAAGTGAAACAGTAAGAGTTTTTGCAGAGTCGAAAGTAAGAAAAGGGCGAATTCTAGAAATGTTTTTGAGATGCAGATCAGAAGAGCGAGCCAGTGATCGGATGTGGGGGGTGAATGAAAGCTCGGAACCAAGTATGACCCCAAGGCAGCGGGCATGTTGCTTGGGAGTAATGGTGGAACCACACACGAGATGGCAATGTCAGGCAAAAGTAGGTTAGTAGAGGGAGAGAACACGAGGAGTTTAGTTTTTGACAGGTTCAGTTTCAGATAGAGGGAGGACATGATGTTAGAGACAGCGGTACGACAATCACTGGTGTTTTCTAAAAAGGCAGGCGTGATATCAGGAGAAGAAGTGTATAATTGGGTATCATCAGCATAGAGATGGTACTGGAACCCAAATCTACTGATTGTTTGTCCAATAGGGGCAGTATACAAAGAGAAGAGGAGGGGGCCTAGGACTGATCCTTGAAGAACCCCAACAGTAAGGGGAAGGTGAGAGGAGGAGGAACCAGCAAAAGATACAGTGAAGAAGTGGTCAGAGAGATAGGAGGAGAACCAGGAGAGAATGGTGTCATTGAGGCCGATGGAGTGTAGCATAGTGAGGAGGAGCTGATGATCCACAGTATCGAATGCTGTGGAGAGATCCAGGAGAATTAGCATGGAGTGGTGACCATTAGATTTAGCTGTTAGTAGGTCATTAGAAACTTTAGTGAGGGCAGTTTCAGTAGAGTGTAAAGAGCGGAAACCAGATTGAAGAGGGTCGAGAAGAGAGTTATCTGAGAGATAGCGGATAAGACGGGAGTGGACCAGGCGTTCGAGGAGTTTAGAGATGAAGGGAAGATTAGAGGCAGGTCTATAAATAGCGGCACAGTTTTGGTCGAGGAATGGTTTTTTAAGTAATGGATGCATGATGGCATGCTTAAATGAGGAGGGAAAGATACCGGAAGAGAGAGAGAGAGAGAGGTTGAATATTTTTGTTAGGTGAGAGGTGACTGGAGGAGATGTGACGGAATGGGGTCACTGGTGCAAGTGGTCGGGTGAGCAGATGCAAGGAGCCTGATTACTTCTTATCAAAAACACTGATGAAGCAAAGACCCTTTTTTGTATAATAGAAAAATTACTGATGTCTGAATGAGGACTAAGACTATGTGCTCACGATCAGGATATAGCAGAACTTTGGACACAAAGTATTTTCGCTGCATCCAAAACGCTGCGTCCTTATCACGCAGGTAAATATCACGAAGGGAGTTATAAGTGACACTAACCGATGCTATCTCCTGGGAAGACAGGACCTGGAGATAACCACAGACTCCCAGGAATGCGAGGCAAGCAAGCGAGAGACACTGCTTCAGGCCTGACAAGACCTGAATCACCTGACTGCTGGAGGGCATGGCCTAAGCTCCAGGGAGATAGAAGCTGAAGGAAAACGCCTAGAAAGGTAACTAAAGAACTGAGCTACCAAGGGGCACAGATGGAGACAAAAACAGACCAGGCCGGGGTCAAAGCACGGGATAGCGTAACGGTACCAAGGGACTAGACAGAAAGGATAGTAGGGGCCAAGCAGAGGTCAATACCAAACGGACAGAGAAAGTACAGAGACGGAATACAACGAACAGTAACCAGCAAACAGACCGAGTCAAAAGCCAAGGAATCAAGCAAACAGCACAAAACACACTCAGGGGTCAATACACTTAGCCAAGGGCGGAAGTATCACTTAAAGGAAACTCCCAGATGGAGAATATAAGAAGTCCATGCAGGATCAATGTGAGGCCACAGGAATTAACCCTAGAAGAACCAACCCAGACAAACCATGACAGTAAATAAGCATGTGCTCATTAAACCATGAGGGTTTACAGCATGCAATGAATGGCTATGGGTGAGACTAGCGTCTCCGCTGCAGATAATTGACATGCAGTGTCTGGAAAAGCCGCGCCACAGGTGAGTTTATGCAGCAGTAAATAGAAGCACGGTGGGCAGGAGATTTATAGAGATCCCATCCACTGTGCTTGTAACCTAGAATGCGGCATTTACTCAGCGGAGGTGAGATGCATCCAAAACGCTGCTATTCTGGATCGTGGGCACGTACCATAAGAGTGGTGTGTTTAGGAGTCGTGTCAGAAGAGGAAGCATATTTTTGTGCATAATTCTATGCAGCAGGATGACAGCAAATGTATCTCATAGCTTCCAAAATGGCTGCTGAGTATTAAAGGGGTAGTCTTGTCCAAATTGATAAGTCTGCAGTCCCGCTGTGTAACTGCAGACTTATGAATCCCCCCAGCCCTCCCAATATGCACTGCAGGGATCGCCAGTTTTTGAGCCAGGAATGGATGGTATGTGGGAGTTATACATACTCCCGGCCAGAGCCAGTCCAGTGGGCTTGGCCTAGCTTCCATACACTTGTACGGAACAAGGTCACGCATACTGGACAGGCTTAGGTCGGGAGAATTTATAAAGCATACCTTGAGATTCATTAGTCTGTGGTCATATAGAGTGACTGCAGACTTATCGATTTGGACCGGACCACCCATTTGAATTCATCCCTGGTTCCAGCTGATAGAACAATTCAGAAGCTTATTCCGCTGCCCTAGCAAGTAAAACACTGTACGGACTAGGCGTTAATTCACACAACCATTCTTTGGTCTGCGCGCTGTCCCTGGTGGGCTACACATGGGCCTTATAATAGTCAATGGCACAATTCATATGGCCGAATTTCCTCACAGACCTTGTGTCCATCAGGCTTCGTCCCACAGAATCAGTCGCATAAAACTGTGTGAAATGACAGCTGAACTTGTGTCGTGTCTCTCATATATTATTGGCCTATTGTAAAACTTTAAGACTTATGCTTACGGGTTACTTTTTGATTTTCAGTGGAAAGTAATTTCTTAGAAAAAAATATATATTCTCAGTAGTAGTAAATGTGGAAACCACAGACAGGCTTTTTAGTGGGTGAATGCATTTTCCATTCCTATGGATATACTATTCCCTGGTTATCTCACAGCTCTGCACAGCTAATAAATCTAGATTTTATGTGCGACGACCTTGAGAAATGATGATAAGGCGCAGTGCTGCGAGCGCTCAGGCCTGGGCTTTTATGTCACGCTGTACAACTGTCCTGTTTAATTGAGATTTCCCAAACAACAGATAGACAGACAAAGCCAATGGGGAACGCACATCTGTCCCATTTGTTTTATGGGAAGTAGAAAAGGCTGCATCTTGTTAAACACATCATTACCCGGCTTTATTTCACGTCGGCGGAGGCACCACTGGCCATAATCAGCTTTACACAAAGTTCCATTCCTGACTCTGCGTCCTGTGCGTCTTTTATAGGGTGTACGGGGAAGACAGGCTGGATAAAAACACCAGAACACCAGGGAAATCAGACAAACAAAGCCCCTGCATAAACAAAGCCCAGGAGAGATCTTCAGCCGCTTCCTTTTGTCTCCTCATAAACAAGCAACAAAGTAATTCTACGTATGTCTCAAGAAAGAACACATAACTGTGACCTAGTCATTTATAGAGAACATGCAGAACACAGTCCTAAAATGGACAGTCCAGGAATAGGAACACTTTGGAATCCTCTACTAATGTATTTTATGAGACAGATATTAACCTCCTGAGGCCGCATTCTCAAAGACTGCCACATGGGGGCAGCACTGAGATAAATCACATATTAGCTGGAAATCAGCAATAATTCTTCATTGAACACGAGATCCATTTCTCTGTGGTGGATGATAGGGGGGAGGGTGTGCGATTTGCTACCGTTCTAATGAAGCAGGAAAATTAACTTCCCAGTTGCTCACTATGAAACAATCAGCAAAATATATGGCAAGTGGTTTCCAGCCTAAAAGACATCCTGACTGCTAACGGGCTGACTTACCCTGGGATTTTTCTGTAATGTACTCAGAAATGGCTGCATATCTGCTAAAGAAGTATGATTTGGCCAATACATCATGGAGTGGAGGCTGACTTACCAACATGGGACTTACATATGACAGTTACGAACACAAGAAAAAAAAGCAACCAACACATACTCACCTAATCGATCACCTCTCCGGATGCCCCACTACTCGCTGCCCGAAGTCCACATCTTTGGCCTCTTCACAACTAGCTTTAAGCAAGTAGTAAATCCGTGTTATCATGAAGCCTTCAGCAACACATTTTTAAACCTGACATGGGTCAAGATGTGACTCTTTTTTTCCTCCAGAGACAAGGAAACATGTTCTCTTCTGAACTGTAGTAAGCAGGCTCGGACTGGCCCACTGGAGAATCGGAGGATTCTCCGGTGGGCCCAGGCACTGACACCTGCTGGCATACTGGCCCGCAGCTGCCTAGGGCCCCCACTGCTCCAGGGGCCCCCAGCCAGTGGCTATGGGGCCCCTGAGTCAAGGGGGCCCACCCTGTGCCAGCGGAGCAGCAGCTGGAGACAGGATCCTGTCCCCACTGCTAAAGCAAAATAAATATTCACGCTTCCCCACGCCCATATGGGTGTGGAGAGGCGTGAATACCATTTCTCTTTAATAGTGGGCAGCGTTAGCCGCAGGCTGCAGCTAACACTGCCCGCATGTAAAGCCCCACCACCGCACCACACACACAAAGCACTGCACCACATACACACACACAAAGCACCGCACCACATACACACACACGCAGGCACACAGACACACAGCGCAGCACATCCCGGCATCCTGCTTCCTGTCTGAGACAGCCCAGCTGGATGACGTCATCACCCAGCGCTCTGTCTCAGATAAAGCTGCCGGCTAGATGGCGGTGGGGGGGAATGATGGAGGTGATGGGCAATGATGGTGAGGGGAGGCAAAGATGAAGATTATGGGCAATGATGGTGGGGGACGCAATGATGGAAGTGATGGGCAAAGATGGTGGGGGAGGCAATGATGGAGGGGATAGGCAATGATTGTGGGGGAGGCAATGATGCAGGTGATGGGCAATGATGGCGGTGGGGAGAGACAATGATGGAGGTGATGGGCAATGATGGTGGGGAAGGAAATAATGGATGTGATTAGGCAATAGTGGGGGAGGCAATGATGGAGGTGATGGCAATATGGCGGTGGGGGAGGCAATGATGGAGGTGATGGGTAATGATGGTGGTGGGGGAGGCAATGATCAAGGTGATGAAATGGGCAATGCTGGTGGTGGGGGAGGAGGCAATGATGAAGGTGGTGATAAGGACAATGATGGGGGTGGAGAAGGGTTGCATTGTACTTTATGAGGGGGCTACAGTATATTCTGTGGTGGGGCTGCATTGTTCTCAGGGGACTACATTAAATTCCGGGGGGCTACATATTACTATATGAGGGGGCTACAGTATATTCTGTGGTGGGGCTGCATTATTCTCTCGGGACTACATTATATTCTGGGGGGCTACATCATACTATATGAGGGGGGCAGCATTATCCCCTATGAAGGGGCTACTTTATACTCTATGGGGGGCTGCATTATATTATATTCTTTGTTGGGCTGCATTATACTATATGAGGGGGGCTGCACCTTATGAGGGTGCTACATTATATTCTATGGTGGGGACTGCATTTTATTCTATGAGAGGGGCTGCATTATATTCTATGAGGGGGCTACCCCTCTATGATTCTACCCCAACCCCAGCTATTAAGATGTGTACTACCTTATATTATACCCTGATATTAGCGTGTTTTACCACACAATTGGTGGTCTTGTATTTATTTCTATGCAGCTACATACTGGGACCCAAGAATGATTTTCTCTGGTGGGCACAGGGTGCTCCAGTCAGATGCTGGTGGTAAGCATACTACAGCAATGGCTGATATAAAGAACCTTATGCCATAAGTATACGGGAGGTATCACTGTAAGTCCTACACAACATATAGTATTGCAAAGCAAATGCAATATTAAAAGCGGTCACACAGGACACCTCTGACCAGCAACAGACGCCTCCAATCAGCGGTGAAGAAAAGATCAATAAATCCATTTTCCAGTTCATGGCACAAGACATTACAATCACGTTTCAGATGTAATTCTCAGTGTTTCTGAATTAGAATTGTAACAAGCTAGATTTTTACCATAAGGGTATGTTCACACGTTCCTGATTTCCATCCTTTTTTTTTCAGGACTGTTTTTTAAAAAACTGCAGCTCTTGGCAGAAAACGCAGGTCCTTTTATTGGTCCTTTTTTTGTCCTTTTTTGATCCTTTTTTTGATCCTTTTTTTTTATGCAGTTTTCTATGCAGAGTCTGTGTGTTTTCTAGGAAGTTTTTTAGGGTTAAAATGGCTGACAATACCCTAACCCTACCCCTACCTCTATTCTAACCTTAGTGGGAAAAAAAAAAAAAAAAAATCTTAATTTTTTTTTATTGTCCCTACCTATGGGGGTGACAAAGGGGGGGGGGGGTGTCATTTACTATTTTTTTTTATTTTGATCACTGAGATATAATCTGCGCATGCGCCCGCCATTTTGCAAGATGGCGGCGCCCAGGGAGAAGACGGCCGGACGGACACCGGGACGCCGGTTAAGTATAAGGGGGGAGATTAGGGCACGGGGGGGCATCGGAGCACTGGGGGGGGGCATCGGAGCACGGGGCGGTGGGATTAAAGCACGGGGGGGCGGGATCGGAGCATGGGGGGGCAGCCACACTCCGCCCACGCACTTCCGCCCGCTTCCCCGCACTTCCTGCTGCAGCGGTTCTGCACCACAAACCGCAGTAAAACCCGCAGATATTTTTTTTCATCTGCGGGTTTTACTGCGGGTTTGACCTCACAATGGAGGTCAATGGGTGCAGAACCGCTGCGGCTCCGAAAAAAGAAGTGACATGGTACTTCTTTTTTCCCGCAGCTATTCAGGGTGGCTTTTTTTTTTTATTTTCCGCATTGTGGGCACAGCAGTTCCTGTTTTCCATAGGGTACAATGTAATGTACCCTGCATGGAAAACAGCTGCGGACCCGCAGCGGGAAAATCGCGGCAATTCCGCATGAAAAAAAGGATCGTGTGAACATGGCCTGAAGAGTATTGATTCTACCCGTGAGGAGAAGCATCACGGTTTTTTTCATTTTTTTGCGCTTTTTTTGCGGATTTTTCACATTTCTTTCTGGAGCTTCCCAATGAAATAATATAGCGGCAAAAACGTGAAAATCCACAAAATAAATGAACATGCTGTGTGTTTTTACCGCGATGTGTTTTTTTCGCAAAAAAAAAAAAAAAAAAAGCAGCATGTGCACAAAAACTGCGGAATGCATTCAAATGATGGGATGCTTAATGTAAGCTTTTTTTAGCGTTTGTTCCGTGGAAAACGGCTGAAAAAATGTGAAAAATCCTGAACATGTGCACATAGGATTCTTTTACGCTTGCTGTGATTTTTGGTGCCCGTTTTTGCGTTAGACCGTGAAAAATGCGGCAATACGGCCCGCAAAAACGGGCACCAAAAATCACAACAAGTGTAAAAGAAGCCTTAGAGGAAAAATAGAACACACATCACCACTTCTGTATTTATCACCAAGTGCTGGTTTTGGCTTACAGATAATGATGTAAAATACTGAAAGTGTGAACTTTCAGTTTAACCCCTTACCGACATCGGGCGAAATAGTACGCCAATGTCGGTATCACTCCCTTTTTTTTGTGGGCTATGGCGGTGAGTCAACATCTTTCCCAAAACATGTCAGCTGTTTTGAACAGCTGACATGTGCCCGCAATAGCCACGGGTGGAATCACGATACACTCATGGCTATTAACTAGTTAAATGCTGCTGTCAAAGGCTGACAGTGGCCATGGCGCCGAAAATAAGTACACCAGTAACCTGCATCACGTGATCGCGAGTCTCTGGTGTGTCAGCATGACAACTCGAGATCTCCTGGAGACCTCTATGGTTGTCACTGCTGGATTGCTGTGAGCGCCACCCGGTGGTCGGCGCTCATAGCAAGTCAGTAATTCTACTACATACAGGCGATCTGATCATCACCTCTGTGTAGCAGAGCCGATTGGTTTGTGGCAGTTTCTAGTCTCCCATGAAGACTATTGAAGCATGCCAGAAGTAAAAAAAAAATTTGTTTAAAAATTATTAAAAAAAATTCTATATATATATATATATATATATATATATATATATATATATATATATATATATACACACTAGATGGTGGCCCGATTCTGACGCATCGGGTATTCTAGAATATGCATGTCCACGTAGTATATTGCCCAGTCACGCAGTATATTGCCCAGTCACGCAGTATATTGCCCAGTCACGTAGTATACAGCACAGAGCCATGTAGTACATTGCCCAGCCACGTAGTATGTTGCCCAGTCACGTAGTATATTGCCCAGTCACGCAGTATATTGCCCAGTCACGCAGTATATTGCCCAGTCACGTAGTATACAGCACAGAGCCATGTAGTACATTGCCCAGCCACGTAGTATGTTGCCCAGTCACGTAGTATATTGCCCAGTCACGTAATATATTGCCCAGTCACGTAGTATATTGCCCAGCCACGTACTATATTGCCCAGTCACGCAGTATATTGCCCAGTCACGTAGTATACAGGACAGAGCCATGTAGTACATTGCCCAGCCACGTAGTATATTGCCCAGTCACGTAGTATATTGCCCAGCGACGTAGTATATTGCACAGTGACGTAGTATACAGCACAGAGCCACGCAGTATACAGCACAGCCACGTAGTATATTGCCCAGCCACGTATGTAACAGGTTAAAAAAAAAGAGTTAAAATAAAAAATAAACATACATTCAGCGTCCGAGGGCCCCTTGTAGTCCTGTCGCCTGTGTGCGGTGCAGGCGGCAGCTTCCGGTCCCAGGGTTGGATGAGCGCAGGACCTGTGATGACGTCGCGGTCACATGACCGTGACGTCATGGAAGGTCCTTCTCGCATAGCATCCTTGGCCCCAGAACCTGCCGCTTGCACTGCCGAGGAGAGGACGCGACGGCAGAGGGTGAGAATAACCTTTTTTATTATTATTATTATTATTATTTGAAACATTAGATCTTTTTACTATTGATGCCGCATACGCATCATCAATACTAAAAAGTTGGTCACACAGGGTTAATTGCTGCATTAATGGAGTGCGTTACACCGCGGTCCATTAACGCTGGCATTAACCCTGTGTGAGGGCTGACTGGAGGGGAGTACGGAGTGGGCACTGACTGCGGGGAGGAAGGAGTGGATTTCCATGACAGACAGAGGCCGCGACCAATGAATATCCGTGACAGACAGGTAGAAGGAAGTGACCCTTATCCTACGAATTAATTGTATATATATATATATATATATATATATATATATATATATATATATATATATATATATATATATATATATATATATATATATATATATATACATACATACATACATATATATATATATACAGTACAGACCAAAAGTTTGGACACACCTTCTCATTTAAAGATTTTTCTGTATTTTCATGGCTATGAAAATTGTAAATTCACACCGAAGGCATCAAAACTATGAATTAACACATGTGGAATTATATACTTAACAAAAAAGTGTGGAACATCTGAAAATATGTCTTATATTCTAGGTTCTTCAAAGTAGCCACCTTTTGCTTTGATGACTGCTTTGCACACTCTTGGCATTCTCTTGATGAGCTTCAAGAGGTAGTCACCGGGAATGGTTTTCACTTCAGAGGTGTGCCCTGTCTGGTTTAATAAGTGGGATTTCTTGCCTTATAAATAGTGTTGGGATCATCAGTTGTGTTGTGCAGAAGTCTGGTGGATACACTGCTGATAGTCCTACTGAATAGACTGTTAGAATTTGTAATATGGCAAGAAATAAGCAGCCAAGTAAAGAAAAACGAGTGGCCATCATTACTTTAAGAAATGAAGGTCAGTCAGAGGTTAAGAGGAGACTTTGTGCAGCAGGCCTTCATGGTAAAATAGCTGCTAGGAAACCACTGCTAAGGACAGGCAACAAGCAGAAGAGACTTGTTTGGGCTAAAGAACACAAGGAATGGATATTAGACCAGTGGAAATCAGTGCTTTGGTCTGATGAGTCCAAATTTGAGATCTTTGGTTCCAACCACCATGTCTTTGTGCGACGCAGAAAAAGTGAACGGATGGACTCTACATGCCTGGTTCCCACCGTGAAGCATGGAGGAGGTGTGATGGTGTGGGGGTGCTTTGCTGGTGACATTGTTGGGGATTTATTCAAAATTGAAGGCATACTGAACCAGCATGGCTACCACAGCATCTTGCAGCGGCATGCTATTCCATCCGTTTTGCGTTTAGTTGGACCATCATTTATTTTTCAACAGGACAATGACCCCAAACACAGCTCCAGGCTGTGTAAGGGCTATTTGACCAAGAAGGAGAGTGATGGGGTGCTACGCCAGATGACCTGGCTTCCAGTCACCAGCCCTGAACCCAATCGAGATGGTTTGGGGTGAGCTGGACCGCAGAGTGAAGGCAAAAGGGCCAACAAGTGCTAAGCAACTCTGGGAGCTCCTTCAAGATTGTTGGAAGACTATTCCCGGTGACTACCTCTTGAAGCTCATCAAGAGAATGCCAAGAGTGTGCAAAGCAGTCATCAAAGCAAAAGGTGGCTACTTTGAAGAACCTAGAATATAAGACATATTTTCAGATGTTCCACACTTTTTTGTTAAGTATATAATTCCACATGTGTTAATTCATAGTTTTGATGCCTTCGGTGTGAATGTACACTTTTCATAGTCATGAAAATACAGAAAAATCTTTTAATTAATGAGAAGGTGTGTCCAAACTTTTGGTATGTACTAAAATATATATATATATATATATATATATATATATATATATATACAGTTAGGTCCATATATATTTGGACAGAGACAACATTTTTCTAATTTTGGTTATAGACATCACCACAATGAATTTTAAACAAAACAATTCAGATGCAGTTGAAGTTCAGACTTTCAGCTTTCATTTGAGGGTATCCACATTAAAATTGAATGAAGGGTTTAGGAGTTTCAGCTCCTTAACATGTGCCACCCTGTTTTTAAAGGGACCAAAAGTAATTGGACAGATTCAATAATTTTAAATAAAATGTTCATTTCTAGTACTTGGTTGAAAACCCTTTGTTGGCAATGACTGCCGGAAATCTTGAACACAAGGACATCACCAGATGCTGTGTTTCCTCATTTTTGACGCTCTGCCAGGCCTTCACTGCGGTGGTTTTCAGTTGCTGTTTGTTTGTGGGCCTTTCTGTCTGAAGTTTAGTCTTTAACAAGTGAAATGCATGCTCAATTGGGTTGAGATCAGGTGACTGACTTGGCCAATCAAGAATATTGCACTTCTTTGCTTTAATAAACTCCTGGGTTGCTTTGGCTTAATGTTTTGGGTCATTGTCCATCTGTAGTATGAAACGACGACCAATCAGTTTGGCTGCATTTGGCTGGATCTGAGCACACAGTATGTCTCTGAATACCTCAGAATTCATTCGGCTGCTTCTGTCCTGTGTCACGCCATCAATAAACACTAGTGACCCAGTGCCACCGGCAGCCATGCATGCCCAAGCTATCACACTGCCTCCACAGTGTTTTACAAATGATGTGGTATGCTTTGGATCATGAGCTGTACCACGCCTTCACCATACTTTTCTCTTTCCATCATTCTGGTAGAGGTTGATCTTGGTTTCATCTGTCCAAAGAATGTTCTTCCAGAACTGTGCTGGCTTTTTTAGATGTTTTTTAGCAAAGTCCAGTCTAGCCTATTTATTCTTGATGCTTATGGGTGGCTTGCACCGTTCAGTGAACCCTCTGTATTTACTTTCATGCAGTCTTCTCTTTATGGTAGATTTGGATATTGATACGCCGACCCCTTGGAAAGTGTTGTTCACTTGGTTGGCTGTTGTGAAGGGGTTTCTCTTCACCATGGAGATTATTCTGCGATCATCCACCACTGTTGCCTTCCGTGGGCGCCCAGATCTTTTTGCATTGATGAGTTCCCCAGTGCTTTCTTTCTTTCTCAGGATGTATCAAACTGTAGATTTTGCCATTCCTAATACTGTAGCAAATTCTCGGATGGGTTTTTTCTGTTTTCGCAGCTTAAGGATGGCTTGTTTCACCTGCATGGAGAGCTCCTTTGACCTCATGTTTACTTCACAGCAAAACCTTCCAAATGCAAGCACCACACCTCAAATCAACTCCAAACCTTTTATCTGCTTGAGAATGAAATAACGAAGGGATTGCCCACACGTGTCCATGAAATAGCCTTGGAGTCAATTGTCCAATTACTTTTGGTCCCTTTAAAAACAGGATGGCATGTGTTAAGGAGCTGATACTCCTAAACCCTTCATCCAATTTTAATGTGGATACTCTCAAATGAAAGCTGAAAGTCTGAACTTCAACTGCATCTGAATTGTTTTGTTTAAAATTCATTGTGGTAATGTCTATAAACAAAATTACAAAAATGTTGTCTCTGTCCAAATATATATGGACCTAACTGTAATATATATATATATATATATATATATATATATATATATATATATATATATATATATATATATATATATATATATATATATATATATATATATATATACACACACACACACACACACGTTTCCCTTACTTCGGGTCTTGGGGGACACTCGCTTTGCACGGGAATAACGCATACAGGCACGACTTTTCCACAAAAACAGTCTATTCCAGTCTATTAAACGTCATAAACCATAACACAAACAGTTCATCATTTATATCAACGGAGCACATTACCACCGATAGTCTGTTCCAATGGCAGATCCGTGTCTGTCCGTAACCCCTTGTTACCTGGAGTTACCTTACAGGAGCTCCGGCTCCACACACTGACTCCTGCCAGTGCTGGTTTACAGGGAAACTGCCTCACTGGGATCACCGTCCTTGTGACCAGGGCACCTCGGATAGTCCAGACCCACAGTAGGAACTGTAGCTTCCCCAACACAGAAACCGTCCCAGGCTCTGTAGATGCAGCCTTTCCATGCGCTTCCAGGAAGACCAGTCACAGGCACTTCCAACACACAGGCCATCAGTCCATGATCTTACCAAGTGCTTACAGGACTCCAGTCCATCGGCGGACAATCCAACACTCTAACCATTCCAGGACTCACAATCTTACCAGGTGCTTGCAGGACTCCAGCCCATCCCAGGACAATCCAACACCCTCGAGCATTCAGTCCATAGCCTCAGCAGTGCTTCCAGGACTCCAGCCCACTTCAGGACATCATGTCCGTAAGTTGGGACCATCCACCATTTTCCTTGGTCATGCCTAACTTAGGACTGTCAACTATAGGGGGTGCATTCTCTACAACAGTTTTCATACACATTAACCCCACAGACACTTTCCCTTTTATCCACCAGTCCCACAGGGTTTCCAAGTCTCGCCCTATTACCATAGTGTACCGTAAGTCCGGGCCTACCCTTACTTCGTGCTACGTGGACCCCTCTGTCGTATCAATGTAGAGGCAGGCTGTCAAATGTCCTTTAACGTCCCCACCTGTGTCATTCACTCTTGTCCCTAACCCAGGTGACACAGTGCATTCATAAGGGGTTCTCAGTAAAGTCGCTTCACTCCCTGGGTCTATTAGTCCCACCACACTTTCTCCATCCAAAGAAAAGGAGCACTGTCGTGACAAAACATTAGCTGAGCAATTCATAGTACAGCATGGACCTGCATAGTACAACTGCGCCTGGGGCCCACCGGTCTGCGCCACCCCTTTAACTTCAGGAGGCTCCGCCCTTTTTTGGATTCCACCCCTTTAGGGTCACCACCCTTTTTTGAGCATCTACTACCTTTTGGGATACCGCCCCCTTTTTGGACTCCGCCCCTTTTTTGGCAACCATCCCTTTTGGGGTTTTCCGCACCATTTTTGGGACACTACCCCTTTTAGGGACACCACCCAACGGTATTCTCCGGCACCAGTTCACACAGTACCGAAAAAAAAACATCTCTTTGAGTCACACTGGCCCTTTAAGAGTCTGCAAAAAAAAGTTTTGTTTGTTTTTTCAACTCTCCATTTCCTGCGGGCAATCACAAGCAGCTGCTGCTGAACCTCTTGCTGCAACTGCATCTGCACTCCACAATGCTCTACCACAGACTTCGTGGACCCGCCGATCCACAGCAAGACGCTTGTCACCTTCATAACCGCGCCGAGTTACAGTAAGACGCTTGTCATCTTTGTAACCCCGCCGAGTCACAGCAAGACGCTTGTCACCTTCGTAACCCCACCGAGTTACAGCACAAACACAGTTTCTCACTGATCCCGATCAGTATAACATACGGTTGTCAGACCGTCGACTCCTCTAGCACTGCACATGTGCTTCTTGGGGCGTTGCCCACATTCGAAACACCAATTGTAGCGTTTCCTTTACTTCGGGTCTTGGGGGACACTCGCTTTGCACGGGAATAACGCATACAGGCACGACTTTTCCACAAAAACAGTCTATTACGGTTTATTAAACGTCATAAACCATAACACAAACAGTTCATCATTTATATCAACGGAACACATTAACCACTGATAGTCTGTTCCAATGGCAGATCCGTGTCTGCCCGTAACCCCTTGTTACCTATAGTTACCTTACAGGAGCTCCGGCTCCACACACTGACTCCTGCCAGTGCTGGTTTACAGGGAAACTGCCTCACTGGGATCACCGTCCTTGTGACCAGGGCACCTCGGATAGTCCAGACCCACAGTAGGAACTGTAGCTTCCCCAACACAGAAACCGTCCCAGGCTCTGTAGATGCAGCCTTTCCATGCGCTTCCAGGAAGACCAGTCACAGGCACTTCCAACACACAGGCCATCAGTCCATGATCTTACCAAGTGCTTACAGGACTCCAGTCCATCGGCGGACAATCCAACACTCTGAACATTCCAGGACTCACAATCTTACCAGGTGCTTGCAGGACTCCAGCCCATCCCTGGACAATCCAACACCCTCGAGCATTCAGTCCATAGCCTCAGCAGTGCTTCCAGGACTCCAGCCCACTTCAGGACAATCCAACACCTAGGCTAATGCAGGACTCACGGTCTCAGTGCTTCCAGGACTCCAGCCCATACCAGGACAATCCAACACTGACCGTTCATCAGGTCCACGGTCTCAGTGCTTGCAGGACTTCTCCAATGCCAGGAGACTCCAACACCGACCATCCAGGACCTTGCACATGGACCAAACAGATCCATACACAGGAACCACACAGGAACATGTGACCCACACCCTGGTCACCTTACATACCTGTAACCACTCCCCTGGGTGGGAGTGTGGGTGTGTGTGGCTAGTCTGACCCTCCCATCTCTCATAACTAGTTCTGCCAATCTCCCATTAGAACTACACAATTACTTGTGGGACTACAGGTCTCAGAACACCAACCAAACTTCAGACTGCCAGCGCAGAGTGTCTTCCTCTGCAACACACACACCGGCCATTTACACTCCTGCCGGACTTTGTCTCATCACATTTATGCCTCCAAGCGCATCCTGAGGTGCACACACAGCACCCCCTGGCTGTAACGTGGGTCACCGCACCACAAATATATATATATTATATATATGTATATATTGTGATGCAGTGACCCCTGTTACAGCTAGGGGGCGCTGCATGTGCTCCTCAGGATATGCATGGATGCATATCTGGTTATAATGGTTCAACTAGCCACCTCCCACCTATGGGAGTGGTTACAAGTATATAATGTGACCATGTGGGTCACATGGGAAAAAGTTGGATGGACCTGAGTGGTGTGTGTACCAGGTCCTGGAGGGCCTCTGTGTTGGGAGGTCCTGGGAGTAGGACTAGATCCCTGAAGAGCACATGGGGAGGCCTTGGACCTGGGGGCCTGTATGTTGGAGGGTCCCAGATGGGGATGGACGTCCTGAATAGCGCACAGAGAGGACGCGCGTGCAGAGTCCGTGATGGCACTGCGTTTGGGGAAGCTACAGGCCGTCTGAGGATCTGGACTGTCAGGTGGCCTGGTGAGCAAGGCATTGCCCGGGACGGTGATCCCAGTTCGGCAGCTTACCTGAGAGAGTACTGACAGGAGTCAGCGTATGGAGCAGGAGCTCCTGGAAGGTAACCCAGCGTATGGAGAACCGTGCAGTCACCCATGGTAACTGGACAGAGTAAGGTCCAGCATGATTAGAGACTGCAACCGTAATGTCGTATGTTGGTGCCTGTTGTGCTCCATGGACATTAATGAACTGTATGGCGTGTGGTCACCCACGATGACTGGACAGAGGTTCGGGGTGTTTAGTGACCGCGTTTCAAAGCCGTATACTATGATGTGAAGATTGATGTAAAGACTGTGTGCTTGTTGTTCATATTTCTGTGGCTTATGACTCCATAATAAACCACATGGACTGTTAAAGTGAAAACCCGTGCCTGACTACATTAATCCGCTGCCAAATGAGTGTCCCCCAATACACTCAGTAAGTGCAATCTTATATATATATATATAATATAGATAGATAGATAGATATACATGCTTGCGGCCAAAGCTGGCAGACTGTTCTCTGTGCTCCTCCTCCTGGACCTGTCCTCTGCCTTCGACACAGTTGACCGCTGCCTCCTGCTGCAGATCCTGTCTTCCTTTGGGGTCGGAACCTTGTCCTGTGTCTTGGATCTCCTCGTGCCTTGCCGGCTGCACATTTGGCGTTTCCTGCTCCCATGCTGCCTCTTCGTCTCGCCACCTCTCTATTGGAGTCCCCCGGGGCTCTGTCCTGGGACCCTTGCTCTTCTCGGTCTGTGCACTCGGCCTGGGACAACTCATGGGGTCCTGTGGCTTCCAGTGCCATCTGTGTGCCAATGACGCTCAGATCTGCCTCTCTGCTCTCCAGAATCCCAGAGTGTCTATCAGCCATACCCTCCTTCTTCTCCTCTCGCTTCCTCAGGGTATATGCACACGTCAGGATTTCTTGCAGAAATTTTCCTGACAAAAACCGGACATTTCTGCCAGAAATCTGCATGCGTTTTTACCGTGATTTTACCGCGTTTTTGACGCGTTTTGATGCGTTTTTTCCCAAATGCATAGAATTGCGGGAAAAACGCAGAAAATCCGCAAAAATAATGAACATGCTCATTTTTTTACCGCGATGCATTTTTTTCGCGGAAAAAAACGCATCCATGTGCACAAAACATGCAGAATGCATTCTAAATGATAGAAAGCATAATGTATATCTTCCCTACCTGATCTATCTATCAAAATAAATGAAATCACACTATCCCCTGTCCCCAAAATCCGTTGCCTCGGAGTAACCCTTGACTATGCCCTGTCCTTCAAACCGCACATCCAAGCTCTCGCCACCTCCTGTCGCCTCCAGCTCAAAAATATTTCCAGAATCCGTCCTTTCCTCAACCCAGACTCTACCAAAATGCTCGTGCATGCCCTAATCATCTCCCGCCTCGACTACTGCAACATACTCCTCTGTGGCCTACCTTCTAACACTCTCGCACCCCTCCAGTCCATCCTTAACTCTGCTGCCCGACTAATTAACCTCTCTCCTCGCTACACTCCTGCTTCACCTCTTTGCAAATCCCTTCACTGGCTCCCAATTTCCCAGCGTATCCAGTTTAAATTACTAACACTGACCTACAAAGTCATACATAACCTTTCTCCTCCATATATTTCCACACTAATCTCTCAATATCTTCCCTCACGTAATCTCCGGTCCTCCCAAGACCTCCTCCTCTCCTCCACGCTTATTCGCTCCTCACCCAATCGCCTCCAAGACTTCTCCCGAATATCACCCATCCTCTGGAATGCAGTGCCCCAACACATCCGGTTATCCACTACTTTTGGATCCTTCAAAAGAAACCTGAAAACCCACCTCTTCAAGGAAGCTTACAGCCTGTAAAGACCACACGGCCACCTCAACACCATTGGAGCTACTGCAACCCTTGACCTACTGTCTCCTTCCCCATAATCCTGTAGAATGTAAGCCCGCAAGGGCAGGGTCCTCTTCCCTCTGTACCAGTCTGTCATTGTTAGTTTTGTTTACTGTATTTGTATTTTGATGTAACCCTTTCTCATGTACAGCACCATGGAATTAATGGTGCTATAAATATATATATACTATATAAAGCTGAATGTGTGTGTGTGTGTGTGTGTGTGTGTGTGTGTGTGTGTGTGTGTGTGTGTGTATGTATGTGTGTATGTCCGGGATTGGCATCTGCACCGTCGCAGCTACAGCCACAAAATTTTGCACAGTCACACGTCTGGACCCCGAGAGCGTCATAGGCTATATTGTGAGGCGAAATTTTAACCCCGCGCGTTCCAATTCACCAAACAATTTTGCCCCTATCTACATAATGGGGAAAAAAGTGAAAGGAAAAGTGTTGGAAGCGTCGCAGCTACAGCAACAAAATTTTGCACAGTCACACGTCTGGACCCCGAGAGCGTCATAGGCTACGTTGTGAGGTGAAATTTTAACCCCGCGCTTTCCAATTCACCAAACTATTTTTCCCCTATCTACATAATGGGGAAAAGTGAAAGGAAAAGTGTTGGAGGCAAATTGACAGCTGCCAGATGTGAACAAGGGGGACTTAAAGAGTGAGAGCGATGGCGCCAAAGAGTATATACCGGACAGTTGCTAAGGTGGGACCCCGACATGGGATACTCACCACACACGGGGATATGAACACACACACAAAATGCGCCACACACTACCACGTGCTTGAACACATATTACCCTCAGCACACATTTCACCACACATACACCAACCTCGCCACATAAAAGTCGAAACACAAAAGTCGCCGCTCAAAACTCACCACGCGCAAAACTCGCCACATGCAAAAAATAGGCTCACGCAAAACTCGCCACAAGTGCAAAACTCACCTCATGGAAAACTCGCCACACGCAAAACTTGCACATGCGGAAAAATTGCCACATGCACAAAATTTGCAACACATGCAAAAGTTGCCTCACACAAAACTTGCACATACTCAAAAGGTACCAGACATAAAACTCACCACGCGCAAAACTCGCCATGCGCAAAACTTGCTGCACACAACTTGCTACACTAACCTGTCACATGCAACTCGACACACAAAAAGTTGCTACACTCATGTTGCCACACAAAACTCATCTCACAAAAGTCGCTACATGCATGTCGCCACACACAACTCAACACACACAACTTGACAAACGAAACTCGCCCTAAAACACACACAAGTCTGGTATTAGCCTTCAAAAATAAAAATCTGATTAATAAGCAGACAAACTACAAGAGCAACAAATGTACCATATAGGAAATACGGCAGCTGTCAGTCACATGACCTGTCTATTATGTGTATGTGTGAGCTAATATATACTGCCAGGGGGAGGGCTTCCTGTTGGCTGGGGATTTATCAGGCTGCCAATTTATCTTACAAATACTGAGGTAAAAATACTGAGCAAATAACGTGTTAACGAGGTCTAATACAGGAGATCACACAGGTATATACTATATACAGGGGAGATGACACACAGATATATACTATATACAGGAGAGATGACACACAGGTATATACTATATAAAGGAGGAGATGACATACAGGTACATACTATATACAGGAGGAGATGACATACAGGTATATACTATATACAGCAGGAGATGACATACAGGTATATACTATATACAGCAGGAGATGACATACAGGTATATACTATATACAGGAGGAGATGACATACAGGTATATACTATATATAGAAGATGACATACAGGTATATACTATATACAGGAGGAGATGACACACAGGTATATACTATATACAGGAGCAGATTACCTACAGGTATATACTATATACAGGAGGAGATGACATACAGGTATATACTATATACAGGAGATGACATACAGGTATATGCTATATATAGAAGATGACATACAGGTATATAATATATATAGAAGGAGATGACATACAGGTATATACTATATATAGGAGGAGATGACATACAGGTATATACTATATATAGGAGGAGATGACATACAGGTATATACTATATACAGGGGAGATGACACACAGCAGGTATATACTATATACAGGGGAGATGACATACAGGTATATACTATATACAGGAGATGACATACAGGTGTATACTATATATAAGGGAGATGACAAACATGTATATACTGAGGTGAAAATGAGAGGTGTGAGGTGAAAATGAAAAGGTGTGAGTGCAAAATGAGAGGAGTGAGGGAAAATAGTGTAGTGATCGGAAAATGACAGATGCGAGGTCGAAATGACAAGTGTTAGGCGGGAATGAGAGGAGTGAGGGAGAAAATGAGAGATGTGAGGGGGAAAATTAAAGATGTGATTGGGAAAATGAGAGGCATGATGGGAAAATAAGAGAAGTGACGTGCTATAACTAACCACAGATATTTACTATGCCCAGGCAACGCCGGGCTCTTCAGCTAATATATATATATATATATATATATATATATATATATATATATATATATATATATATATATATATATATATATAATATAACGCTGGGAGCGTCACTCTGTCCGAAGCCTTTATAGACTGCGCAAGCGCAGGCGCAGTCTGGGCCTCACAGAGTGACGATCCCAGGGGATCGCGGTATGCGTTCACACTGAACGCACACCGCGATCTCCAACAGAGAAGCAGGGACCGCCAGGAGGGTGAGTATTGGCTATATTCACCTGTCCTCCGTTCCACGGCTGAGCGCCGCCATCTTCCCGGTCCTCGGCCTGTGACCTTCAGTTCAGAGGGCGCGATGACGCGCTTAATGCGCGCCAGCGCCGCCCTCTGACTGACCAGTCACAGGCCGAGAAGATGGCGGCGCTCAGCGGTGGAACGGAGGACAGGTGAATATAGTAAGTGCTGGGGGGCCTGAGCTGGCGGCGATACCGGCACCTGACCCCCACAGCGCGCCGGTGTCCCCGCCTGCTCAGGCCCCCCAGCACTCGGCGCCCAGCGACCATAGGTGAGTATGTTTTTTTTTTTTGTTTTTTTTTTTTTTATTGCAGCAGCAGCAGCATACGGGGGCATATAGAATGGAGCATGTTAAGGGGGCCATCAACCATAATGGAGCAGTGTACGGGGGCATATAGAATGGAGCATGTTAAGGGGGCCATCAACCATAATGGAGCAGTTTACGGGGGCATATAGAATGGAGCATGTTAAGGGGGCCATCAACCATAATGGAGCAGTGTACGGGGGCATATAGAATGGAGCATGTTAAGGGGGCCATAAACCATAATGGAGCAGTGTACGGGGCATATAGCATGGAGCATCTTATGGGGCCATAAACCATAATGGAGCAGTGTACGGGGCATACACTATGGAGCATCTTATGGGGCCATAAACCATAATGGAGCAGTGTACGGGGGCATATACCATGGAGCATCTTATGGGGGCCATAAACCTTTATGGAACAGCGTACGGGGCATACACTATGGAGCATCTTATGGGGGCCATAAACCTTTATGGAGCAGTGTACGGGGCATATACTATGGAGCATTTTATGGGGGCCATAAACCTTTATGGAGCAGTGTATGGGGCATATGGATGGGAGCAGCAAATTAAAGAACGGTGGCGCAGGATGGGAGCAGTACATGACAGAACGGGGGCGCAGGATGGGAGCAGCACATGACAGAATAGGGCAGCACATGACAGAACGGGGGTGCAGGATGGGAGCAGCACATGACAGGACGGGGGCGCAGGATGGGAGCAACACATGACAGGATGGGGGCGCAGGATGGGAGCAGCAAATGACAGGATGGGGACGCAGGATGGGTGCAGCACATGACAGGATGGGGACGCAGGATGGGTGCAGCACATGACAGGATGGGGACGCAGGATGGGTGCAGCACATGACAGGATGGGGACGCAGGATGGGTGCAGCACATGACAGGATGGGGACGCAGGATGGGTGCAGCACATGACAGGATGGGGACGCAGGATGGGTGCAGCACATGACAGGATGGGGACGCAGGATGGGTGCAGCACATGACAGGATGGGGACGCAGGATGGGTGCAGCACATGACAGAATGGGGGCACAGGATGGGAGCAGCACATGACAGGATGGGGCGCAGGATGGGTGCAGCACATGACAGGATGGGGACGCAGGATGGGTGCAGCACATGACAGGATGGGGACGCAAGATGGGTGCAGCACATGACAGGATGGGGACGCAGGATGGAGCAGCACATGACAGGATGGGGACGCAGAATGGAGCAGCACATACCAGGATGGAGACCATATACCAATATAAATGCTCGCCACCCGGGCGTAGAACGGGTTCAATAGCTAGTGTGTATATATATATATATATATATATATATATATATATATATATATATATATCAGTATATGTTCAAATCACCCCCCCTTCGCCCCATTCCAAATAAAACAATAAAATAAAATCAAATATACACATATTTGGTATCGCTGGGTTCAGAATCACCCAATCTATCAATAAAAAAGAGAATCAACCTGATCGCTTAACGGCGTAGTGAGAAATAAAGTCAAAACGCCAGAATTACGTTTTTTGGTCACCGCAACGTAGCATTAAAATACAATAACGGGAGATCAAAAGATCGTATCTACATCAAAATGGTATCATTAAAAACATCAGCTCGGCATGCAAAAAATAAGCCCTCACTCAACCCAAAATCACAAAAAATGGAGACACTACTGGTATTGGAAAATTACACTTTTTTTTTTAGCAAAGTTTGGAATTTTTTTTGCACCACTTAGATAAAAGAGAACCTAGACATGTTTGGCGTCTATGAACTCGTAATGACCTGGAGAATCATAATGGCAGATCAGAACCCACCCTTGGGATATGTTCACATTGCTTTGGATTTTTCGGCAAGTTTGCCCCAGATTTCACAGTTTGGAAAGTAAAGGGTGAAACATTACACAACAAATTATCATACTATAGATTTTAAAAGCTGCAGAGAAATGTGCTGAATTCTCATCTCCTTCGCTAGTGCTGAACCTACATGTAAACATATGAGAAAGGAGCGTCCACAATGCACATTACCTGAGGACAGAGAGAAGAGCAACAGACAATCCTGCAAATCCGTTGCAGGTTCTGCAATGAATGGAGCCCACTTCACTTTAAGAAAGTTGTTATACAACCTGCAGGCGGAGAACTTACCCTGAACATGTACAGCGGCCGTGCGCTACCACTGCATGGAGAAAACTTAGGGTGCTGTAACATTGCGCTTAAGACACCCGTTCAGTGGCCCCATCGGGGCTTACATCCAAATCCCTCGCAAGACGCTATTCAGCGGGGCCATAGACTATAATGGTGCCATCAAAGCAGACATTGGCTCTGCCATGCATCATTTTCGGGAGTGTACACCTACTGTAGGTGGACACCCAGACGCGTCTGTCTCCAGTAGGCGTACACGCCCGAAAATGATGAAAGGCAGAGCGTACTCCAATGGGACCCACAAATGTGTAACAAAATGCAATGTGAAGGCACCCTTAGGAGCTGTGCATGCAGCACAGGAACCGACTGCAGTACATAACCGGCACCCGACAGTAATTAATAGGAGCAAGCTTCAACTGCAGCAATTTAGCCTCTGAAATGCCATTATCATGAGTGATAGTGACATTTAACTAGCTCCAACATAGTGGCCATCTCTTACAACAGCCAACGCCACTCTATCCAACGCAACTGCGCAGTGCCAGTGTCAGTTGCTATGCCAGGGGCCTTCTAAAGGTCACCATGTGACTTTGTTTGGGCTTCATAGGAGATCATCAATTTCACAATATTACTATATTTTAGTGGATTGCAATTTTTCTATTAAAACAGATCGAAAAAGAAGGCAAAAAAATGTAAAAAAACATTACTCCTACCATTTTTCCCCAATTATATACCGTATATTAAAATACAAACAAAAAATACCATACTATATTTGCCGAAAGTGACAACATACAGTGGGTACGGAAAGCATTAAGACCCCTTTAAATTTTTCACTCTTTGTTTCATTGCAGCCACTTGGTAAATTCAAAAAAGTTCATTTTTTCTCATTAATGTACACTCTGCACCCCATCTTGACTGAAAAAGACAGAAATGTAGAAATTTTTGCAAATTTAATAAAAAAGAAAAACTGAAATATTACATGGTTATACTCGCAAGTATTCAGACCCTTTGCTCAGACACTCATATTTAAGTCACATGCTGTCCATTTCCTTGTGATCCTCCTTGAGATGGTTCTACTCCTTCATTGGAGGCTAGCCGTGTTTAATTAAACTGATAGGACTTGATTTGGAAAGGCACACACCTGTCTATATAAGACCTCACAGCTAATGTCAGACCAAATGAGAATCATGAGGTCAATGAAACTGGCCAAGGAGCTCAAAGACAGAATTGTGGTAAGGCACAGATCTGGCCAAGGTTACAACAGAATTTCTGTCTGCAGTACTCAAGGTTCCTAAGAGCACAGTGGCCTCTGTAATCGTTAAATGGAACAAGTTTGGGACCAATAGAAGTGTTCCTAGACCTGGCCGTCCAGCCAAACTGAGCAATCGTGGGAAAAGAGCCTTGGTGAGAGAGGAAAAGAAGAACCCCAAGATCACTGTGGCTGAGCTCCATAAGATTCTCTGGTCTGATGAGACAAAGATAGACCTTTTGGTGATAATTCTAAGTGGTATGTGTGGAGAAAACCAGGCACTGCTCATCACCTGCCCAATACAATTCTAACAGTGAAACATGGTGGTGGCAACATCATGCTATGGGGCTGTTTTTCAGCTGCAGGGACAGGATGACTGGTTGTCATTGAAGGAAACATGAATGCAGCCAAGTACAGAGCTATCCTGGATGAAAACCTCTTCCAGAGTGCTCTGGACCTCAGACTTGGCCGAAGGTTCACCTTCCAAGCAGACAATGACCCTAAGCACACAGTTAAAATAACAAAGGAGTGGCTTCAGAACAACTCTGTGACCATTCTTGACTGGCCCATCCAGAGCCCTTGCCTATACCCAACTGAGCATCTCTGGAGAGACCTGAAAATGGCTGTCCACCAACATTCTCCATCCAACCTGATAGAACTGGAGAGGATCTGCAAGGAAGAATGGAAGAGGATCCCCAAATCCAGGTGTGAAAAACTTGTTGCATCATTCCCAAGAAGACTCCTGGCTGCACTAGTTCAAAAGGTGCTTCTACTCAATAGTGAGCAAAGGGTCTGAATACTTATGACCATGTGATATTTCGTTTTTTCTTTTTTAATAACTTTGCAAAAATTTCAACATTTCTATTTTTTCAGTCAAGATGGGGTGCTGAGTGTACATTAATGAGAAAAAAAATGAACTTATTTGAATTTACCAAATGGCTGCAATGAATCAAAGAGTGAAGAATTTAAAGGGGTCTGAGTACTTTCCGTACGCACTGTATTTATTCCATAGGGTGAAAGCCGAAGGGAGAGAAAAAAAAATGGAAACGCCTTATTGACCAATGAACACCATAAAACCCAAACCCAAAAATCAATGGCAAAATAGCATTTTTTTCCCCCAATTCACTCTACTTAGAATTTTCTTCCCCAATTTTTCATGACATCATATGGTAAAATGAATGGTGTCATTGAAAACTGCAACTCATCCAGCAAAAAAAAGAGTCACTTGGAAGAAGGGGAGGAATAAACAAAATCCTAAAGCTATGTGCACAAAATATATTTTTCTGTGGATTCTGACTCAAAAACTTTTTGAAAAAAAAAACACTAAAAAGAATGAACAAGGGCCTTTATTAGTAAAAATTACTTACTGCATCTATGTTTAGGCTTTTTAACGTCTTTTAATCACTTTAGGTTCTAAACGCCAGTCGGTTAAATGAAGTGACATGTCTGGTGTTTTACACTCGAAAATGACGCCCTGTACTTTACAACACAAGTCTATGGGACCGCTCGGAAGGTGCCCAGAAGATGAACCCTTTTCTTTTGGAGCGTTTTGACTTAAAAAAAAAAAACAACTTATCACCACAGCGTTCTGTAATACCATTAGTCTGAGTGCTGTCAGTTTTTTTTCACAGACAGGACTAAAGGTACAGCAGTGTGAACATAGCCTTAGGCTTTATGTGAACAACTCTCACCTGCAGCGGGCACACCGGGCTCTCTGGACAGCACCGTTTTCCACAGGAAGGGCAGAAAGACCTCGAAAAGCTCCTTCATCATCTGATAATGTCTCATCTGCACAGTACAAATCACAAAATACATTTTCCTGCGTCGGACTGGTGGTCTCAGTTTTCATAGGTTCTGATGACTGTTCCGGAGATGCACTGAGGGGGTTTCCAAGTACATTAAGGCAAGGCTGATCACAATGAGATAACTGCGGGCCTCTGGGCAGGGTCTCACATGTACTGTCCTCACTGCCACCTGCAGCATCTAGATCCATGATATCATTCAGGCTCACAGACGTCCAAATCTTCGGCTCCCTAAACAGAAAGAACAAAAAATTGATATGGAAGGAGGAATAAGCGCCCAGTAGCCATATCAAGGGTCATGTATAAGGCCTGTACAGCAGGACACATATTCTGCCTTGTGATACAATCTATGATATTAGGGAAAATGTCTCTGTAATACGGTGTTAACAAATCATTCCCGCAAAGTTTTCGTCCTATTGCTCATTTTGCCTTTCCACCCAGATAATTCTTCTCTTGTCAGTTCTATTTAGAAACAAGAAATCCCTTGATCCTGCAGAAATCATTTTTCTTTTCAACTCCTGACCCACCTGCCCCCTCCATATGCCAGTAACTTTTGCAGTGACTGATGAGTTATACAGGGAAAATTGACCTCCTGTTTCTACATAGAGCTTAGAAAAGTTTAGCTAGTCAGTTTTTAAGCACGTGATGTGATAGACCTAATGGAAAACAGAATAATTAGCTGGGTAGAAGGGGAAAATGAACCATTGTAAGTACACAATGCTATTATAATATGATGATTGCAATATATTAGACGGATACAAATTTAGATGAGTGTTCCTTTAAAGAGTAACCGTTGTTCTAATTTTGATTTCATAAATCCAAAGTACACATGAAAAGAAGAAACTTTTTTCTCCTAACAGAGATGGATGGATACATATTTTTACATTTAGTAAGATAGGAGTTGGCAGCTGGTGCTTATAAGATTCTATGTAATGGGGAGGGTGATGAGAGGAAGGGGAAGCTTTGCCTTTAGCATAGGGGACAACTTGCTGATACTGAATGAAGCAGAGGCAGAGTATGCACCCCTCTGTTCAGGATGGGGCTACAGAGCCCCATTCTTGGGGTTCCAATGGCCTGCTCTCAGGATCGCTGGAGGTACCCTAGAGATCAAAAAGTTATTCCTTATCCTAGGATAACTTTTTGGGGGGAGGAATAAATCTTTAATCATGTTTGGGGCGTATGATTCTTTAATTGACATGAAAAAATCTTCAAGTCCGCTTAAAAAAACGAAAGAGCGAGACTGTCCGTTTTTACTATCAGTGTGGTTTTTTGTTGGCCATCTGTGTGTACATGTGCACCATCCGTGTGACATTCGTGTGCCACGTACTGGAATAGAAATGACATTTTTATGTGTTAAACATGTGCAAAGATAGTTAGATATCCATTAGATATATAATTGTGCACTGCATCATGGGTAGCTTACTGTACATGTATTAACCAAATAAATAAAAGAAAAAAAACAAAGTGAAGCCCCCCATTTTTGGTAACCTGCAAAGGTAATGCAGCCAGCTAAGAGGTGTTATTATCAGGCTGGCAAGGTCCATGATTATTGGGCCCTTCCCAGCCCACAGTTGCCCCAGAATTGGAGAATCACATTAGATGCTCCAATTCTAGAACTTCGCCTTCACTCTTCCCGATGACCTGGTGCATTGGCAATCGGGGTTAATGGTGCTTGGGGTTGATGTTAGCTGTGAATTGTTCAAAAAGTGGGTGGAGCTGGCATTCAAATTACACAAGTCAACTCATTTGTGCAACTCATATTGCTTAAAGGGGGTCACCGAGAAATATCACAAAATAAATAAATAACACAAATAAAACACTTTTAAATATGAAACATTTTTCTAAATACTTTTATTTAGCAAAAAAAGCATGGCTTATGTAGCACAATCTGTCAGAATTTTAAAAATAGCAACTTCCATCTAGCAGTGTGCAGCCATCCTACCTGGTGAGGAGCGATACAAACGTACTCCTTGCACTGCACTAACACTGTCAGGGTGACTGATGGATGCTCACTATCAGTGTCCTGTCAGGGTGACTGATGGATGCTCACTCTCTACCAGTCTCCTGTCAGGGTGACTGATGGATGCATACTCTCTACCAGTGTCCTGTCAGGGTGACTGATGGATGCTCACTCTCTACCAGTCTCCTGTCAGGGTGACTGATGGATGCTCACTCTCTACCAGTCTCCTGTCAGGGTGACTGATGGATGCTCACTCTCTACCAGTGACCTGTCAGGGTGACTGATGGATGCTCACTCTCTACCAGTGACCTGTCAGGGTGACTGATGGATGCTCACTCTCTACCAGTGTCCTGTCAGGGTGACTGATGGATGCTCACTCTCTACCAGTGTCATGTCAGGGTGACTGATGGATGCTCACTATCTACCAGTGATCTGTCAGGGTGACTGATGGATGCTCACTATTTACCAGTGATCTGTCAGGGTGACTGATGGATGCTCACTCTCTAACAGTCTCCTGTCAGGGTGACTTATGGATGCTCACTCTCTACCAGTGATCTGTCAGGGTGACTAATGGATGCTCACTCTCTGTCAGTGTCCTGTCAGGGTGACTAATGGATGCTCTCTATCAGTGTCCTGTCAGGGTGACTAATGGATGCTCTCTATGAGTGTCCTGTCAGGGTGACTGATGGATGCTCACTCTCTATTAGTGTCCTGTCAGGGTGACTGATGGATGCTCACTCTCTACCAGTGTCCTGTCAGGGTGACTAATGGATGCTCTCTATCAGTGTCCTGTCAGGGTGACTGATGGATGCTCACTCTCTATTAGTGTCCTGTCAGGGTGACTGATGGATGCTCACTCTCTACCAGTGTCCTGTCAGGGTGACTAATGGATGCTCTCTATCAGTGTCCTGTCAGGGTGACTGATGGATGCTCACTCTCTACCAGTGTCCTGTCAGGGTGACTAATGGATGCTCTCTATCAGTGTCCTGTCAGGGTGACTGATGGATGCTCACTCTCTACCAGTGTCCTGTCAGGGTGACTAATGGATGCTCACTCTCTATCATCAGGGTGACTGATGGATGGTCACTATCAGTTTCCTGTCAGGGTGACTAATGGATGCTCACTCTCTACCAGTCTCCTGTCAGGGTGACTGATGGATGCTCACTCTCTACCAGTCTCCTGTCAGGGTGACTGATGGATGCTCACTCTCTACCAGTCTTCTGTCAGGGTGACTGATGGATGCACACTCTCTACCAGTCTTCTGTCAGGGTGACTGATGGATGCTCACGCTCTGCCAGTCTCCTGTCAGGGTGACTGATGGATGCTCACTCTCTATCAGTATCCTGTCAGGGTGACTGATGGATGCTCAATCTCTATCAGTATCCTGTCAGGGTGACTGATGGATGCTCTCTATCAGTGTCCTGTCAGGGTGACTGATGGATGCTCACTCTCAACCAGTCTCCTGTCAGGGTGACTGATGGATGCTCACTCTCTACCAGTCTCCTGTCAGGGTGACTGATGGATGCTCACTCTCTACCAGTCTCCTGTCAGGGTGACTGATGGATGCTCACTCTCTACCAGTCTCCTGTCAGGGTGACTGATGGATGCACACTCTCTACCAGTCTCCTGTCAGGGTGACTGATGAATGCTCACTCTCTACCAGTGACCTGTCGGGGTGACTGATGGATGCTCACTATTAGTGACCTTTCAGGGTGACTGATGGATGCTCACTATCAGTGACCTTTCAGGGTGACTGATGGATGCTCACTATCTACCAGTCTCCTGTCAGGGTGACTGATGGATGCTCACTCTCTACCAGTGACCTGTCAGGGTGACTTATGGATGCTCACTCTCTACCAGTCTCCTGTCAGGGTGACTGATGGATGCTCACTCTCTACCAGTCTCCTGTCAGGGTGACTGATGGATGCTCACTCTCTACCAGTGACCTGTCAGGGTGACTGATGGATGCTCACTCTCTATCAGTATCCTGTCAGGGTGACTGATGGATGCTCACTATCAGTGTCCTGTCAGGGTGACTGATGGCTGCTCAATCTCTATCAGTATCCTGTCAGGGTGACTGATGGATGCTCACTCTCTACCAGTATCCTGTCAGGGTGACTGATGGATGCTCACTATCAGTGTCCTGTCAGGGTGACTGATGGATGCTCACTCTCTACCAGTATCCTGTCAGGGTGACTGATGGATGCTCACTATCAGTGTCCTGTCAGGGTGACTGATGGATGCTCAATCTCTACCAGTATCCTGTCAGGGTGACTGATGGATGCTCACTATCTATCAGTGTCCTGTCAGGGTGACTGATGGATGCTCACTCTCTATGAGTGTCCTGTCAGAGTGACTAATGGATGCTCACTATCTATCAGTGTCCTGTCAGGGTGACTGATGGATGCTTAATATCAGTGACCTTTCAGGGTGACTGATGGATGCTCACTCTCTACCAGTATCCTGTCAGGGTGACTAATGGATGCTCACTCTCTATCATCAGGGTGACTGATGGATGCTCACTATCTATCAGTGTCCTGTCAGGGTGACTGATGGATGCTCACTCTCTATGAGTGTCCTGTCAGAGTGACTAATGGATGCTCACTATCTATCAGTCTCCTGTCAGGGTGACTGATGGATGCTCACTCTCTACCAGTCTCCTGTCAGGGTGACTGATGGATGCTCACTCTCTACCAGTCTCCTGTCAGGGTGACTGATGGATGCTCACTCTCTACCAGTCTCCTGTCAGGGTGACTGATGGATGCTCACTCTCTACCAGTCTCCTGTCAGGGTGACTGATGGATGCTCACTCTCTACCAGTATCCTGTCAAGGTGACTGATGGATGTTCACTATCAGTGTCCTGTCAGGGTGACTAATGGATGCTCACTCTCTATGAGTGTCCTGTCAGGGTGACTAATGGATGCTCACTATCTATCAGTGTCCTGTCAGGGTGACTGATAGATGCTCACTCTCTACCAGTATCCTGTCAGGGTGACTGATGGATGTTCACTATCAGTGTCCTGTCAGGGTGACTAATGGATGCTCACTCTCTATGAGTGTCCTGTCAGGGTGACTGATGGATGCTCACTATCTATCAGTGTCCTGTCAGGGTGACTGATGGATGCTCACTCTCCACCAGTATCCTGTCAGGGTGACTGATAGATGCTCACTCTCTACCAGTATCCTGTCAGGGTGACTGATGGATGTTCACTATCAGTGTCCTGTCAGGGTGACTAATGGATGCTCACTCTCTATGAGTGTCCTGTCAGGGTGACTGATGGATGCTCACTATCTATCAGTGTCCTGTCAGGGTGACTGATGGATGCTCACTCTCTACCAGTCTCCTGTCAGGGTGACTGATGGATGCTCACTCTCTACCAGTCTCCTGTCAGGGTGACTGATGGATGCTCACTCTCTACCAGTGACCTGTCAGGGTGACTGATGGATGCTCACTCTCTACCAGTCTCCTGTCAGGGTGACTGATGGATGCTCACTCTCTACCAGTGACCTGTCAGGGTGACTGATGGATGCTCACTCTCTATCAGTATCCTGTCAGGGTGACTGATGGATGCTCACTCTCTACCAGTCTCCTGTCAGGGTGACTGATGGATGCATACTCTCTACCAGTGTCCTGTCAGGGTGACTGATGGATGCTCACTCTCTACCAGTCTCCTGTCAGGGTGACTGATGGATGCTCACTCTCTACCAGTCTCCTGTCAGGGTGACTGATGGATGCTCACTCTCTATCAGTGTCCTGTCAGGGTGACTGATGGATGCTCACTATCAGTGTCCTGTCAGGGTGACTGATGGCTGCTCAATCTCTATCAGTATCCTGTCAGGGTGACTGATGGATGCTCACTCTCTACCAGTATCCTGTCAGGGTGACTGATAGATGCTCACTCTCTACCAGTATCCTGTCAGGGTGACTGATGGATGTTCACTATCAGTGTCCTGTCAGGGTGACTAATGGATGCTCACTCTCTATGAGTGCCCTGTCAGGGTGACTAATGGATGCCCACTATCTATCAGTGTCCTGTCAGGGTGACTGATGGATGCTCACTCTCTACCAGTATCCTGTCAGGGTGACTGGTGGATGCTCACTCTCTACCAGTCTCCTGTCAGGGTGACTGATGGATGCTCACTCTCTACCAGTCTCCTGTCAGGGTGACTGATGGATGCTCACTCTCTACCAGTCTCCTGTCAGGGTGACTGATGGATGCTCACTCTCTACCAGTGACCTGTCAGGGTGACTGATGGATGCTCACTCTCTATCAGTATCCTGTCAGGGTGACTGATGGATGCTCACTATCAGTGTCCTGTCAGGGTGACTGATGGCTGCTCAATCTCTATCAGTATCCTGTCAGGGTGACTGATGGATGTTCACTATCAGTGTCCTGTCAGGGTGACTAATGGATGCTCACTCTCTATTAGTGTCCTGTCAGGGTGACTGATGGATGCTCACTATCTATCAGTGTCCTGTCAGGGTGACTGATGGATGCTCACTCTCTACCAGTATCCTGTCAGGGTGACTGATGGATGCTCACTATCAGTGACCTTTCAGGGTGACTGATGGATGCTCACTCTCTACCAGTCTCCTGTCAGGGTGACTGATGGATGCTCACTCTCTACCAGTCTCCTGTCAGGGTGACTGATGGATGCTCACTCTCTACCAGTCTCCTGTCAGGGTGACTGATGGATGCTCACTCTCTATCAGTATCCTGTCAGGGTGACTGATGGATGCTCACTCTCTACCAGTGTCCTGTCAGGGTGACTGATGGATGCTCACTCTCTACCAGTCTCCTGTCAGGGTGACTGATGGATGCATACTCTCTACCAGTGTCCTGTCAGGGTGACTGATGGATGCATACTCTCTACCAGTGTCCTGTCAGGGTGACTGATGGATGCTCACTCTCTACCAGTCTCCTGTCAGGGTGACTGATGGATGCTCACTCTCTACCAGTCTCCTGTCAGGGTGACTGATGGATGCTCACTCTCTATCAGTATCCTGTCAGGGTGACTGATGGATGCTCACTATCAGTGTCCTGTCAGGGTGACTGATGGCTGCTCAATCTCTATCAGTATCCTGTCAGGGTGACTGATGGATGCTCACTCTCTACCAGTATCCTGTCAGGGTGACTGATAGATGCTCACTCTCTACCAGTATCCTGTCAGGGTGACTGATGGATGTTCACTATCAGTGTCCTGTCAGGGTGACTAATGGATGCTCACTCTCTATGAGTGCCCTGTCAGGGTGACTAATGGATGTCCACTATCTATCAGTGTCCTGTCAGGGTGACTGATGGATGCTCACTCTCTACCAGTATCCTGTCAGGGTGACTGGTGGATGCTCACTCTCTACCAGTCTCCTGTCAGGGTGACTGATGGATGCTCACTCTCTACCAGTCTCCTGTCAGGGTGACTGATGGATGCTCACTCTCTACCAGTCTCCTGTCAGGGTGACTGATGGATGCTCACTCTCTACCAGTGACCTGTCAGGGTGACTGATGGATGCTCACTCTCTATCAGTATCCTGTCAGGGTGACTGATGGATGCTCACTATCAGTGTCCTGTCAGGGTGACTGATGGATGCTCACTCTCTACCAGTCTCCTGTCAGGGTGACTGATGGATGCTCACTCTCTACCAGTATCCTGTCAGGGTGACTGATGGATGTTCACTATCAGTGTCCTGTCAGAGTGACTAATGGATGCTCACTCTCTATGAGTGTCCTGTCAGGGTGACTAATGGATGCTCACTATCTATCAGTGTCCTGTCAGGGTGACTGATGGATGCTCACTCTCTACCAGTATCCTGTCAGGGTGACTGATGGATGCTCACTCTCTACCAGTCTCCTGTCAGGGTGACTGATGGATGCTCACTCTCAACCAGTCTCCTGTCAGGGTGACTGATGGATGCTCACTTTCTACCAGTCTCCTGTCAGGGTGACTGATGGATGCTCACTCTCTACCAGTCTCCTGTCGGGGTGACTGATGGATGCTCACTCTCAACCAGTCTCCTGTCAGGGTGACTAATGGATGCTCACTTTCTACCAGTCTCCTGTCAGGGTGACTGATGGATGCTCACTCTCTACCAGTCTCCTGTCGGGGTGACTGATGGATGCTCACTCTCTACCAGTCTTCTGTCAGGGTGACTGATGGATGCTCACTCTCTACCAGTCTCCTGTCAGGGTGACTGAACAGAGGAATGTGCCTTCACGATTCCTGACAGGACGTTGCTCTGACCTGTCTCGAGCAGATGTTCTTTATGCAGCCCGTCCTACTCAGTTTTTTCTGAATTCTAGGACGGGTGCACATTGATTTATGACAGATGCCATCTTTAAAATTCTGACAGCGTGCAGTAGGTAAAGCATACATGTTTGACAAATAAAAGGTATTTAGAAAAAGTTACCATCCGCATTTCATGTCTTCCCGGTTTCCTCATAGATTGTAATCTTCCTAGCAGGGTCCTCATTCCTCTTGGCATCTGTGGATTTATGAGATTATTGTTAAACTGTAATGTCTTTTATTGTCTGTACAAGTCCCCTCTAAAATGTAAAGTGCTGCCGAATATGTTGGTGCTATAGAAATAAAATTATATTATGAAGTTTTAATATTTAAAATGTGTATTATTTATTTTATCTCAATTATCAGAGAACCTTGGGTGTTGACCCACTGCGCCATGGGCCAGGCTTACCCTGGAGGATCATGATTAAGTTTCTACCAGGTGTTCACTAGGACATCTGATGGTGAGGATAGGCTGGGCTGCCGGTAGACACCAGGTATCACTCCAGGGCTGTCCCTGAGGCTGCAGAAGCTGACCAGTGGGTCAGAGGCACAGGTATGGAGTACAGGAGGGCGAGACAGAAGTGTAGTCAGATAGCCCGATGGTGGGGAAGACAGCATGGGTTCACTATTTAATGCATGAGTCAGGAATGGAGATGTAAAGCAGAGCAGGTAAATAGGCCAGGTCGATAAATGGGAGACAAAATACAGAGCTATGCATAAACCAGGGACTAGCAGGCTCGGAACCAACTTTCGGGCAAGGAAGGGTAGGAGGAGCTGCCTAATATATGCCCTTCTGGCACAGGAAAGTTTTATACTGAGCAGTTTACTGTAAGAAAGTCTTTTTCTGCTCCCAGGCACATGGGTTAGACGGTGCACAAGTCTAAATGGCTTGGATCCCCAACCTGTGTCACAACATAAGGCAAATAATCCATTAATTGTATACAGTCCATCTTTGAGGATGGGGTGGACCCAGGGTGGGTTCTTCATTACCCCTGTACACTGCTTCGTACCCCCTTCATCTATGCTATACAATATAGTACACAGATGATAGAATCTTCCCTGGCACAGGATGTCGCTCGGCAGCAGCCACATTCATCTACAGGCTGCACCCACATAGTGAAGGTGGTCGTCATGTGTGAATTGTGTCCTTACAGGCAGCATGACAGACACATTCACAGGGATCATTAAGGATATGTGCACATGTAGATCCTCTGCGGATTTCTCCACACCTGTTTTGAGAATTCAGCAGGTAAAAAGCACTGAGTTTTACCTGCGGATTTACTGTGGATTTGATGCGTTTTTTGAGCGGATTTCACTGCGGTTTTACACCTGCGGATTCCTATTATGGAGCAGGTGTAACTGCTGCGGAATCTGCACAAAGAATTGACACGCTGCGGAATAAACAACACTGCGTTTCTGCGTGTGTTTTTTTTTTTTTCTGCAGCATGTGCACAGCGGATTTTGCTTTCCATAGGTTTACATGGTGCTGTAAACTCAGGGAAAACCACTGCAGATCCGCAGAAAAATCCACGTGTGCATATACCCTAAATATTCAGGAGTCAGTGGAAGATACGGGGACTTGGACATTAGAACTAGTGATGAGTGCACATACTGGGGTAAGGCATTATCGGAGCATGCTCGGGTGCTAGCAGTGTCTCCGGGGTGCAGAGTCCCCGCAGCTGCATGTCTCACGGCGGTCAGACAGCGGCAACACATGCAGGGATTAACAGACAATCTTTGCATGTGTTGCTGTCTAAGGGTGTGTTTCCACGGTCAGGAAACGCTGCGTGTTTGACGCTGCAGAGACGCAGCGTCAAACCCGCAGAGTCCAGATGTTACAGCACAGTGGAGGGGATTTCATGAAATCCCATCTCCACAATGCGTGGTAACACGCACCCAGCGGCCCTGCGACTCCGGACATGCGGTGCGTCTTTTTAGATTGCAGCATGTCCGTATACCTTGCAGCGACACTGCGCCGCTGCAACGTATAACACAGGGCCCTATGTGTGGGGTGCGATGATACCAGATGTGTGCAATGAACATATCCGGCATCATCGTGTCCCCAGAAGGGGGCAGAGCGAGTTTGCCGCTCCATCAAAACCGCCGGCCATCCTGAATATGGACACGTACCCTTATAGCCGCCAATCATGCAGCTGCAGGGACTCGGACATATCGAGCACGCCGGAGACACTGCTAGCACCCGAGCATGCTCCGATAATGCCATACCCCAGTATGTGCGCTCATCACTGATGGCAACCATATCATACACAATAGTGGCCTCTGTTCAGAACAGATATACACAGGCGGACACAGTATTCTATGTATGTACACAAGCAGTGTCTGTGTGTATATACATATATCCCTATGCGTGTACGTATATACACATTTCTTTCTGTATATTACTGAGTATGTGTAATAAATATATATATTATATATACTGTATATGCATATATACAAGCGCACATAGAAAAAAGAATGGACGCTGCGCTGCCAATAGAAATAGTGAGTTTGTTCCCACAGGTTCCCCAGCACAGAGGTGTCACCAGTGCTCATGTGCTGGGGCAATTATTAAGCATTATTAAGCGCTTCATTGCTTTAGTCACGGTGCCATCCGCAAGTATCCTGTGTACAGACGGCTCCCGCCATTCAGGCAGGAGTCTATCCTCTGACTACAGCGATCACAACACTGACTGCGCGCAGAATGAATGGGGAATGATCATTCACTGAGCTAATAAATAGGGAATAATAAGGAGTATACGATCACGTGCACACACAGAGAATTCTCACCACAACCTAGGAGCCATATGACGTAGCACAGCGTCTGCTAATCCCCACTGCGCAGGCGCCAAAGCACTGACCATCGGTGATAGAACACAGGGAAGAAGAACCGCCAATAGGAACAGAGGGGCGTGACCCAAGCGTGGCGAACACCCAGTCATTATTAAACTGTGTCACATGACTCCTCAGTAATCCGGTCAGTGCATGCTCCCTTTGCATCTGACACATCAGTGGCCATGTTGGATAAGGGAAAAGTGCCATAACGCTATAATATTGTTGTGAGGCACAAGTACATAGAAGAAATCCAACCACACAATTCATATAAAGACCATTTCCAAAGTGATGTATAAATAAAAAAGGAGAGAAACGATGCAAACGAAAAATATAATCCAGGGACATAATCCTCCCCACAGTACTCATGAGTGACTAGTCCACCTACAAAATCCCTATGTCAGAAATGAGGGAATTGCCAGTGGTCATGAAAACCACACAGCTGGAGAGGCAATTCACACAAGTGTAAGGAGGAAGAGCGGGCTGCGGGCACCTGTACTGCGCCGGGTGTGGAACTGTTGAGGCTGAGTCTCAGGTTGTCCGGGGGAAAGAATAGGGAACCGGACAGACCTTTTCACCCGGAAGCAGGGGGCGTGGCAAACAAAAGCGTAAGCAGCGACGACCAGTTCCCCGCCGACAGCAGTTGTGTGCGCAGCATGCTCCGCTTAGCGTGCAGCAGCACCGCAACGTACCGCGGGCGGCAACACGAGCACACTACTGGGACCAGCAGCAGAGGAAGAGCAGTGGGCTGAGTGCTGCGCACGGGCATAGGAACCAGGGCCGTGCTCAGGACTGTTCATTGTAGCCCTCTTTGCCACACTGCACACCGTAGTTCTCTCTTGACAATAGACTGTACGCAACTCCTTTGACCCTTCATAACCCTATTACACATAGTGTCCACCTACTTTTAGACCACCTTGTATATACAGTACGTATTACATTTATGCGTATGAATCCACATAGAGACTATAACCAAAATGCATTGTACAGGACCAGGGCAAGCAGCTCTCTAGAGACGCACTCACACACCCCACACAGCAGTAGCGTAGCTACCGGGGGAATCAGAGGGGGGCGGTCACCCAGGGCCGATACAGTTACATTCTGGGGCAGAGCAGGGAGAATCGATCTCCCTGCTCTGCCGCCGGCCGCTATGGGGCCCCTGAGCAGCGACATGGCATCCTCTCTCGATTCTATTCCATTTTATATTAAAAAGTCAAATGGTGCTCCATCCTTTCCAAGCCCTGTCGTGTGCCAAAACAGTAGTTTCCCCCCACATATGGAACATCGGTGTGCCCAGGAGAAATTGCACAACATACTGTATGTTGAATCCATTTTCTCCTGTTATCTTTGTGAAAATACAAAACATGTAGGTCTAAACTAAAATTTTTGTGACAAAAATATAAATGTTCATCTTAAAATGTGATGTGGTAAAAAAAAAATAATTTTGTTGCAAAAATGAGAAATCACTGGTTAATTTTTAACCCTTCTAACTTCCTAACAAAAAATATATATATTTGAAAAATTGGGCTGATGTAAAGTAGACATGTGGGAAATGCTATTTTGTGTGACATAACTTTCTGGTTTACCAGCATAAAAAAAATTTGAAAATTGCAAAAGTGCTTTCCAAAGGGCGTTTATGCCCAATTCTCAGTGCAGGCACATGCATACCAAATACACCATCGGGGATTCTTCCCACATATTACTGCTCTTTCCATATTATACCACTATTGGAAGATTGCCTATACTCGAGTCTAACAACCAATTGTGGAAATACAGTGTTTTCCTATACCTCCATGCCTCTAGTCTGAGGAAGCTCTGAGTTAGAGACCAAAACGTCACAAGAAATTAGGACTTTCTAATATTTAATAAATCAATTGCATACAAAAACATTTTTTTGAGAAACAAATGTTACCATTATTAAGAAACTACCGGAGACTAGACGGAGGTGGACATGATTTGGGGATGGGTGGACTGAGAACTCCTGCAGCTTTTGTTTGTGTTGAGGTGTAAATTTTAAACAAGAGTGTTGTTGCTTTAAGAGGAAGGGGTTTAGATGTTTGTGCCTGGTGTATTACTGTGAGGAGGGTGGGGCTTTATATAGGGGAGGAAACTCTGGCTCTCCCTCTTTCTCTCACAGGATGGACAGGAGGAAACATTTGCTAATTGAATTGAATGGCTGTTGCTGCCACCTGATATCAGCCCCCACAGTATTGTATTGTATGCTAATGACATGTTGACCTAACTTGTTGAAACAATGAGCCCCTACTAACGCAGTCATGGCGGGCAGTGAGTGGGCACTAATTACTCAGCACATGGCGGGCATTGAGTGGGCACTCCTAGTGTGATGCTGCACCTTGCTCTGGAGAACACATCATGGGCCCAGTTTTCAGCCCTGTCTCTCATCTATTGTATGTAGGTAGTGTGACTGACTGGGGACACAGACCTTGCCATTTTCCGCACATACACTTATGGCTGCAGGCAGCTTACACTAGACCTACATATTATATTTTCTTACAAGGTATGTGCAGCTGGTGATTAGAGAGCCTGCCTGTAACTGCTGTAGAGGAGCAGGCGGCTTCTCCTTTATTGTTACAGCATATAACACAGCATTGCCCATCATCGAATGTATCTGACCTTATGATGGGACATTTTCCAGTATCAACCTGTAATATACCTTGGTTGTAAACTTACATGGTGTTCTCATCTTCACTTATCCCACATCTTGTGCAGTTGGGGGGGGGTCCTTGAAGTTGGTTATAAATTGGTCTGAGGGATCCATTGGGATATGGATTCCTCTTTTTGGAATTTAATTTGGTTCTTGATCTGGTGAATGGTAGAGGGGATTTTCAGCAAGGGTTTGTTGAATCCTCAGGAAGTTCAAGTGAACATTGGAACCCTGTGGTTGTGGTGCTCCCGAGCTAGTGGGGTAACGGCTGGGAGTAATTGTTGGTACATTTTATGTTCACTTTTTGTTTGGTAATCACCAGATCTTATGAGCTTCAAGGACTCCTCCCAGCATGTTAATGTTCTTTATGCTCTTTATGCTTTGATGTTTTATTGTATGCTGTTTTAATTCTTATATTGTCCCCTTCATATATTGGCAGGAATGGTGTATATCAACCGAGTGCTTAATTTTATATTACCTAAGATGGTGGATAGCACAGACTGAGTGGATTACCTGGAGCCGGGCAGTTGGGGGGGTCATTGAAGTTGGTTACAAATTGGTCTGGGGGATGCATTGGGATATGGATTCTTCCTTTTGGTATTAAATATGGTTCTGGATCTGGTAAAATGTGGAGGGGAGTTTCGGCAAAGGTTTGTCGGATCCTCAGGAAGTTCAAGTGAACATTGGAACCCTGTGGTTGTGGTGCTCCTGAGCTAGTGGGGTAACGGCTGGGAGTAATTGTTGGTACATTTTATGTTCACTTTATGCTTGGCAATCTCCAAATCTTATGAGCTTCAAGGACTCCTCCCAGCTAGCTAAGGGTATTTATGCTTTGTTGGGTTATTGTATGTTTGTTTTAATAAAGGTGTGTATTAAAAAAAAAAAAGCACTTATTTGTTTCTTTTTTAGTGGGTCCTTGAAGCTAATTATAATTTGGTCAGTAGGGGTAATCATCTCAGGTATGGGAGTTGGAAGTTTCGCCCCCAGCATTTCGACCCCAGCATTTCGCCCCCCAGCAGTTCGCCCGCAGGTACACTTCGCCCCCGAACATTTCGCCCCCAGCATTTCGCCCCCAGGTTGTTTTGCCCCCGCACATTTCGCCCCCGCACATTTCGGCCCCAGCAATTCGCTACCTGATGTTTTGCCCCCGGATGTTTTGCCCCCAGCAGTTCGCCCCCGGATGTTTTGCCCCCGGATGTTTTGCCCCCAGCAGTTCGCCCCCGAATGTTTTGCCCCCAGCAGTTCACCCCCGGATGTTTCGCACCCAGCAGTTCGCCCCCGGATGTTTTGAACCCAGATGTTTCACCCCCAGCAGTTTGTCCCTGGATGTTTCGCCCCCAGCAGTTCGCCCCCAGCAGTTCGCCCCCGGATGTTTCGCCCCCAGCAGTTCGCCCCCGGATGTTTCGCCCCCAGCAGTTCGCCCCTGGATGTTTCGCCCCCAGCTTTTTGCCCCCAGATGTTTCGGCCCTAAATTAGGCAGGGAATTTCAGCCTTGTGTTTTAGCCCTAAGATCTCTTTTACAGTAGCCACTTTCCCAAGTGCTAAGCACTGGAAAATCGCTAAGAAGATTGCCAATTTTGAATATACTAGATGGTGGCCAGATTCTAACGTATCGGGTATTCTAGAAGGTGCAGCCACGTGGCATGTTGCACAGGTTATGTAGTATATTGGACAGTCCACGTAGTACATTGCACAGGCCACGTAGTATATTGGCCAGCCGACGTAGTATATTGCACTGCCCACGTAGTCTAGGAATGTGGGCACTATATTCGTGTTAAAAAAAATAATAAAGATATACTCACCTCAGGCATGGGCCCTGAAGTCCTCACGCCTCTCTGCAGTGCTTGCGGTGGCTTCCGGTCTGAGCGTAGGACCTGCAATGACGTCGCGGTCACATTACCGTGACGTCATCGCAGGTCCTGGATGCATAGCATCGTTCGGACCGGAAGGCACGGCGTGCACCGGAGAGAGGCGCGGAGGACAGCGCGACGTCGGAGGTGGTGAGAATAACTTTTTTTTTTATTATTATTTTTAACATTACATCTTTTCACTATTGTTGCTGCATAGGCACCATCAATAGCGAAAAGTTGGTCACACAGGGTTAATAGCAGCGTTAACGGAGTGCGGTACACCGCGATCCGTTAACGCTGGCATTAACCCTGTGTGAGCGGTCAGCGGTGAGTGCAGGGCAGTGAAGCAGCGGCCATTTTTCTGGCAGACTGACCATTGCTGATTGGTCGTGGCAATGGTCGTGGGCGTTTTGCCATGACCAATCAGCGACTTGGATTTACATGACAGATAGACGCCGCGACCAATGAATATACGAATAAAACGTTACAGACAGAAAGACGAAAGTGACCCTTGGACAATTATATAGTAGATAAGTTAATGGCTGGAAAAGCGAGGTGTTGTTTCGGCCAGCTCTTTTTATTTTATTACAGGAGCTATTTTTGAGCACTTAGCGTTCATCAATAGCCTGTATCTTATGGGTCATTACCGAGAGCGCTCACAAAAGCGCTCTGAAAAATGCCAGTAAAGCACGTGCTTTGGAGTTCTAAAACAGTGGCAGCATAAGGGTGCTTTCACACTTCCGCTACATATGCACTACAGGCCGCCCGTTCGCTTCTGTAATGCCGCATTCCGCTAACCTGCAGCGGAACGAAAATAAGAAAATGCTCTTCTTTTTGTGCTCACAGTGATAGCAGAATGCGGCATTACGAAAGCGAACGGGCGGCTGCAGATCGCGGAACCCAGCCGTTCACTTCTATGGGCAATGCAAGCGGAATGCCAGCATTCCACCAGCATTGCCCCGGGGTCAGCTGGATGTCAGATCCAGAGCGGATCGACCTCTGGCGGCCACAAACACAAGTGTGAAACCACTCAGTTGAGCCACTCTTCTTCAAGCTTTCTTGCATATATATATATAATGGCCCCAAGCTGCGCTGTTAAAAAAAATAAACCCAGTTATTCAACTCTCTCTCCGGTGTCCAGCGCTATCTCCGGCGGTGCAGGGAATTCCGAAATCCCAACGCTATGCATTCTGGGTTGTGCATCACCACCTCTGCACATGTGCCAGGCTGTTCTGTGACGTGATGTGGTGCTTTCCCAGGACCGTCTAGTGAGCGGTCCTGGGATCACTCTCCATTGTAGTTATCGTACGGCAGGCACAAAGGCGGCAATGCGCCACCCAGATTTCGGGATTCCCTGCACTGCTGGGCTAGGAGCCGGAGCCATTACTGGACACTGGATCAAGAGGTGAGTAACTGGGTTTGTTTATTTTTTGACAGCGCAGCCTGGAGCCATTTACTAAAGCTAAATATGCCCACATGCTGTACACCCGTACAGTGTGTGTGTGTGTGTGTATATATATGTATATATATATATATATACATATATACTAGCTATTGAACCCGTTCTACGCCCGGGTGGCGAGCATTTATATTGGTATATTGTCTCCATCCTGGTATGTGCTGCTCCATCCTGCGTCCCCATCCTGTCATGCGCTGCTCCATCCTGCGTCCCCATCCTGTCATGTGCTGCTCCATCCTGCGTCCCCATCCTGTCATGCGCTGCTCCATCCTGCGTCCCCATCCTGTCATGTGCTGCTCCATCCTGCGTTCCCCTTCCTGTCATGCGCTGCTCCCATCCTGCGTCCCCATCCTGTCATGCGCTGCTCCCATCCTGCGTCCTCATCCTGTCATGCGCTGCTCCCATCCTGCGTCCCCATCCTGTGATGCGCTGCTCCCATCCTGTGATGCGCTGCTCCCATCCTGCGTCCCCATCCTGTCATGTGCTGCTCCATCCTGCGTTCCCATCCTGTCATGTGCTGCTCCATCCTGCGTCCCCATCCTTATGTGCTGCTCCCATCCTGCGTCCCCATCCTGTGATGCGCTGCTCCCATCCTGTGATGCGCTGCTCCCATCCTGCGTCCCCATCCTGTCATGTGCTGCTCCATCCTGCGTCCCCATCCTGTCATGCGCTGCTCCATCATTCGTCCCCATCCTGTCATGCGCTGCTCCATCCTGCGTCCCCATCCTTATGTGCTGCTGCATCCTGCGTCCCCATCCTTATGTGCTGCTGCATCCTGCGTCCCCATCCTTATGTGCTGCTGCATCCTGCGTCCCCATCCTTATGTGCTGCTGCATCCTGCGTCCCCATCCTTATGTGCTGCTCCCATCCTGCGTCCCCATCCTTATGTGCTGCTCCATCCTGCGTCCCCATCCTTATGTGCTGCTTCATCCTGCGTCCCCATCCTTATGTGCTGCTGCATCCTGCGTCCCCATCCTTATGTGCTGCTGCATCCTGCGTCCCCATCCTTATGTGCTGCTGCATCCTGCGTCCCCATCCTTATGTGCTGCTCCATCCTGCGTCCCCATCCTTATGTACTGCTGCATCCTGCGTCCCCATCCTTATGTGCTGCTGCATCCTGCGTCCCCATCCTTATGTTCATGCTGCATCCTGCGTCCCCATCCTTATGTGCTGCTGCATCCTGCGTCCCCATCCTTATGTGCTGCTGCATCCTGCGTCCCCATCCTTATGTGCTGCTCCCATCCTGCGTCCCCATCCTTATGTTCATGCTGCATCCTGCGTCCCCATCCTTATGTGCTGCTGCATCCTGCGTCCCCATCCTTATGTGCTGCTCCCATCCTGCGTCCCCATCCTTATGTTCATGCTGCATCCTGCGTCCCCATCCTTATGTGCTGCTGCATCCTGCGTCCCCATCCTTATGTTCATGCTGCATCCTGCGTCCCCATCCTTATGTTCATGCTGCATCCTGCGTCCCCATCCTTATGTTCATGCTGCATCCTGCGTCCCCATCCTTATGTGCTGCTCCATCCTGCGTCCCCATCCTTATGTGCTGCTCCATCCTGCGTCCCCATCCTTATGTGCTGCTCCCATCCTGCGTCCCCATCCTTATGTGCTGCTCCATCCTGCGTCCCCATCCTGTTATGTGCTGCTCCATCCTGCGTCCCCATCCTTATGTGCTGCTCCATCCTGCGTCCCCATCCTGTTATGTGCTGCTCCATCCTGCGTCCCCATCCTTATGTGCTGCTCCATCCTGCGTCCCCATCCTTATGTGCTGCTCCATCCTGCGTCCCCATCCTTATGTGCTGCTCCATCCTGCGTCCCCATCCTTATGTGCTGCTCCATCTTGCGTCCCCATCCTTATGTGCTGCTCCATCCTGCGTCCCCATCCTTATGTGCTGCTCCATCCTGCGTCCCCATCCTTATGTGCTGCTCCCATCCTGCGTCCCCATCCTTATGTGCTGCTCCATCCTGCGTCCCCATCCTTATGTGCTGCTCCATCCTGCGTCCCCATCCTTATGTGCTGCTCCATCCTGCGTCCCCATCCTTATGTGCTGCTCCATCCTGCGTCCCCATCCTTATGTGCTGCTCCTTCCTGCGTCCCCATACTGCCTCTGACCCGCTCGGCGCCGAGTGCTGGGGGGCCTGAGCAGGCGGGGACACCGGCGCGCTGTGGGGGTCAGGTGCCGGTATCGCCGCCAGCTCAGGCCCCCCCAGCACTTACTATATTCACCTGTCCGGCGTTCCATCGCTGAGCGCCGCCATCTTCCCGGTCTCCTGGCCGTAACTGTTCAGTCAGAGGGCGGCGCCGGCGCGCATTAAGCGCGTCATCGCGCCCTCTGAACTGAAGGTCACAGGCCGAAGACCGGGAAGATGGCGGCGCTCAGCGATGGAACGGGGACAGGTGAATATAGGCCGATACTCACCCTCCTGGCGGTCCCTGCTTCTGCGGTGGAGATCGCGGTGTGCGTTCAGTGTGAATGCACACCGCGATCTCCCGGGAGCGTCGCTCTGTGAGGCCCAGACTGCGCCGGCGCTTGCGCTTGCGCAGTCTATAGAGGCTTCGGACAGAGTGACGCTCCCAGCGTTATATTATAGATATATATATATATATATATATTGTGATGCAGTGACCCCTGTAACAGGTAGGGGGCGCTGCATAGTCTCCCAAGTATGCGCACAGAGGTGTATTGAGGCCGTGAGAGTGCATGGGAATCACAGCCATGGATGTGATGATGTGACAAAATCCGGCATTGTGGTGAATGGCCGATATGTGTCGCAGAGGAGGGGACTCTGCGCTGCCAGTCTGTAGTTTGGTTGGTGTGCTGGGACCTGTAGTCCCACAAGTAAATGTGTAAGTTCTAATGGGAGATTGGCAGGGCTAGTCATGAGAGATGGGCGGGTCAGACTAGCCACACACACCCACACTCCCACCCAGGGGAGTTGTTCAAGGTATATAATGTGACCAGGGTGTGGGTCACATGGTCCCTGTGTATGAGTGCCTGTGTATGGTCGCTGTGAGTGACCTGAGGAAGCCTGTGTTGCTTCCTAAACAGCACATGGTGGGGCTTCAGACCTGGTGGCCTGGGTATTGGACGGTCCCAGCTGGGGATGGACGTCCTGAATAGTACCCGGACTGGCCGCCTGTGTGATCCTGTGTAACCTGGGTGTTGGGAGGTCCTGGGAGTAGGACCGGATCCCTGACTAGCACGAGGTGAGGACCGGGATCTGCAGAGCCAGTGTCAGCTACTGTGTGGGGAAGCTACAGTCCTCGGTAGGTCTGGACTGACTAATGTGTGCCGACCCGGCAAGTTGGTGATCCCCGTTTGGCAGCTTTCCCGGAAGAGTGAGGACTGACAAGGAGTCAGCAGGTGGAGCAGGAGCTCCCAGAAGGTACCATAGTCTGTTGGTGCTAATTGCTTGCTGTGTTCTATGAACTGTGTGGTAACCCACGGCAACTGGTCAGGAGGACCAGCGTGTTTAGTTGCTGCAACCTGTGTTCTGTGAACTGTGTGGTAACCCAGGCAACTGGTCAGAGGAGGACCAGCGTGATTAGTTGCTGCAACCTGTGTGATATGAACTGTGTGGTAACCCACGGCAACTGGTCAGGAGGACCAGCGTGTTTAGTTACCACAGACTAAGGTTCTGAGACTCAATGTGAAGATAATGTGTTAACGAATGGACTACATGTAAGTCAGTGATATGCAACTTGGCTTACGATGCGGTTTATGCTGTACAAAATAAACCGTATGGACTGTTTTGTTTGAAAAAATCGTGCCCGTGTACGTCAATCCCGTGCCAAGCGAGTAATCCCCCTACCCGTTAGTAAGAGCAATCTTACACTATATATATATATATATATATATATATATATATATATATATATATATATATATATATATATTACTCAAAAAAGAGGCAGCACTCCATTGTTAAGGTGAAAAAATGTGGAAGGTTTAATCGACCCACATAGCCGGGCGCCTGGCTATGTGGGTCGATTAAACCTTCCATATTTTTTCACCTTAACAATGGAGTGCTGCCTCTTTTTTGAGTATCTGTGAATTTGGAGCAATCGTTGGACTGGTTGTTTCCAGATTACGGAGGATTCCGATTTCTAATTCAGATCATCATCATGATCTGGCTACAAATCGGATCGTAATTTAAAATAACGATCAGCCTGAAAATCGTAATAAATTACGATCTTTAGTGATCGGATTGTACTGGCATACCTGTCCAGGATGCTGCCCCGGAGTTCAGCCTCGCCTATCTTCGGCATGCACGGGCTGAACTGCCATCGCCGGCTGATTCCTCGGCTCTAGTAGTTCAGTCCTGTAGATCCGTGGACAGGTCGGGCTGAACTCCGGAGCTCAGGTGAGATACGCCAGGATTTGCAGAGGCGTTTTGCCTGCTGCTTGATAGCACTTTGCAAGCGTTTTGGCAAAACGCTTCTGCAAATAGGGGACATGGCCAAGCTCAGCTATGGGCATGGCCAAGCTCTGCTATGGCCTAAACCGAGCGTATTTCCCGTGGTTTGCAGGCATTTTTCGGGAGGTTTCCCTCTTGCCCATTCCCTTGAATGGGCGAGTTAAGCACGTGATCCGCCTGAAAATAGCTTTGAAGCTATTTTCCAGTGGGGCGTTTTCCGGGCCCGGCCGCAATCCGCCCGTAACCTGCACCATAGACATGAAAGGGCGGGTTTCAGGCAGGAAACACAGCATGGAATACGCCTGTAAATCCAGCTTGTCTGGATAAAGCCTGAGTCCTCGTGCCCACTGACGGAAGGGGATTGCGGAGCGGCATCTCCGTAGCGGCTGTAATTGCGGTAGCAATTGCAGATCCCACTGGAATCTATTTGTGCCTGCAATTGTGGCCACTATTGTGGTACCCTAATTCTGTATCAAAATATTCACTTAACTCTATGGATTTAGGTGCAGGTTTTAGTGCAGGATTTCAGCCCCTTGTTTGAATGGCTGGAATTTTCTTTGTATAATGGCAGCATACATTGACATGCTGCACTGCATGTTTTTTTTTTTTGTAAACAAAATTTTCTCATCAGTATATGGATGGGATTTACACATTAATGCTGCATATGACCCCAGCCTAATGGATCATTCAGTTATGCCTTAGGCCAAAAGCACACTGGTGATTTTACTGGCGTTTTTTGCGTCCTGCACAATCCTCTCAATGAGACGCGATGCCCACCCGACGACTAGCGCGCCCATCCGCCTGAATGGAATGCCCCATTCAGGCGGGCATCCCGCCCAGTCGTTCATTCAGACGTCCAGCCGCACGCCGCGTCTGGATGCGGCTGTCAACTAGACGGCCGTTCAGCATGGCAGCGATTGAAGGGTCTAAAGGTACCCTAAAAATGTGACCTGTTTCAAGCTTGGAAGTAATTTTAATTTTAAACAAAAATATATCATTTTCCACTGGGACAATATATGTTGTAAAAAACCATTGGTTGGCCCCTTCACACTAGATTTTGCTTCAGTTTTTTTTATTATGAAATCAGAAAATCTGGAGCAAAATGTGAGGTTTTTAATGTGAGATATGAACAGATGCTTCTGATTAGGATATTTTTTTGTGAATTTATCCCAAAATTCTCTGTCTGCTGCTTGTTACACTTTTTCTGTTATTTCCTCTACTAATACTTTCATTTTAAATTAGGAAATGGACACAGCCGTATGTTGATATTTGGAACAAGAGACAATCTCCATCTACTGGCACAAAGTAAAGAGTGGTTTGCTGATGGCATGTTTTTCACTACACCAGCCTTGTTTAAGCAACTTTACACAATCCATGTAGTCCACAGCGGCCTTGTTGTTCCGCTAGTGTACACCTTGCTGACAGACAAGAGCCGTTCTACATACCAGAGGTTGCTGCAAGAGCTGAAGAACTTGCAGCCTGGACTGCAGCCAGACAACCTGATGTTGGATTTTGAACTAGCTGCAATACAGGCATTTGAAAGTGAGTTCCCCAACCTTGTGAAGACTGGTTGCTTTTTCCACCTATCACAGTTGGTTTGGCGTCATGTTCAAAATGAAGCACTCAAGATGCAGTACCAAGGTGACCATGAATTTGCCCGTTGGAGACGCATGATACCTGCCCTGGCCTTTCTACCACCACAGAATGTTGTGCAATCATTTGAAGAATTGGTGGAAGATCCTGACTTTCCACAAGAAGCAATACCTATTGCCAACTATTTTGAAGACAGCTATATCGGTCGAATGAATCGCAGAGGACGTCAAGCACCTTTGTTTTCAGTTCAATTCTGGAATGTGTATGAACGAACATTGAATGATCAACAGCGAACAAATAATGATGTCGAAGGATGGCACCGTAGCTTTCGAGTAACATGTGGTACTCTTTTCCAAAATATATACCGGTTTATTAACTGTCTGAAACATCAGCAAGAGCTCCATAGTTTTGAAATTATTCAGATACAGTGGGGCAAAAAAGTATTTAGTCAGTCAGCAATAGTGCAAGTTCAACCACTTAAAAAGATGAGAGGCGTCTGTAATTTACATCATAGGTAGACCTCAACTATGGGAGACAAACTGAGAAAAAAAAATCCAGAAAATCACATTGTCTGTTTTTTTTAACATTTTATTTGCATATTATGGTGGAAAATAAGTATTTGGTCAGAAACAAAATTTCATCTCAATACTTTGTAAAATATCCTTTGTTGGCAATGACAGAGGTCAAACGTTTTCTGTAAGTCTTCACAAGGTTGCCACACACTGTTGTTGGTATGTTGGCCCATTCCTCCATGCAGATCTCCTCTAGACAAGTGATGTTTTTGGCTTTTCACTTGGCAACACGGACTTTCAACTCCCTCCAAAGGTTTTCTATAGGGTTGAGATCTGGAGACTGGCTAGGCCACTCCAGGACCTTGAAATGCTTTTTACGAAGCCACTCCTTCGTTGCCCTGGCTGTGTGCTTTGGATCATTGTCATGTTGAAAGACCCAGCCACGTTTCATCTTCAATGCCCTTGCTGATGGAAGGAGGTTTGCACTCAAAATCTCACGATACATGGCCCCATTCATTCTTTCATGTACCCGGATCAGTCGTCCTGGCCCCTTTGCAGAGAAACAGCCCCAAAGCATAATGTTTCCACCACCATGCTTTACAGTAGGTATGGTGTTTGATGGATGCAACTCAGTATTCTTTTTCCTCCAAACACGACAAGTTGTGTTTCTACCAAATAGTTCCAGTTTGGTTTCATCAGACCATAAGACATTCTCCCAAAACTCCTCTGGATCATCCAAATGCTCTCTAGCAAACTTCAGACGGGCCCGGACATGTACTGGCTTAAGCAGTGGGACACGTCTGGCACTGCAGGATCTGAGTCCATGGTGGCGTAGTGTGTTACTTATGGTAGGCCTTGTTACATTGGTCCCAGCTCTCTGCAGTTCATTCACTAGGTCCCCCCGCATGGTTCTGGGATTTTTGCTCACCGTTCTTGTGATCATTCTGACCCCACGGGGTGGGATTTTGCGTGGAGCCCCAGATCGAGGGAGATTATCAGTGGTCTTGTATGTCTTCCATTTTCTAATTATTGCTCCCACTGTTGATTTCTTCACTCCAAGCTGGTTGGCTATTGCAGATTCAGTCTTCCCAGCCTGGTGCAGGGCTACAATTTTGTTTCTGGTGTCCTTTGACAGCTCTTTGGTCTTCACCATAGTGGAGTTTGGAGTCAGACTGTTTGAAGGTGTGCACAGGTGTCTTTTTATACTGATAACAAGTTTAAACAGGTGCCATTACTACAGGTAATGAGTGGAGGAAAGAGGAGACTCTTAAAGGGAACCTGTCACCCCGTTTTTTGAGATTGAGATATAAATACTGTTAAATAGGGCCTGTGCTGTGCGTTACTATAGTGTATGTAGTGTACCCTGATTCCCCATGTATGCCGAGAAATACATTACCAAAGTCGGCGTTTTCGCCTGTCAATCAGGCTGGTCTGGTCAGGTGGGCGTGTTCACAGCGTTCTTTTCTTCCCCAGGTTTCCGTTGGTGGCGTAGTGGTGTGCGCATGTCCAAGGTCCGGATTCCCTGTGCCCACGTGAAGACACAGCGCGCGATCTGCGCTGTCATTCCTTTCATCGGTGCGGGCGGCCATCTTCCTGGGGCCGCGCGTGCGCAGATGTAGTGCTCTGCTGCACGGGGCTTCAGGAAAATGGCCGCGGGATGCCGCGCGTGCGCAGAAGAGATCGCGGCGGCCATTTTCCCAAAGCCGAGATTCAATGCCAAACGACGCAAGTGTGAAAGTAGCCTTAGGGTTAGGGTTGGGGCTAAAGTTAGAGCTAGGGTTGGGGCTAAAGTTAGGGTTAGAGCTGGGATTAGGGTTAGGGTTTGGATTAGGGTTGGTATTAGGGTTAGGGTTGGCATTAGGGTTACGCTTGGGATTAGGGTTAGGTTTGGGATTAGGGTTAAGGTTAGGGTTGTGATTAGGGGTGTATTGGGATTAGGGTTAGGTTTGAGGTTAGGGTTGAGATTAGGATTAGGGGTGTGTTGGATTTAGGGTTTTGATTAGGGTTATGGTTAGGGTTGACATTAGGGTTGTTTTGGGGTAAGGGTTGTGATTATGGTTAGGGTTAGTGATTAGGATTATGGATCAGGTTGGGATTAGGGTTAGGGGTGTGTTGGGGTTAGGGTTGGAGCTAGAATTGGGGGCTAGAATTTCCACTGTTTAGGTACATCAGGGGGTCTCCAAACACGATAGCCAATTTTGCGCTCAAAAAGTCAAATGGTGCTCCCTCCCTTCTGAGCTCTGCCGTGCGCCCAAACAGTGGGTTACCCCCACATATGGGGCATCAGCATACTCGGGATAAATTGGACAACAACTTCTGGGGTCCAATTTCTCTTGTTACCCTTGTGAAAATAAAAACTTGGGGGCTACAAAATCCTTTTTGTGGAAAAATATATATATATTTTTTTATGACTCTGCATTATAAACTTCTGTGAAGCACTTGGGCATTCAAAGTTCTCACCACACATCTAGATAAGTTCCATGGGGGGTCTAGTTTCCAAAACTGGGTCACTTGTGGAGGGTTTCTACTGGTTAGGTACATCAGGGGCTCTGCAAACGCAACATAATGCCCGCAGACCATTCTATCAAAGTCTGCATTCCAAAACGGCGCTCCTTCCTTCCGAGCTCTGCCGTGCGCCCAAACAGTGGTTTACCCCCACATATGGAGTACCAGCATACTCAGGACAAATTGGACAACAACTTTTGGGGTCCAATTTCTCTTGTTACCCTTGTGAAAATAAAAACTTGGGGGCTACAATATCTTTTTTTGTGGAAAAAAAAAATATTTTTTATTTTCACGACTCTGCATTATAAACTTCTGTGAAGCACTTGGGCATTCAAGGTTCTCACCACACATCTAGATAAGTTCCATGGGGGGTCTAGTTTCCAAAATGGGGTCACTTGTGGGGGATTTCTACTGTTTAGGCACGTCAGGGGCTCTCCAAACGCGACATGGCGTCCGATCTCAATTCCAGCCAATTCTACATTGAAAAAGTAAAACGGCACTCTTTCTCTTCCAAGCTCTGCGGTGCGCCCAAACAGTGGTTTACCCCCACATATTGGGTATCGACGTACTCAGGAGAAATTGCACAACAACTTTAGTGGTCTAATTTCTCCTGTTACCCTTGTGAAAATAAAAATTTGTGGGCAAAAAGATCATTTTTGTAGAAAAAATGCAATTCTTCCCTTCCGAGCTCTCCCGTGTGCCCAAACAGGGGTTTACCCCATATATGGGGTATCAGCGTACTCAGGACAAATTGGACAACAACTTTTGGGGTCGAATTTCTCCTCTTACCCTCGGGAAAATACAAAACTGGGGGCTAAAAAATAATTTTTTGGGGAAAGATTTTTTTTTTTAATTTCCACGGCTCTGCGTTACAAACTGTAGTGAAACACTTGGGGGTTCAAAGTTCTCACAACACATCTAGATAAGTTCCATGGGGGGTCTAGTTTCCAAAATGGTGTTACTTGTGGGGAGTTTCCACTGTTTAGGCACATCAGGGGCTCTCTAAACGTGACATGGCATCCGATCTCAATTCCAGCCAATTCTGCATTGAAAAAGTCAAACGGCGCTCCTTCACTTCTAAGTTCTGCGGTGCGCCCAAAAAGTGGTTTACCCCCACATATGGGGTATTGGCGTATTCAGGAGAAATTACATAACAAAATTTATGGTTACATTTCTGTTTTTACACTTGTGAAAATGAAAAAAATGGTTCTGAATTAAGATGTTTGCAAAAAAAAGTTAAATGTTCATTTTTTCCTTCCACATTGTTTCAGTTCCTGTGAAGCACGTAAAGGGTTAATAAACTTTTTGAATGTGGTTTTGAGAACCTTGAGGGGTGTAGTTTTTAGAATGGTGTCACACTTCATTATTTTCTATCATATAGACCCCTCAAAATGACTTCAAATGTGATGTGGTCCCTAAAAAAAATGGTGTTGTAAAAATGAGAAATTGCTGGTCAACTTTTAACCCTTATAACTCCCTAACAAAAAAAAATTGTTTCCAAAATTGTGCTGATGTAAAGTAGACATGTGGGAAATGTTATTTATTAACTATTTTTCATGACATATCTCTCTCATTTAAGGGCATAAAAATACAAAGTTTGAAAATTGCAAAATTTTAAAATTTTTTGCCATATTTCCGTTTTTTTCATAAATAATCGCAAGTAATATCGAAGAAATGTTACCACTAACATGAAGTACAATATGTCACGAAAAAACAATCTCAGAATCAGCGGGATCCGTTGAAGCGTTCCAGAGTTACAACCTCATAAAGTGACAGTGGTCAGAATTGCAAAAATTGGCTCGGTCATTAAGTACCAAATTGGCTCTGTCACTAAGGGGTTAAAACAGTTTTGATATATACAGTTAAAGCATAACTCTACAAAAAACATGTTATGTTATAGTACCTGTGCCCATGATATTCATTTCCACAGGAGACCTTCCAGCAGGTTCACTTCTGTGTGAAAAGTCTCATCCAAGTTAAAGCTCCATGTGCTGCAGGATTTCAGTGGTTGCTAAGGAGGTAGCAGTACTTGTGGATGGATTCTAGAGGGTGTGGCTGCACAGGAGCATGCAACTAACAATATATTCCCTATGATGTATAAAGGGCTGCTGGTTTACAGCCCTCTGCAAAGCCCCCCTATGTGTTCCATCCTGTAACGGCTTTACACAGGCAGGGGGGGAGCCCTCCTCTTGTCCAGGACAGAGCACATGAGCGGAGGGTGAAGGAGAGCTTTGCTGAGGGCTGTGAACAAGCAGCCCTGAATGTATCATAGGGAGCCAGGATCCGTTCTACCAAGGGGGCACGACCTCCTTAGTAACCAATGAAATCCTACTATTTTCCTGTCTGTTTGTAAAATTACTCTAGAAAACGAAGTTTTAGAATAAAAAAACTAACTTGATCAGAATTCTATATCTTAGACTCATATGGTGTATTATTAGTGATAAGCGAACCTGCCAATGTTCAGTTCAGGCAGGTCTTTCCCAGATGCGAAAGATCCAGGAGCAAATTGCTAGAGGCAAAACATCCAGGGATGAACTGCTGGGGGTGAAACATCCAGGGTGAACTGCTGGGGGTGAACTGCAGGGGGCGAAACATCCGGGGGCAAACTGCTGGGGCAAAACATCCGGGGGCCAACTGCTGGGGGCAAAACATCAGGGGGCAAAACATCTGGGGCAAAACATCAGGGGGCGAAACATCCCAGGGGCGAACTGCTGGGGGCTAAACATCCGGGGGCGAAACATCCAGGGCAATCTGCTGGGGGTGAAACACCTGGGGGCGAACTGCTGTGGGTGAAATGTGTGGGGGCGAAATGCTGGGGGCGAACTGCTGTGGGCGAACTGCTGGGGGCAAAACTTCCTAAAACCCTCAGGTATGGACCCTCTGTTTAGGGGGGTGTTCATCATCGTATCACCCCTTGTGTGGAGGAGTAAACATCTCGGGTGTGGCCCCTGGATGGAGGGGTGTACAACATAGTATGACCCCCTGGTATGGAGGGGTAACCATCTTTGGTATGGCCCCCTGGTGTGGAGAAGTGACCATCACGGTATGGCCCCCTGGTCTGCAGAAGCATTTATATCTTACAAGACCCTGTTAGGGTAAAGTCCCTGTGGTCATGGCAATCATATTCTACATGCCTACAAATTGGGTGTTGGACAAGGTCCTGAATAGTACCTGGACAGGTCATATGCCTGGGGTGTTGGACTACGTCCTGAATAGCACCTGGACAGATCATATGCCTGGGGTGTTGGACGAGGTCCTGAATAGTACCTGGACAGGTTATATGCCTGGGGTGTTGGACGAGGTCCTGAATAGTACCTGGACAGGTCCAAAAAAAAAAAATAGGTTGTTGTCTGGACAATGCAGTAATCTGGGGCATTAAACTGAAGAGCAATGTAAATAATATGGATGCCTTGGAGTCAGTGGGAGTGACTAAGGGAAAATTAATAAAGTGCATCCCGATGCCCTTGAGCCAGTGGGAGCAGCTAAGGGTGAAGAAATCAAGTGCATTAACACGAAGGGCAATGTACCTATTCCCAATGCCTTTGTCCCAGTTGGAGAGGGTTAATGGTATTTGTTATCAAGGGCTTGTAAAGCAATTAACAATGACGTGGCAAGGTTATTAATCATGCCTTTGTAGACATTTCTGCTATAGGCTTATTTCATTTACTATGTCCAAATATTACAGAAATTATTTAAATTATTTAATGATCGGTTATAATGTCGATATTATATTGTGTATGGCTTTTAATTACTCCTTGTTTATAGTATCTTTCTCTTTATATACACTCATCACTTTTTGGGTAGTAATAGTAAGTGGGTTTAAGAATTGGTTACTGCACAGCCCAGCTACTGTATGTAATGGTGGTTTCTTGAACTGAAATCTGTGAATTAGTGAGTTATTAGAGCTGGCTACAATACATGTGGTATAATAGTTTTTGAAGCATCACAGATGTCATTATACAGGTAGTCAGACTGTGGTTACCCCTTTGTTATGGTTTAGTTTCTGCATTCCTCATTATAGGATCCACATTGCAGGATGTTTAGCGGCTGGTATTTTGCTGTAGTTACCATATTATCGAGCATAATTTGGTAGTGTTTCATTGTTAAAATTAATATGTTGTAGTCCTGGAATTTTGTTCCTTATATGCACAGTCTTTCCATAGCATGCAGAACTGGTTGATGACTTTATGAGGCATGGATGATGGGAGTCGAGTCCATTCAAGGTGTCAAATGGCCTCGCTGGTGGCGGTTTAGGAGTCAGGTGGAAGTTGCAGACAAATTAAGGTGGACTCATTTTAACTAATAGAGGATGTAAAACCTCATGGTGGTGAGCAGGCTCGGCTTTGGTGGCCAGCCTCAAGGACGTTGTAATGGTAACATCAATCAGGGGCGGGCACAGTGGTTAAGCACAGGAGTGATGATAATAGGGTAATTGGTGCCCTGAAAGTTTACTGGCTCTGCTTGAATGGCAAGCCAGTGCGTGCCGCCCCTTTATGGCTGTCTGTCCTGGTACTGTATGTCAGACAGCTGGGGATATCGCAGTACTTGTGAATCCCAATGTACTAGCACTCCACCTGACTCCTACTGTGATTATTTAATCCTGTGATTTGAATAAAAGCTGTGGCCATTTTGACAACCAAAATAATGTGTTTTGTGTATTTATTTTAGTACCTAGGTTTACAGTAGTTATGGTGGTTTTAAGAAGGAGTGGGGTCCATCCCATATCCAAAAGTCAAGAAACCACCGGAGACTAGACGGAGGTGGACATGACTTGGGGATGGGTGGACTGAGAACTCCTGCAGCTTTTGTTTGTATTGCGGTGTAGATCTTAAACAAGAGAGTTGTTGCTTTAACCCCTTTCTGACATCGGATGTACTATCCCGTTGAGGTGGGGTGGGCCCCTATGACCACCGACGGGATAGTACGTCCAGCGCGAACGGCGGCGCTCACGGGGGGAGCGCGGCCGATCGCGGCCGGGTGTCAGCTGCCTATCGCAGCTGACATCCGGCACTATGTGCCAGGAGCGGTCACGGACCGCCCCCGGCACATTAACCCCCGGCACACCGCGATCAAACATGATCGCGATGTGCCGGCAGTACAGGGAAGCATCGCGCAGGGAGGGGGCTCCCTGCGGGCTTCTCTGAGCCCCCCGCAGCAACGCGATGTGATCGCGTTGCTGCGAGGGTCTTACCTCCCTCCCTGCCTGCTCCGCGGCCATCTTGGATCCAGGTCCTGCAGGGAGGGAGGTGGATTCAGAGAGCCTGCTCAGAGCAGGCACTGTGAAGCCTGCAGCACTGTAAGTCAGATCGGTGATCTGACAGAGTGCTGTGCAAACTGTCAGATCACAGTTTTTTTTACAAAGTAAAAAAAAAAATTTTCCAAATGTGTAAAAAAAAAAAAAAAATATTCCTAAATAATGAAAAAAAAAAAAAAAATATTATTCCCATAAATACACTTTTTTATCTAAATAAAAAAAAACAAAACAATAAAAGTACATATATTTAGTATCGCCGCGTCCGTAACGGCCCAACCTATAAAACTGGCCCACTAGTTAACCCCTTCAGTAAACACCATAAGAAAAAAAAAAGAGGCAAAAAACAACGCTTTATTATCATACTGCCGAACAAAAAGTGGAATAACACGCGATCAAAAAGACAGATATAAATAACCATGGTACCGCTGAAAACGTCATCTTGTCCCACAAAAAACGAGCTGCCATACAGCATCATCAGCAAAAAAATAAAAAAGTTATAGTCCTGAGAATAAAGCGATGCAAAAATAATTATTTTTTCTATAAAATAGTTTTTATCGTATAAAAGCGCCAAAACATAAAAAAATGATATAAATGAGGTGTCGCTGTAATCGAACTGACCAAGAATAAAACTGCTTTATCAATTTTACCAAACGCGGAACGGTATAAACGCCTCCCCCATAATAAATTCATGAATACCTGGTTTTTGGTCATTCTGCCTCACAAAAATCGGAATAAAAAGCGATCAAAAAATGTCACATGCCCGAAAATGTTACCAATAAAAACGTCAACTCGTCCTGCAAGCAACAAGACCTCACATGACTCTGTGGACCAAAATATGGAAAAATTATAGCTCTCAAAATGTGGTAACGCAAAAAATATTTTTTGCAATAAAAAGCATCTTTCAGTGTGTGACGGCTGCCAATCATAAAAATCCGCTAAAAAAAAACGCTATAAAAGAAAATCAAACCCCCCTTCGTTAGGGAAAAATAAAAAAAAATGTATTTTTTTCCATTAGGGCTAGGATTAGGGTTAGGGCTAGGGTTAGGGCTAGGGTTAGGGCTAGGGTTAAAACTAGGGTTAGGGTTAGGGCTACAGTTTGGGTTGGGACTAAAGTTAGGGTTAGGGTTGGGGCTAAAGTTACAGTTAGGGTTTAGATTACATTTACAGTTGGGAATAGGGTTGGGATTAGGGTTAGGGGTGTGTCAGGGTTAGAGGTGTGGTTAGGGTTACTGTTGGGATTAGGGTTTCAGTTATAATTGAGGGGTTTCCACTGTTTAGGCACATCAGGGGCTCTCCAAACGCAACATGGCGTCCGATCTCAATTCCAGCCAATTCTGCGTTGAAAAAATTCTTCCCTTCCGAGCTCTCCCGTGTGCCCAAACAGGGGTTTACCCCATATATGGGGTATCAGCGTACTCAGGACAAATTGGACAACAACTTTTGGGGTCGAATTTCTCCTCTTACCCTCGGGAAAATACAAAACTGGGGGCTAAAAAATAATTTTTTGGGGAAAGATTTTTTTTTTTTAATTTCCACGGCTCTGCGTTACAAACTGTAGTGAAACACTTGGGGGTTCAAAGTTCTCACAACACATCTAGATAAGTTCCCTGGGGGGTCTAGTTTCCAAAATGGTGTCACTTGTGGGGGGGTTTCTACTGTTTAGGTACATTAGGGGCTCTGCAAATGCAATGTGACACCTGCAGACCATTCCATCTAAGTCTACATTCAAATGGCACTCCTTCCCTTCCGAGCCCTCCCATGTGCCCAAACAGTGGTTCCCCCCACATATGGTGTATCATCGCACTCAGGACAAATTGGGCAACAAATTTTGGGGTCCAATTTCTCCTGTTACCCTCGGGAAAATACAAAACTGGGGGCTAAAAAAATAATTTTTGTGGGAAAAAATTTTTGTTTTATTTTTACGGCTCTGCATTATAAACTTCTGTGAAGCACTTGGTGGGTCAAAGTGCTCACCACACCTCTAGATAAGTTCCTTAGGGGGTCTACTTTCCAAAATGGTGTCACTTGTGGGGGATTTCAATGTTTAGGCACATCAGTGGCTCTCCAAACGCAACATGGCGTCCCATCTCAATTCCTGTCAATTTTGCATTGAAAAGTCAAACGGCGCTCCTTCCTTTCCGAGCTCTGCCGTCCGCCCAAACAGTGGTTTACCCCCACATATGGGGTATCAGCGTACTGAGGACAAATTGTACAACAACTTTTGGGGTCCACTTTCTTCTCTTACCTTTGGGAAAATAAAAAATTGGGGGCGAAAAGATAATTTTTGTGAAAAAATATGATTTTTTATTTTTACGGTTCTACATTATAAACTTCTGTGAAGCACTTGGTGGGTCAAAGTGCTCACCACACCTCTAGATAAGTTCCTTAGGGTGTCTACTTTCCAAAATGGTGTCACTTGTGGGGGGTTTCAATGTTTAGGCACATCAGGGGCTCTCCAAACGAAACATGGCGTCCCATCTCAATTTTGCATTGAAAAGTCAAATGGCGCTCCTTCGCTTCCGAGCTGTGCCATGTGCCCAAACAGTGGTTTACCCCCACATGTGGGGTATTGGCGTACTCAGGACAAATTGTACAACAATGTTTGGGGTCCATTTTTTCCTGTTACCTTTGGTAAAATAAAACAAATCGGAGCTGAATTAAATTTTTTGTGAACAAAAGTTAAATGTTCATTTTTATTTAAACATTCAAAAAATTCCTGTGAAGCACCTAAAGGGTTAATAAACTTCTTGAATATGGTTTTGAGCACCTTGAGGGGTGTAGTTTTTAGAATGGTGTCACACTTGGGTATTTTCTATCATATAGACCCCTCAAAATGACTTCAAATGAGATGTGGTCCCTAAAAAAAAATGGTGTTGTAGAAACGAGAAATTGCTGGTCAACTTTTCACCCTTATAACTCCCTAACGAAAAAAAATTTTGGTTCCAAAATTGTGCTGATGTAAAGTAGACATGTGGGAAATGTTACTTGTTAAGTATTTTGTGTGACATATCTCTGTGATTTAATTGCATAAAAATTCAAAGTTGGAAAATTGCGAAATTTTCATAATTTTCGCCAAATTTCCGTTTTTTTCACAAATAAACGCAGGTACTATCAAAGAATTTTTGCCATTGTCATGAAGTACAATATGTCACGAGAAAACAATGTCAGAATCACTGGGATCCGTTGAAGCGTTCCAGAGTTATAACTAAAGGGACAGTGGTCAGAATTGTAAAAATTAGCCCGGTCATTAACGTGCAAACCACCCTTGGGGGTAAAGGGGTTAAGAGGAAGTTTAGATGTTTTTGCCTGGTGTATTACTGTGAGGAGGGTGGGGCTTATATAGGGGAGACAACTCTGGCTCTCCCTCTTTCTCTCACAGGATGGACAGGAGGAAACATTACCCGCCCTCCCGCCCTGTTTATAATCTCTGTCCTTAAACTTTTTAATTATTGCTTGTATAATGATAAATGCTTTATTGTATTTTTGAATTTGTCATTGTATATCTTGTACCAGGTTCAATTGTATATTGGCTATAAAGAGTTATTATTTGCAGTAACCTTCTAAGCCCAAGGGAAGGGCAATCCTTCACCCATGGTTCCCTGGAGTGTTGTGAATTCTGTTGTCGAGCTCCCTCCTGTGGTCGTGAATGGTACTTCGGTGAGTTCTGTCCGTGGGCTCCCTCTGGTGGCTGTGAGTGGAGCTGCTGCTTCTGAGGTTCCTTACACAGGTGACGTGGTTTATCCTTTGGTTGGCTGCTCTATTTAACTCCACTTAGATCGTTACTCCATGCCAGCTGTCAATGTTTCTGCATTGGTTCAGTTCGCTCTTGGATCTTTCTGGTGACCTGTCTACTCCAGCAGAAGCTAAGTTCCTGATAGTATCTAATTCGTTTATTGTTTTCTTGTCCAGCTGGATATCATGATTTTGTCTTGCTAGCTGGAAGCTCTGGGATGCAGAGTGGTATCTCCGCACCGTTAGTCGGTGCGGAGGTCTTTTTGCACACTCTGCGTGGTCTTTTGTAGTTTTTTGTGCTGATCGCAAAGCTACCTTTCCTATCCTCTGTCTATTTAGTAAGACTGGCCTCCCTTTGCTGAAACCTGTTTCAGTTCTGCGTTTGTGACTTTCATCTTTACTCACAGTCAATATATGTGGGGGGCTGCTTTTTCCTTTGGGGAATTTCTCTGAGGCAAGGTAGGCTTTATTTTCTATCTCTAGGGCTAGCTAGCTCTTAGGCTGTGACGAGGCACCTAGGGAGCGTCAGGAGCGCTCCACGGCTATTTCTAGTGTGTGTGATAGGATTAGGGATTGCGGTCAGCAGAGCTCCCACATCCCAGAGCTTGTCCTGTGTGAGTTTTAACTATTGGGTCATTCCGGGTGCTCCTAACCACCAGGTCATAACACTGGAGGTTTCCTACACAGGGGGTTTTTCCTCTCCTGAGCGCTGTAGGATGACTCTTTGTGAGTTGGGGGTTTGCCAAGTTTAGTCCCATTAATGCTTTTGCAGGGACTCCTAGTTTTTAAGTTTACAAAAATTATTTAATTATTAAAAAAAAAAAGGCGTCAAATAAGACTTGGAATTTATAACCCATCACGGCTTTGCGGTTTAGGAGTCAGGTGGAAGTTGCAGACAAGTTAAGGTGGACTCATTTTAACTAATAGAGAATGTAAAACCTCATGGTGGTGAGCAGGCTCGGCTTGGGTGGCCAGCCTCAAGGACGTTGTAATGGTAACATCAATCAGGGGCGGGCACAGTGGTTAAGCACAGGAGTGAGGATAATAGGGTAATTGGTGCCCTGAAAGTTTACCGGCTCTGCTTGAATGGCAAGCCAGTGCGTGCCGCCCCTTTATGGCTGTCTGTCCTGGTGCTGTATGTCAGACAGCTGGGGATATCGCAGTACTTGTGAATCCCAATGTACTAGCACTCCACCTGACTCCTACTGCGATTATTTAATCCTGTGATTTGAATAAAAGCTGTGGCCATTTTGACAACCAAAATAATGTGTTTTGTGTAATTATTTTAGTACCTAGGTTTACAGTAGTTATGGTGGTTTTAAGAAGGAATGGGGTCCATCCCATATCCAAAAGTCATGAAACATACTATGTCATGAAAAAACATCGTCGGTATCACTGGGATCCATTGAAGCGTTCCAGAATTACTACCACTTAAAGTGACAGTGGTCAGAATTGTAAAATTTGTCCTGGTCATGAAGGTGAAAACAGGCTTGGGTGATAAAGAGGTTAAGGCTATGTGCACACTTTGCAGATTCCACTGCGGATTTTTCCGCAGTGGAATTCCAAAATTCACAGTGAAAACCTGTCGCGGTTTTTACCGCGGATTTATCGCGGTTTTTACTGCGGTTTCTTCTGCGGATTTTCATCTGCAGTTTCCTATTGGAGCAGGTGAAAATCCGCAGAAAAGAAGTGACATGCTGCGGAATGTAAACCACAGCGTTTCCGCGCGTTTTTTTCCGCAGCATGTGCACTGCGTTTTTTGTTTCCCATAGGTTTACACTGTACTGTAAACTCATGGGAAACTGCTGCAGATCCGCAGCGGTCAAATCCGCTGCGGATCCGCAGCAAAATCCGCAAAGTATGAATATAGCCTAATAGGTAAATAATTGCTTGTTCTACTAATTGTATAAATAATATAATAAATAATTTTGCAATTTTATATTTTTTTAAACTTAATTCTAATGATTTTTTTTCACCTTATTAATTATTTAATTTGCTCCTTTTTAAGTCACCTTACTTGGTTTTGTTTTGTTTTTTTGTACAGCATTATTTGTGTGCTTTTGGTTATCCATATGTTTATTTCTTATTCAGAGTTTGCAATTTTTCAAAATGTGCAATTTTTTTTTTGGCGCACAACCCAAGACAAAGCAGTTGCGAAACGTATGTCTGGTGTGTTTTAGGGGTTGGCTCTATACTATACCATATTACTTTAGCATGCTTTCTTCATCTTCTTGACATTCAGTTTCAAACCACGTATCTTTTACTTTTGAGTTTGGTACTTACCCTTAGTTTGCACTTTATTCATCAATTGTATATGGTTTGTGTCATGGCCAACCTATTTGTACCTATTTTGTTGGACATTTGCAAATCTTTTAGTCCATATTTACCGTATATACTCGAGTATAAGCCGACCCGAGTATAAGCCGACCCCCCTAATTTTGCCACAAAAAACTGGGAAAACTTATTGACTCCAGTATAAGCGTAGGGTGGAAAATGCAGCAGCTACCGGTAAATTTCAAAAATAAAAATAGATGCTCCATACCGTTCATTATGGCCCCATAGCTGTGCCATATAGTGCTCTGCACCGTTCATTATTGCCCCATAGATGTACCATAGAAAGCTGTGCCATAGAGTGCTCTGCACCGTTCATTATTGCCCCATAGCTGTGCCATATAGTGCTCTGCACCGTTCATTATTGCCCCATAGATGTGCCATATAGTGCTCTGCGCCGTTCATTATTGCCCCATAGCTGTGCCATATAGTGCTCTGCGCCGTTCATTATTGCGCCATAGCTGTGCCATATAGTGCTCTGCGCCGTTCATTATTGCCCCATAGCTGCCATATAGTGCTCTGCACCGTTCAGTATTGCCCCATAACTGTGCCATATAGTGCTCTGCACCGTTCATTATTGCCCCATAGCTGCGCCATATAGTGCTCTGCACCGTTTATTATTGCCCCATAGCTGTGCCATATAGTGCTCTGCACCGTTCATTATTGCCCGATAGCTACCATATAGTGCTCTGCGCCGTTCATTATTGCCCCATAGCTGCCATATAGTGCTCTGCACCGTTCATTATTGCCCCATAGCTGCCATATAGTGCTCTGCACCGTTCATTATTGCCCCATAGCTGTGCCATAGAAAGCTGTGCCATTGCTGCTGCTGCAATAAAAAAAAAATGCCATACTCACCTCTCTTGCTTGCAGCTCCCAGCGTCCGGTCCCGGGGTCTCTCCGCACTGACTGATCAGGCAGAGGGCGCCGCGCACACTATATGCGTCATCGCGCCCTCTGACCTGAACAGTCAGAGCAAGAGGACGCGAAGACAGAGCGGCGCCCGGCGTGTGGAACGCTGACAGGTGAATATGACATACTTACCTGCTCCCGGCGTCCTGCTCCCTCTGCCTGTCACACGGTCTTCGGTGCCGCAGCCTCTTCCTCTATCAGTGGTCAACGACACCGCTGATTAGAGAAATGAATATGCGGCTCCACCCCTATGGGAGGTGGAGCCGCATATTCATTTCTCTAATGAGCGGTCCCATGTGACTGCTGAACGGGGAAGAGCTGCAGCACCGAAGACCGTGTGACAGGCAGGGGGAGCGTCAGGACCGCCGGGACTAGGTAAGTATGCCTCAGCGCCCTCTCCCCCTCACCCGCCGACCCTGCCGCCCACCGTGACTCGAGTATAAGCCGAGAGGGGCACTTTTAGCTCAAAATTTTGGGCTGAAAGTCTCGGCTTATACTCGAGTATATACGGTAATAAAAGTTATATTCTATTTTTTTACTGTTGTGTTTTTTTTGTTTTTTTTACACTTTTCTATGTTGGTTGTTGTGGGTTTGTTCACAGAAAATCATATAACGGCATTTTAAAGTAAGGCTATGTGCACACTTTCAGGTTTTCGCGTTTTTCGCTATAAAAACGCATAAAAACGCATACATATGCATCCTATCATTTAGAATGCATTCTGCAATTTTTGTGCACATGATGCGCTTTTTTCAACGAAAAAAGCACATCGAGGTAAAAAAAGCAGCATGTTCATTAATTTTGTGGATTTTTCACGTTTTTCCCGCTATTTAACGCATTGGGAAAAACGCAAAAAAAAAACGCACAAAAACGCGAAAAAACGCATGCGGATTTCTGGCAAAAATGTCGGGTTTTTGTCAGGAAATTTCTGCAAGAAATCCTGAACGTGTGCACATACCCTCAGTGGAAATTGTTCAGAAAACACTAAAAAAAAAATTGTACTGTTTGTTTCAATGGACAGACTTGCTTTTGATATGTTTAGTGCCATAATACGACAGTGTAAATTTACCCTTACTTTACCACAGGTTTTTCTGCAGAAATGAATGCCATATTGCACATATATAAAAAAGTTAAAGTAAATTATCTGACATTCACTTTGGCTTTTAGGACTATTCTATAATTTTATTTATTGAGACTCATCTACTTTTTAGCTCAGTGTAGAAAATCCAGGCAATGCGGCAATGACGTATATCGAACAGTAGAGGGCGCACTTTATCCAGGAAAAAATATGTCACCTTACATGGTTACTGTGACAATGCCTTTCAGTTTCCTTCCATGGTGCGGAAACACTTCATCTAATTTCTGTGTCGTGATTATTGCTGAAAAAGGGAAGTCTGCAGTTTTTAGAGATTTCTGTGTCATCCTGCATTGATAAACTGACAAAGAAAGGACCAAAGGAAATGAGGAATGAAAAAAATCTCTTCTCACAAGACACAAACCAGTTTAAAATAGAAAAATATTTAGAATTGAGAGTCCTCAGTGGTTGATACCTTTTGATGGCTAACTGAAAAGATGGTAACACATTGCAAGCTTTCGAGACTACACAGGTCTCTTCATCAGGCAGAAACTAATACAAATTCTGAAGAATCACATATTTATGCACAGCACAGCAGAAAGGTAATGCAATGGATAAGACAAGTGACGCAAAGCAGAACTGTCATTATGGGATAGAGGGATAACCAGTTGAGTCCATAAATATTGGAACAGTTCATAGATAAGATTAGATACAAATACAAAGTCAAAACCTGGCTCTTTATCTATGAACTGTTCCAGTATTTATGGACACAACTGTTTATCCTCCCCTCTGTGTAATTATATGGGTACTACGGAATCTGATAGCATGGGATAAAGCCAGTCTGAGAGCAAAGTTGCTGCAAAAGATGTTTTTAATCAAAACAGAAATGTAAACAGAACTAACACATATTTCTGCAATTGTAACGAGGTCCTCGGCTCTATATAGTAAATAATAGCTAACAGGATAGCGAACAGAACATAATACAGATATTCCTGCAATAGTAATGAGGTGCTCAGCACAGCATAGTAAGTCCCAGCAAACTGAGTAGCGGGTCACTACCCCTAATACAAACCAGTCCATCAAGGAAATGTGGAAGCAAACAAGACACTTAAACGAGGAAGTCCATTAAGGTTATTAATGCGAATGCACACAGTACTTAAATGAGGAAGTCCAGCAAAACTTGATTACACGTGCACACAGCACTTGTTAGTGGGAGTCCACGCAGATGATGTGTTGTGTGAATGATGTCCTGGGAAAGAGAGGACGAGGGGGAAAAAGAGGGAGAGCGCTATCTAAGCGAAGTAGATGAGTAAATCTTTTTTGGAGAGAAAAGCACAGCTTGAATCTTGCTCAGCTGGTGTGGTTGAGAAAAGAGGCACAACACTGGGAAAAGTTTTGCAAACCAGGGAGATCCTTCCACTGGTTCCCTGCCCGTCGCAGCAGTTCCAGAGATGAGAGGCAGCTGAATGGGGTGAGGCAGACCACCGAGTAGTGAGCAGCAGAAGCAGGGAGTTCTCCAGCAAACAGGCAGAAGCTCAGCAACCAGCAGCACAAAATACTCAGGCACAGGAGAACACATGACCCGGACTTAAATAATTAGGACAGACAGGAAGTTCCATGACAGGGCGATATCCAAGACTCCATCTTGGATCAGGGCGAACAGGCACAAGGAAAGTCCGGAATCCTTACACTCTGCTTCACGTCTGCTATGTTGTGTATAAATATGTGATTCTTCAGAACTTGTATTAATCTTAGCCTGATGAAGGGCACTGCGTAGTCTCGAAAGCTTGCAATTTGTTACCATGTTTTATTCAGTCGCCATGACAGCACAACGAGAGAGGGGATCCGCCCTTCAGGGACAGGAAACCTACAGACATAAAAAGGGCGGCACCTCTCTCCCACGTCAGTTTGGTTTCCTGTCCCTGACAGCGGAACCTCTTGCAGACAGGCCCTGACAAGAGGGTCGAAGTAAGAAGACTCCCCACTCCTGGCGGCCCGGTACAGGTAGCGGGGGTCCCCTACCTCGGCCCGTCCAGGGGGCAGGAAGCACCACACGGCAGGGGCACTGCGCGGTGTAGGTGACAGCAGGAGGAAGCAGCCTCTGATAGGCTAGCTTCTCAGGCAACCGCACATACCTATGGAGGTGCTTGGCTACTCAGGGTCCCGGGAGTCATGGCTGGTCCGGGCGGGGACGCGGCATTGGTCCGGGGGGATTGCTGGCGTCCTGGTCCGCGTGTCGGCTTGGCGCCGGCGCTGCGTCCTGAAGGGGGCGTGTCCGGATGACGCGGCGGGCGGCGCGGCCGGATGACGCGGCTGGGCATGCGCAGTAGCGTCATCTCCGGCTAATGGCGACGCCCAGCTGCGGGATCAGTCTGGGCTTCAGGGAGGGGTAGCGCAGCACAGCGGCAGACGGTTTAATGGCCACCTGGGATTCCCTGCTGGCCCCCATCCGGGGGCGGTACCTTGGGGGTATTTAATGCGGCAAGCTGGGATAATCAGAGTTCCTCACCCATTCCATAATGGAGTCGCCAGAAGGAACTACCAGCCAGCAGCAGCAGGAGCCGCAGCAGCTGTCAGATAAGCCTCGTAGAAGCTCCCAGCGTCGGTCTAGTGGCAGTAGCCGCGCTGGTGGAGCTAAGGAGGCACGGATCTCTATACCAAAATCCTCAGCCCGTAAAGATTTGCCGGCTTCGAAGGATCCCCCATCTACGGTACCACTCATTACTGGACGGGGTAAGTGAGCTTCGTGAAAGTCCACTTAGTGATGGTTGTGTTCCCCTTGTCTTTTTTCCTCTATCAGGGGAGGAAAAGTTTGTCCAAAGCCAAACATAGGCAGTGTGCCGAATGTGCAGAGCCGCTTCCAGATGGACATTTGAGGAAGTTATGTAAAATATGTATTCAACGTTTACTGGAGGAGGAGGCGCCTGATCTAACCTCTACAATAAGAGAGATGGTGAGACAGGAAATTAAAGGTGCCGAGAGATCCAAATCTCGGGGGGCAGAAGCTAAAAGGTCATCCCCTTTATCTGAGGTAGATTCGGATTCGGGTGAGCTGAGCTCAGGGTCTCTTCCGTCCACTTCCTCCTCTGAGGATCAGGAGTCTGCTCGAGCCTGTTTGTCCCTAGAAAGGGTTAACCATCTGGTCAAAGCAGTTAACAGCACAATGGGGATAGAAGATACCCAATCGGAATGTTCCATTCAGGATGTTATGTTCAGGGGTATTGAGCGAAAATCCCGAAGAGCCTTTCCAGTGATTGACAAGATCAAATCGTTAATCTCAAAAGAATGGAAGAAACCAGAAAGGAAGGGGTCGCTTCCACCAGCCTTTAAAAGACGGTATCCCTTTGAAGAAGCGGCTTCGTCCTCATGGGATAAAGTCCCGAAGTTGGATGCGGCAGTCGCTAAGGCATGCAAAAAGTCGTCTCTCCCCTTCGACGACTTGGGAAATTTGAAAGACCCGTTAGATAGGAAAGCCGACATCTTCCTTAAGGGAGCTTGGGAGACTTCAGCAGGGTCTCTGAGGCCAGCCATTGCAGCCACTTTTTCCTGCTCGATCCTTGATGGTTTGGTTGGGTCACCTCGAAGATCAGCTCAGAGATAAAGTCCCTAGGTCGGAAATATTGTCCTCTATGTCCACAATCCAGGATGCCGCAGCCTTCCTCTCAGATGCTTCAGCAGATTCGGTCAGGTTGGCCGCCAGGTCCTCGGCATTATCCAATGCAGCCAGGAGAGCACTATGGATAAAATGCTGGCCAGGGGACTTACAAGCTAGAACAAAATTATGTAGCATTCCTTGTGAAGGGGCTCACTTGTTCGGACCAGTCCTAGACGAGCTATTGGAAAAAGCAGGGGATAGTAAAAAACGCTTTCCCTTCCTAGGAAGACCCTTCTACAGACGGGACTATAATAGAGGATGGTCCAACCGCAGAAGACCATATAGAGACTCCAACAGAGAATCTACTAGATATGACAACAGCAGAAGAAGGGGTAGAGGATTTATGTTTAATCCTTCACGAGAGGTTAAGAAACCACAATGACTAGCGGACCAGGTGGGGGGTAGGCTTTCGGCCTTCTACCCAGCCTGGGTGCAGATTACAAACAATCCATGGATTCTAGGCATTGTGGAGAAAGGCCTAACCTTAGACTTCCACCATACTCCTCGGGACAAATTTATGTTAACACCTGTTCGTTCCTCCTCTACAGAGCAGTTGGCACTAGAGTCTGAGGTCCGGGAGCTCCAACAGAAGAATGTTCTAGTCAGAGTCCCTGCAGGCGAGGAAGGTAGGGGGTTTTATTCCCCTCTGTTCCTGGTCAAAAAACCTGATGGTTCATATCGCACCATTATTAATTTAAAAGGCCTGAATAATTTTCTGTTCATACCCTCCTTCAAAATGGAGTCGGTCAAGACAGCAATAAAATTACTCTTTCACCACTGTTTTATGGTTGTCTTAGATCTCAAAGACGCCTATTACCATGTACCAATTCATATTGATCATCAGAGATTTCTTAGGGTGGCGGTCTCACTAGCTGGCACAGTAGAACACTTTCAATATCAGGCACTTCCGTTCGGAGTCGCAGTTGCACCCAGGGTGTTCACAAAAATCATGGTGGAGGTTATGGCGCACTTGCATGAACAGGATATATTAATAGTCCCGTACCTGGATGATTTGCTAATTGTGGGTCATTCTGAGTCGCATTGCTCAGACCAACTACAGAAAGTTATGGATGCGTTACACAAATTGGGCTGGATGATCAATATAAAAAAATCGCGCCTTCAGCCCCTAAAAGTACAAGAATTCCTGGGATATGTTATAGACTCTAGTCAGCAGGAATGTCGCCTGCCGGACACAAAGGTTGCGAAGATTAAGCATTTGGTCACCAGGGCAATAAATAATCCCTTAGTATCAGTCAGGGGTGCGATGTCAATCTTGGGCTCTCTTACGTCCTGCATCCCGGCAGTTCTCTGGGCACAGTTCCACACGAGGGCTTTACAGTGGGACGTGTTACACAATTCCCGTCGCCTAAATGCTCACCTCGACAGTAAATTCACACTTTCTGCGGAGACTGTACATTCGCTTGGTTGGTGGACTCACACTTCGAATTTACACAGGGGGGTCCCTTGGATAAATCACATATCTAGGGTGCTGACTACGGACGCTAGCCCCAAAGGGTGGGGGGCTCACTTAGGGGAGGATTGGATTCAGGGACTATGGTCTCTGTCTGAACAGGACTCTTCCTCCAACTTGAAAGAACTGTTGGCAGTAAAACATGCCTTAAATAGATTCCTTGTACCCCTACAGGGTCGACACGTCAGGCTTTTGTCAGACAATCGGGTAACTGTGGCCTACATTAATCGTCAAGGTGGCACGCGATCCAGTACATTGATGGAGGTCGCAAATCATATCTTTCAGGTGGCCGAAGTACATCTTCTCTCCCTGACGGCGCTTCATATAAAAGGAAGTATCAACACCAAAGCCGACTATCTAAGCCGCAACATGCTCAGACAGGGGGAGTGGTCGTTAAATCCAGCCATTTTCAGTCAGATCATCCAGTTATGGGGTTGTCCGGAGATAGACCTTTTTGCCAACAGAGGGAACAAAAAATTACATCAATTCTGCTCCCTAAATCCAAAAGACAACCCATACGCTGTGGACGCTCTGCTGATATCTTGGCACTTCAGGCTCGCGTATGCTTTTCCCCCTCTAAATCTAATTCCCCTAGTCCTGAGGAAGATTCGGGAGGACAAGGCCCGGGTAATCTTGGTAGCTCCATTTTGGCCCAAGAGGGCTTGGTTTCCTTGGCTGAGAAAGATGTCTGTCTGCCAACCATGGATTCTTCCAGAGCTACCAGATCTGCTCTCCCAGGGACCAATCCTCCATCCTCAAGTAGCCAACTTACACCTAGCGGCATGGAACTTGAGAGGTCCTTACTGAGGGGGAAAGGATTCTCTCAGAATCTGGTTAATACTCTCCTTAAAAGTAGAAAACCATCTACAACGGGCATTTATGTGAGAGTATGGAGAAAATTTTTATCTTTTTCAGGGGCTCAAATTGACCAAGAACCATGTATTAACCAGGTTCTTGAATTTTTACAAAAAGGCCTGGAAATGGGCTTGGCCACAAGTACTCTTAGAGTTCAGGTGTCAGCGCTGGGAGCGTTATATAATCTTAATTTAGCCAGTAATCACTGGATTGCTAGATTCTTTAAAGCAGTCACCAGGTCTAGACCAATTATTAAACAAAGGTTAGTCCCATGGGACCTAAATTTGGTACTCTCAGCCCTGACGCAAGCCCCATTCGAGCCCATTGATACTATTCCTGTGAAGATCCTGTCAATCAAAACAGCCCTGTTAGTTGCTCTCACATCTGCTAGGAGGGTTAGTGATCTGCAGGCACTCTCCAGACATCCACCATACATGCAAGTTAGGGAGGATAGGGTCATATTAAAACCCGATCCCCTATATCTGCCTAAAGTTGCGTCTAAATTTCACAGGGTTCAGGAGGTAGTCCTTCCCTCCTTTTGCTCCAATCCTACTAACGATAAAGAACGTAAATTCCATTGCTTAGATGTGAGGAGATGCCTCCTTAGATATATTACAGTTTCAGATTCCTGGAAAAAAGATAACTCTTTATTTGTAGCCTATCAAGGGGTAAGGAAAGGTCTTAGAGTATCTAAAAACACTCTAGCCAGATGGATTAGGGAGGCAATCTCTCTCGCTTATACCGCAGGTGGCAACGAAGTTCCAGATGGTATAAAGGCACACTCCACGCGAGCCATGGCATCTTCCTGGGCGGAGAGGTCAGAAGTGTCAATCGAAGACATATGTAAGGCGGCCACATGGTCTTCCCCTTCTACCTTTCTTAGACATTACAGATTAGATCTGGGTAGTTCCTCAGACCTTACGTTTGGGAGAAGAGTGCTAGAAGCTATTATCCCCCCCTAAATCTTTCGTCTCTGAAAGTCTCTCGTTGTGCTGTCATGGCGACTGAATAAATACGTACGCTACTCACCTGGTAGCAGTGTTTTTTCAGGAGCCATGACAGCACCCTTAGATTCCCTACCCTATATTTTTGGATGATGCAACACCCTGTTAATCTTGAGTTAAAGTTTATGTTCACTTGCATAATAAAAAGTATTCATGTATATACTGCATCTGTGTTATTAACCAAGGTGGTCCTCTCATGCTCTGGAAACAACTGACGTGGGAGAGAGGTGCCGCCCTTTTTATGTCTGTAGGTTTCCTGTCCCTGAAGGGCGGATCCCCTCTCTCGTTGTGCTGTCATGGCTCCTGAAAAAACACTGCTACCAGGTGAGTAGCGTACGTATTTCAGTTAGCCATTAAAAGGTATCAACCAGTGAGGACTCTCAATTTTAAATATTTTTCTATTATGAGGCAGTGACCTCTGTTACAGCCAGGGGGCGCTGTTTGTGCTCCTTAGAATGCGCACAGAGGTGTATGAAGGCCATAGGTGTGCATGGCAGTCACAGGTGTAGCTGTGATTGCAATGTAAGGTAGTGACTCATGTCACAGGCAGGGGTCGTTGTGTGTTCTCCCAGGTTGTACATGCAGACAGATGAAGTCCATAGGTGTGCATGGGAGTCACGGATTTCCGGTCCAGGTTCTCTATGTGGCTGAAAGCCACAGGTTTGTGTGTTAAAAGCCCTGCAGTAAAGGGTATGGGTGTGCCAGGTGAGGTGCAACGTCAGTGTCAGTCTGATGTGTGCAGAGCAGAGGCCTGCAGAGCGCTGGCTGAGTGCATGGAGGCACAGGCTAGCAGAGTCAGCACCCAGGGCAGCTGAGTGGCCTGACACCCGCAGCGTATACAGCGATGCAAGTCGTCCATGGTACTGGTCTCGGATGTGGACAGTCCTGTGCCCGGAGGTGGATGTCCTGTGCCCGAAAGAAGACTAGCATATGTAACGATTGCAAACAGGTAGATATGGTGCCTGGCTGCTACCCGGAGGATATCCTATGCTGTGTAAGGCTATGTGAGTAAAGAGACTGATACAGTGATGCAGGACACCCACAGGAACTAGTCGGACGGGGCTGGCATGTGTAGTGTCTGCAACATATGAGACTGTGTATGGAGACTAATATGGTGTGTGGTCGCCCAGGGAAACTGGACAAGGGAAGTCTGGCCTCTTTAGGGACTGCAAATCTAAAGCCATATGATTTGTATTGCTATGAACTGGTGTGAACTGAACATTGATAATATACACTGAAGTTGTATGCATTTGCGTGAATTGGACTTTAATGCTGTGAGGAAACACATCAAAGAGACTTTTGTGTTGGAGCTTTGTTGGTCACTGCCTCTTCGCTGCATACGATGCTACTGCAGCCTTACACTATCTACTGGCTAACACGGTACCAAGATATACATCTTTCCTGCATCAGTTTCAAATAGTAAATTTTAATGTAATTTGCTAAAAAGCAGATTGTACTGTAGTCAATATAACAGAAGATTAATTTATTGTGTACTCATTAAGGGCAAGGATTGATGTACAACTTTTTTTTTCTAAATATATATAAGAAGATTTATGGCAATTTTTTCTGCATCATATCTGTAACTTACCTGCAGTGAAATACGCGTGTTTTACTGGGATTTTGTTGCTGATTTCACAATTTGCATTGAGAAGGGTGAATTCCACAATACATTCTGCACAAAGAATTGACAAACTGCAGATTTTTCACAATGTAGAATTTATCTTACCCTCTTAGCTCATAGCTTGCACTGTATTACACTGTGGATTTTCTGCATAAAAAAGTACTGACATACCCTATAACCCGGACCAGCATGGTCTAAAATTAAGAGAGGGCGCTATACTCTCCTACTGATCCCCTGCAGCTCCTCCGTAACACTGACCGAGTCCCCAAACCAGCAAGGTAGTGACAGGATCAGTGGGTGAGTACACAGCTGTATTTGTAGTTGGTGCTGTCCGAGGCACCCGGTCAGAGTACACCCCATACTAGCAGTAGAGCTACATTTGTCCTTGACTACTCTGTTTAGGGGACAACCATATGTTGTGATTTAACGAAATCACTGTAAAATCTTGACAAAAAACTGCAGCATTCAAATGTATTCTTACTTAGACTGGATTTACACATGGTATTTTAGAATGCAGCAGACAGTTCACATCCAAGTGCAGCAGACAGAGTTCATATCAGAGTGCAGCAGGCAGTGTTTGTACCAGAGTGCAGCAGGCAGGGTCTGGATGGGTGAGTGAAGAAACATGCGGAAGACGCTGCCTGTCAGAGCATGGATCTGGCGTGGTGTTAAGTGTACGTTCACATTAGCGTTTTGCGTGTTTGCGTCGGGCGCCGCAGCGGCGACGCATGCGTCATGCACCCCTATATTTAACATGAGGGGCGCATGGACATGCGTTGTGCGACGCATGCGTTTTTTTGCCGCAAGCATTGGCCAAAGAAAACGCAACAAGTTGCATTTTTTTGCGTCCAAATTTCGGCAAAAAAGGACGCATGCGTCGCAAAACGCAGCGTTTTAGCATGCGTTTTGGTGCGTTTTTATTTGCATTGTGCCGACGCAGCAGCGCACAACGCAAATGTGAACGTAGCCTTACAGAATCTACTTAACTTTCAGCTCTGTGATGACATGCATGTCTTGCAACTGTTAGGCAATCCCTGCATGTGTTGCGGCTGTCTAACGAAGAGGTAATCCCTGCATGTGTTGCCCCTACCGAACAGCCACAAGACATGTAGCTGTGTGGACTTGAACATATTTTTCGAAAACGCCAAAGACACTTGGTTCTCACCCAAGCATTCTCGGATAAGACCTTATCCGAGCACATTCGCTCATCACTAGTAATGATCTCGCTGCTGGACTACTGGTGATGACGCCTCTGCTGGACCACTAACAATGACGTCTCTGGTGGGTCACTAGTAATGACTTCACATCCACCACTGCGGCCAATGATTTGCTGTATTGTCAGAAGAATGATGGCTGCCATGTCATCACTTGTGGTCCAGTGGAAACAGATGGAGCAGCAGCACTAGAGCAGGGAGTAACTTCACTTGGAGTGGAGTACCGGGTTCCCTCCATCCAGCATCACACTTTAAACTATATCTGCATCCTTAATGTGGATACAATAAAAATAGTGATGGAACAAAGCCGTCGACTCCCTCTTCCATCATTCCATCATAACTGTAGTATTTTTTTTTTGTTTTAATTTCATCAATGAGTATATGTAAGTGCAGCACCCAAGGGTCCTGGTTGTTGCAGTAATATCATTCTCCTCTAGGGGGGAGTGATGTTACGTCTGAAGGCAATAAAGGAGATCTTTTTACCAGGTAAACACAATGCATGCAACATGTTCACACTCCAGACCAGAAGGGGGAGCTCTAAGACTGTTTTAGGTGAACTCCCCTATAAAACATCCTGATCTGGAGAGAAAAGGGGTTCAGAGTTCAGTTCCTGTCAGGAAGACAGAGGGAGAGGAAGGAGTCCTGGAGCCTGAAGTGCTGCAGCTCCTGTAAGAAAACACTAAAGTGAACATATTGCAGAGAGTGTGCAGGAAAGCAGAGCGCAGGAGAGGAATATCAGAGGGAAACCAGCTAGGAGCAGACTGCTTCCTTCTGAGGCGCAGGAATCCGGGAGCCAGAATACCGAGGGAGTAAGGATCTATATGCTTTACTTCAGAGACTGGCAGGACAGATAATTCCACGCTACCTGCCCGACCTAAACCCAGGAGGCACGGTGGCAACTTGTGGGGGCTGGGGCGTGCTAGAGTCCCTGTAAAAAGCCTCAGGCCATCAGTCATACGGTTTGTTCCTATCCATCTGGGGGACAGAGAGAAAGACATAACATCTAGAACATCTACAATAGATGTGAGGACCTTATGTGAGGCTCAGTAGTAAGGTACTACAACATCTAGGCGCTAGAGGAAGGCTACTGATTTCCACCTGGATAAGGGGACTCTGGATTTGCCTTCAGAACGGCCGGACTCTGCCTGCCCTATGATCCGGTGCTCTGGACTGTGAAGCCTTCAGTAAAGGTAAAGAGAGTGCAACCTTGTGTCCTCATTCTTCACTGCGCCTTTCACCATCCACACACTGGGAAGCCCCGGGGACTCACTTTACCTGTGGAAAGTATACCATCTAGCTGCCATAACATCACCCCAGCGGACCCCTTAAAGCAGCGTCGGTCACCCTGACCGAATACCACAGGTGGCGTCACGAACATTATCCCTTTAAAGACCTTTCCCCCTTTTATTAACGGACCTCCCGAGGGCCACGGACCGGTTCAGCCACCGTGACATCCCCCTTGAGAACTGAAGGACCCGGTACTGAGTTCCCCTAGCATTTGGGGGCGTTCCATATGGGGATATACTGTGAGTGTGGGAAATACTGTGGAGCCAAACAGTGAGAGGAGCTTTGGGAGCCATCAAATGTATGTGGAAGGGGCTACTGTGCGGGTGATAAAACTGTGTGTAGAGTTTTGGAGGCCATCAAATTATGTTTGTGCTTAGATAGGTGTGTTGTGAGGATGATCATACCATGCGGGAATAATTATACTGTGTGGGGGAAATTATACTATGTGGAGTGCTGTGTTGGGTGTGACCATACTGTGTGAAAGGCTGTTTAGGGGCCATTGTACTGTGTGGAGGCCTATGTGGTAGCGATTATACTGTGTGAAAGTCTGTGTGGAGGCCTTCATACTTATTGAAGGGCTGTGCGGGGGCTATTATACTTTGCAGGGGTCATTATACTATGTACAAAGCATAGCAAAGGCTATGTGAGGGCATTATACTGTGTAGAAAATTTTATGGGAGCAATTTTATCCTGTGTTAAGAGCTGTCTTAAGTACATGATTCTGTATGGGAGTCTATGTGAAGCCATTATATTGTTTAGAGGGCTGTGTGGGGGCCAGTAAGATGTGTATGATGTATGTGGGCCATTATACTGTGTTGTGAGTAATATTGTATTGTGTGGTGCCATCATACTGTTTGGGGGTCATCATACATTGATGAGGGGACTATGGGGGGCATCATGTGGTGTTGAGGAAATCATACGGTGTTGGGAACTGTGGGGACCATCTTATGGTGTTGTGGGACTCTGAGTTCATCATACCATGTTGGGCTACTGTTGGGGCCATCAAACAGAGTTTAGTGACTGAGGGGGCCATCATAAAGCATGTGAGAGGAGTGTGGGGACCATCATAATGTGTGTGGAGAAATTGTGGGGTCATCCTACTGAGTGTGTAGAGGCTACTGTCTATGAATTCACTATGTGGGTGTCATACTGTGTTTGAGAAAGCATTTTTATTGGCATCACACTTCATGGTGCTATGAAAGGGATATTGTTGTGGTGAGAACATTAATTAACCCCTCCCTGACCTGTGACACCACGTAGGCATCATGAAAGTCTGTGCCAATCTGACCTGTGACACCTATGTGGCGTCATGGAGGGATCGCTGTTATGGACGTGGTGGTTAGGAGCACCCGGAACGACCTGATGGTTAAACTCACACAGGACAAGCTCTGGGAAGTGGGAGCTCTGCTGACCGCAACCCCTAATCCTATCACACAACTAGAAATAGCCGTGGAGCGTACCTAACTCTACCTAGACGCCTCTTCACAGCCTAAGAGCTAACTAGCCCTAGAGACAGAAAATAAAGCCTACCTTGCCTCAGAGAAATTCCCCAAAGTAAAAGACAGCCCCCCTCATATATTGACTGTGAGTAAAGATGAAAGTCACAAACACAGAAATGAAACAGGTTTCAGCAAAGGGAGGCCAGACTTACTAAACAGACTGAGGATAGGAAAGGTATCTTTGCGATCAGCACAAAAAACTACAAAAAGACCACGCAGAGTGTGCAAAAAGACCTCCGCACCAACTCACGGTGCGGAGGTGCCACTCTGCATCCCAGAGCTTCCAGCTAGCAAGACAAAATCATGATAACCAGCTGGACAAGGACACAATGAACAAATAATAACTATCAGGAACTTAGCAGGCCGATCAGGATGAGCCAAATGAAAGGCACGAACTAGATCGGCAGCATGAACATCGGAAGCAAAAACCCAGGAATTATCTTCCTGACCATAACCCTTCCACTTGACCAGGTACTGGAGTTTCCGTCTCGAAATACGAGAATCCAAAATCTTCTCCACCACATACTCCAACTCCCCCTCGACCAACACCGGGGCAGGAGGATCAACGGAGGGAACCATAGGCGCCACGTATCTCCGCAATAACGACCTATGGAACACATTATGGATGGCAAAAGAAGCTGGAAGGGCCAAACGAAATGACACAGGATTGAGAACTTCAGAAATCTTATACGGACCAATGAAACGAGGCTTAAACTTAGGAGAGGAAACCTTCATAGGAACATAACGAGACAACAACCAAACCAAATCCCCAACACGAAGTCGGGGACCAACACAGCGCCGGCGGTTAGCGAAACGTTGAGCCTTCTCCTGGGACAATGTCAAATTGTCCACCACATGAGTCCAAATCTGCTGCAACCTGTCCACCACAGTATACACACCAGGACAGTCCGAAGGCTCAACCTGCCCTGAAGAGAAACGAGGATGGAAACCAGAATTACAGAAAAAAGGAGAAACTAAAGTAGCCGAGCTGGCCCGATTATTAAGGGCGAACTCAGCCAACGGCAAGAAGGACACCCAATCATCCTGATCAGCAGAAACAAAGCATCTCAGATATGTTTCCAACGTCTGATTAGTTCGTTCGGTTTGGCCATTTGTCTGAGGATGGAAAGCCGAAGAAAAAGACAAATCAATGCCCATCTTAGCACAAATGGACCGCCAAAACCTCGAAACAAACTGGGAACCTCTGTCCGAGACGATGTTCTCTGGAATGCCATGCAAACGAACCACATGCTGGAAAAACAATGGCACCAAATCAGAGGAGGAAGGCAATTTAGACAAGGGTACCAAATGGACCATCTTAGAGAAGCGATCACAAACCACCCAAATGACCGACATCCTTTGAGAGACAGGGAGATCTGAAATAAAATCCATGGAAATATGCGTCCAGGGCCTCTTCGGGATCGGCAAGGGCAAAAGCAACCCACTGGCACGAGAACAGCAGGGCTTAGCCTGAGCACAAGTCCCACAGGACTGCACAAAAGAACGCACATCCCGTGACAAAGAAGGCCACCAAAAGGATCTAGCCACCAAATCTCTGGTACCAAAGATTCCAGGATGACCAGCCAACACCGAACAATGAACCTCAGAGATAACTCTACTAGTCCATCTATCAGGGACAAACAGTTTCTCCGCTGGACAACGGTCAGGTCTATCAGCCTGAAACTTCTGCAGCACCCGCCGCAAATCAGGGGAGATGGCAGACAAAATTACCCCCTCTTTGAGAATACCCGCCGGCTCAGGAACACCCGGAGAGTCAGGCACAAAACTCCTTGACAGGGCATCAGCCTTCACATTCTTAGAGCACGGAAGGTACGAAACCAAAAAATCAAAACGGGAGAAAAATAGCGACTATTGAGCCTGTCTAGGATTCAACCGTTTGGCAGACTCGAGATAAGTCAAATTCTTGTGATCCGTCAAGACCACCACGCGATGCTTGGCTCCTTCAAGCCAATGTCGCCACTCCTCGAATGCCCACTTCATGGCCAACAACTCTCGATTGCCAACATCATGATTGCGCTCAGCAGGCAAGAATTTTCTAGAAAAGAAGGCACATGGTTTCATCACCAAGCCATCAGAACTTCTTTGTGACAAAACCGCCCCTGCTCCAATCTCAGAAGCATCAACCTCGACCTGAAACGGGAGCGAAACATCTGGCTGGCACAACACAGGGGCAGAAGAAAAACGATGCTTCAACTCCTGAAAAGCCTCTACAGCCGCAGAGGACCAATTGACCACATCAGCACCTTTCTTGGTCAAATCAGTCGACGGTTTAGCAACACTAGAAAATTTAGCGACGGTAAAAATTAGCAAAGCCCAGGAACTTCTGCAGGCTCTTCACAGATGTCGGCTGAGTCCAATCATAAATGGCCTGAACTTTAACAGGGTCCATCTCGATAGTAGAAGGGGAAAAAATGAAACCCAAAAATGTAGCCTTCTGAACACCAAAGAGACACTTTGACCCCTTCACAAACAAGGAATTCGCACGAAGGACCTGGAACACCATTCTGACCTGTTTCACATGAGACTCCTAATCATCCGAAAAGACCAAAATATCATCCAAATATACAATCATGAATCTATCCAGGTACTCTCGGAAGATGTCATGCATAAAGGACTGAAACACAGATGGAGCATTAGAAAGCCCGAATGGCATAACCAGGTACTCAAAATGGCCCTCAGGCGTATTAAATGCTATTTTCCATTCATTGCCCTGTTTAATTCGCACAAGATTATATGCCCCTCGAAGATCTATCTTGGTGAACCAACTAGCCCCCTTAATCCGAGCAAACAAATCAGACAGCAGCAGCAAAGTGTACTGAAATTTGACTGTGATCTTGTTAAGAAAGCGGTAATCAATACAAGGTCTCAAAGAACCATCCTTCTTGGCCACAAAAAAGAACCCTGCTCCCAACGGTGATGACGACGGGCGAATATGACCTTTCTCCAAGGATTCCTTTATATAACGCCGCATAGCGGCATGCTCTGGCACAGATAAATTAAACAGTCGGCCCTTAGGAAACTTACTACCAGGAATCAAATTAATAGCACAATCGCAATCCCTATGAGGAGGTAGGGCACTGGATTTGGGCTCATCAAATACATCCCGGTAGTCTGACAAAAACTCAGGGACTTCAGAAGGAGTGGAAGGCGAAATTGACAGCAATGGAACATCACCAAGTACCCCCTGACAACCCCAGCCAGACACAGACATAGATTTCCAATCCAATACTGAATTATGGACCTGTAGCCATGGCAACCCCAAAACGACCACATCATGCAGATTATGCAACACCAAAAAGCGAATTTCCTCCTGATGTGCAGGAGCCATGCACATGGTCAATTGAGTCCAGTACTGAGGCTTATTCTTGGCCAAAGGCATAGCATCAATTCCTCTCAATGGAATAGGATACTGCAAGGGCTCCAAGAAAAAACCACAGCACCTGGCAAACTCCAAGTCCATCAAATTCAGGGCAGCGCCTGAATCCACAAATGCCATAACAGAATAGGATGACAGAGAGCAAATCAGAGTAACGGACAAAAGAAATTTTGACTGTACAGTACCAATGGTGGCAGACCTAGCGAACCGCTTAGTGCGCTTAGGACAATCGGAGATCGCATGAGTGGAATCACCACAGTAAAAACACAGCCCATTCCGACGTCTGTGTTCTTGCCGTTCAGCTCTGGTCAAAGTCCTATCACATTGCATAGGCTCAGGCCTATGCTCAGAGAATACCGCCAAATGGTGCACAGCTTTGCGCTCACGCAAGCGCCAATCGATCTGAATGGCCAAGGACATAGACTCATTCAGACCAGCAGGCGTGGGAAATTCCACCATGACATCCTAAGGGCTTCAGAAAGACCCTTTCTGAAAATTGCCGCCAGGGCACACTCATTCCACTGAGTAAGCACAGACCACTTTCTAAACTTCTGACAATATACCTCCGCTTCATCCTGACCCTGACACAAAGCCAGCAAGATTTTCTCTGCCTGATCCACTGAATTAGGTTCATCATAAAGCAATCCAAGCGCCAGAAAAAACGCATCTACATCACGCAATGCAGGATCTCCTGGCGCAAGGGAAAATGCCCAGTCTTGAGGGTCACCACGCAACAAAGAAATAATGATTTTTACTTGTTGAACGGGGTCACCAGAGGAGCGGGGTTTCAAAGCTAGAAACAGTTTACAATTATTTTTGAAATTCAGGAACTTAGATCTATCCCCAGAAAACAAATCAGGAATTGGAATTCTAGGCTCTAACATCGGATTCTGAACCACAAAATCTTGAATGCTTTGTACCCTTGCAGTAAGATGATCCACACAAGAGGACAGACCTTGAATGTCCATATCTACACCTGTGTCCTGAACCACCCAGAGGTAAAGGGGAAGAGAAAGCAAAAACACACTGCAGAGAAAAAAAAATGTCTCAGAACTTCTCTTATCCCTCTATTGAGATGAATTAATACTTTGGGCCAGCTGTACTGTTATGGACCTGGTGGTTAGGAGCACCCGGAACGACCTGATGGTTAAACTCACAGGACAAGCTCTGGGAAGTGGGAGCTCTGCTGACCACAACCCCTAATCCTATCACACAACTAGAAATAGCCGTGGAGCGTACCTAACTCTACCTAGACGCCTCTTCACAGCCTAAGAGCTAACTAGCCCTAGAGACAGAAAATAAAGCCTACCTTGCCTCAGAGAAATTCCCCAAAGGAAAAGACAGCCCCCCACATATATTGACTGTGAGTAAAGATGAAAGTCACAAACACCGAAATGAAACAGGTTTCAGCAAAGGGAGGCCAGACTTACTAAACAGACTGAGGATAGGAAAGGTATCTTTGCGATCAGCACAAAAAACTACAAAAAGACCACGCAGAGTGTGCAAAAAGACCTCCGCACCGACTCACGGTGCGGAGGTGCCACTCTGCATCCCAGAGCTTCCAGCTAGCAAGACAAAATCATGATAGCAAGCTGGACAAGGAAACAATGAACAAATAATTCACTAGCAGGGACTTAGCTTCTGCTGGAGTAGACAGGTCACCAGAAAGATCCAAGAGCGAACTGAACCAGTACAAGAACATTGACAGCTGGCATGGAGTAACGATCTGAGTGGAGTTAAATAGAGCAGCCAGCCAAAGAATAAACTACGTCACCTGTGGAAGGAACCTCAGAAGCAGCAGCTCCACTCACAGCCACCAGAGGGAGTCCATGGACAGAACTCGCCGAAGTACCATTCATGACCACAGGAGGGAGTTCGATAACAGAATTCACAACAGATCGCGTCCCTGCAGATCAGGTGAAAGGGTTAACTCCAATTTCACCCGATCTGCAGGGACAGGGGGAGTGGTACTTCAGCCCAGGAGGGGCGGATTCACCCCCCCCTTCCCCGTGGCTACGATTGCTCTGACTGGCTGTTTCACTTTCAACAGCCAATCGGAGCGATTTGTAATATTTCACCTATGAAAACTGGTGAAATATTACAATCCAGCCATGGCCGATGCTGCAATATCATCGGCCATGGCTGGAAACCCTGATCTGCCCCCGCCACCGATCTCCCCAGTCCTCCGTCCTGTGCTCCCCTCCCCTTCATCCTCCTGTCCACTCACCCTGTGCTCCGGTTCCCCTTCGTGCTCCAATCCCCCCCTCATACTTACAGAGCCTCCCGATGTTCGTCCGCCTTCTGCATGGGCGCCGCCATCTTCCAAAATGGTGGGCGCATGCGTAGTGCGCACGCCGAATCTGCAGGCCTGCAGATTCGTTCCAGGTAGGTTTTACCACAGTGATCAAAATTTATCACACTGATCAAAATAAAAAAAATCGTAAATGAACCCCCCCCCCTTTATCACCCCCATAGGTAGCGACAAAAATAAAATTAAGAAAATATATTTACTTTTATTTTTCCACTAGGGTTAGGGTTAGAACTAGGGTTAGGGTTAGGGCTAGGGTTAGAATTAGGCTATGTGCACACGGTGCGGATTTGGCTTCGGATCCGCGGCGGATTGGGCGCTGCGGATTCGTAGCAGTTTTCCATCAGGTTTACAGTACCATGTAAACCTATGGAAAACCAAATCCGCTGTGCCAATGGTGTGGAAAATACTGCGCGGAAACGCTGCATTGTATTTTCCGCAGCATGTCAATTCTTTGTGCGGATTCCGCAGCGTTTTACACCTGTTCCTCAATAGGAATCCGCAGGTGAAATCTGCACAAAAACAATGAAAATCCGCTGTAAATCCGCAGGTAAAACACTGTGCCTTTTACATGTGGAATTTTCAAAAATGGTGCGGAAAAATCTCACACGAATCCGCTACGTGGGCACATAGCCTTAGAGTTAGGGTTGGAATTAGGGCTAGGGTTGGAAATAGGGTTAAGATTAGGCTTGTGGTTAGGGTTATGGTTAGGGTTAGGGGTGGGTTGTGGTTAGGGTTGTGGTTAGGGTTGGGATTAGGGTTAGGATTAGGGTTAGGCCGGCCTCACACTAGCGTGTTTTATGGACGTATGAGAGGTGCAGAAAATACGGATTGCATACGGTACAATGATTGTCTATGGCCCAGCTCTTATCTGCCGTATTTTACTGATCCGTATTATACAGTCTTCTACGGTCGTAGAAAATCACAGCATGCTGCGTTTTATAAAACATAGTCCATAAAAAAACAAAGAACCAGCGCTCCATCCGTGTGTAGTATTCCAAACAACGATCTTTATGAGCCATGTAACAGCAACGTTTCGACCCGGAGGTCTTTTTCAAGCATGTCTGATCATGCAAGGGAGCAGCCTTAAATAGCGTGGATGCCACACAATGCACCAATCGCAATCAGGCCAGCCCCCTACCTCATAATATCACATAAAACAAATAACAAAACATACATCAGATACATATATCTTAAAAATCCACCACCACAGCAGATATAATCACCATAGGGGAGACATGGAAAAGATCTATATTACATAAGATCCACAAGTTGTTTACCTTCATATCAGCCAATCGGACAAATGTATCAGTAGTTACTATGGAGATGCAGACCAATCGTATATGAGTCCTATACCCTCCAGTACACTTAGATCCCACCAATACCTAACTACTACAAACGGCGCCTGAATTCACTGGCAACCTATCAAAGATCACAGGCTTACTGAGCGTACACCGGTCCACCAACCAGCCCCCTTGTCACATACCGCACCACTTACGTCATATCCCGCTCTAGTCCCCACAGCTTCTGATCACTGCCTCCAGAGATATCAGCGTCATCATAGGAGTGCGCATGCGCACATCGAGTTGGGAGAACACACTGCGGATAGTGGTGAAAATCGACAGGAGTGCCCGCCCCCACAAACAGCGGCGACGTCACATGACCCAAGGTAGGGAATGTAACCTATGTGATATTCAACAAAAACAATCATCTTTCGCTGCCTCATCCAAAGCAGCACATCACGTGCCCTAAAGGAAACCACTGTATAAGTGAGTGCACACGCAACCAGCACAGCCAGTGCCCTGTCATCACACAGCGCATCTCGCCGGCCAGCGCGCATACATTCACAAAAACAGCAGCGCTATATAGACACGGAATAAAAGAAACAAAAGAAAAACACCTAGATGCTATAAATAAACAAAACAAACGTGACATCCTGAAGGGCGCTATGAAGAACAGGTGAACCACCCAGTCATACCAAAACACGATAGATAATCTGAAATCCATCTCCTGTCATTATGGAGTATGATGGAATGAACAAATTGGAATAAACACTCCAGTCCCAGCATCCATCGTCCTTGATAAGTCCAGACCCCAATGTCCATACATATATAACCACCTAGAAAACAAAATAAAATAAATAAACCACAGAGTGGATATTAAAAACCATACCGATGTGAGCTACACAGACCCTATCAGTGTGATAAAGCTATACTACACAGGTCTGTAAATTAAAATCCAAGTTCAGACCACCCAGTTGTAGGGATCCCAACATAAAAATCCACTTCAGTTCCTTTTTCCTCAACAATTGCAGTCTGTCACCACCCCTCCTCAGGGCCGGAACACTGTCAATGACCCTGAATCGCAGCTGGTTGACAGAATGTTTATGTTCCAGAAAGTGTTTCGGAACAGGCAATTCAGTAAGCCGCGTTCTCACCGTACTCTTGTGTTTGGTTATCCGAGCCCTGACCTCCATGGTCGTCTCACCAACATAGGTGAGCCCACACGGGCATACAATCATGTACACAACCCAACTCGATGTACAAGTGTACCTTTCTTTGAAAAAAATTTTTGGCCAGTATGAGGATGGCAAAAGAATTCTACTTTCAACATGTTGTTACAGCAAGAACAGCCCAAACATGGAAAATTCCCATATTTGGCCGTGCTAAGAGTTCCCTGTGTTGAGGTTTTAGATGTTCCAACATCAGAGCGAACCAGCCTGTCCCTAAGATTACGCCCCCTTCTAAAGGACATCAGTGGATAAGTCCCAAAACTAGGGATCGATGGCAGACCCCGTTGTAAAAGTGACCAATGTTTCCTAATCACTCTACCAATCTGGTTGCTTGCTGGATTATAGGTTGTCACAAACGGGATCCGATCACACACCCGTTTCACACGTGTCTTTTTGCGAATACTCTCCCGAGAACAATTCAAGGTTTTCTCCTTATATCTCACCACCTCCTTACAAGGATACCCCCTCTGCAGAAATTTTGAGCACATCTCATCCAGACGTTGATTTATTTTGTCCTCATCAGACACGATCCTCCGGACCCTTAACAACTGACTCCATGGCAACGAATTCACCATTCTCCTAGGGTGGTTGCTATTGAACATCAACAGGCTATTTCTGTCTGTTTCCTTTACAAAAATGTCGGTTCTCAACCTACCCATTTCCTTGTATACCAAGGTATCAAGGAACTGTACATGTGTCATTGAATATGTAAGGGTAACCTGCAATTCAGAGTGTAACTGATTCAGATATGTCTGGAAATCATGTAGCTCCTGTAGACCGCCCTCCCAAATTACAAAAATGTCGTCAATATAACGCCACCAGGCTCTGACGTGGCGCCAGAGTATGGAACTGTACAAAAACTTGTCCTCGAGCACCGCCATATAGATGTTGGCATACGTGGGGGCCACATTGGACCCCATAGTGGTGCCCCTCAACTGCAGGAAAAAATCGTCCCCAAAGAGGAAAAAATTCCTCCTGAGGACGAATTCCAGCAGTGTGAGGACAAGCTGTGCACACTCGGGGGGCCACGTCAGAGCCCGACAGCATGCATGAGACCGCATCCAAGCCCTTCTCGTGTTCTATGGACGTGTACAATGATACAACATCAAAGGATGCTAGAACAGTTGTCTCCGAAACATTAACATCTTCGATCTTATCCAAAAAGTCATTCGTATCCCTTACATATGACCTCGCTGAGGTTGCAAAGGGAAGCAATATCCGATCTAAAAAAATGGCCGTCTTGTTAAATAACGAACCTCGACCCAGGGGATCACATAAACATTTATGAATTTTAGGTAACACATATATTACTGGTGTAACCGGAAAATCAACAATCAAAAATTATGACGGCTTAAGGTCAATGAGTCCCATGGCCATGGAGTCACTGACCACAAGCTGTAACTCTCTCTGGAATCTTGACATCGGATTGCCAGACAATTTTTCATATACAGAGGTATCAGCCAACTGTCGCTGTATTTCAGCTTTATACTTTACACTGTCCATAACGACCACTTCTCCGCCTTTATCGGCCGGTTTGATAGTTATTAATGGATTCCCAGCTAGAGCATCTAAAGTTACTTTCTCTCTGTAAGTCAAATTATGAACTGACCGAGGTCTAAAATCCTTTCTTATCTTATCAACATCCTTCTGTACTAACTCAATATAAGATTCGACAAAATGGTTTTTTACTAGGAGGTTGAAATGTACTCTTGTTATATAAACCTACTTCACGTAACGTGAAGCCACGTGTTGAAACCTCACCACTCGTACTACCACCATCCACCCTATCAGAGAAATAAGATGACAGTCTCAGTCTCCTAAAAAAATCATGTAAGTCAACCTCCAGGCTGAACCAATCTGGATTATTCGATGGACAAAACGAAAGGCCCTTAGATAAAACTTTAAGTTCAATGTCTGACAAAATAATAGACGAAATGTTGACCACCAACTCCTTACTGGTTACTGATTGTCCTTCGTGTTCCTCGTCCTCATCGTAGTGTTCCGCCCCACTCGTAGTCCTCGGGATGTGTTGCCATTTACTGTGCTTGCGGCCGCCTCTCCGGCCGCGCCTCCTGGAGTTGTCTTGTCTATTCTCTCCTTCTCCAAAAAATGATGGTGATCTTTTTTGGCCCCTCCCATACCGGAGTCAGCCGTCGTAAAGCCAAAATTCGACTGTTTCCTGTTCTGTAATTTCTTACGTCTCCTTGGTGTCATAGGTCTTTTCCTGCCACTGTTGGAATACTGATTAGAGGTAGATTGCCAGGAAAATACATGGCCCATTTTGTAATCGTCAGCATCGCGAAACCACTTAGTACACTTAGTGATCTCTATGTCGTTTCTAAACTTCGACAGATTATCACCCATCTTAGTTTCCAGAAGGCCCCAATCCTGTGCTGTCAGTTGAGTTTTTAATTGTTCCTCCAAACCAACAATGTTCTGTTTAATGGCAACAATTTCTGCCTTCAGGAATTCAATGTTCAGCAGCATGATATCAAATGCATATTTGTTAGGACTCAAACCTCGTACAGAACTGTACATTGTCTGGAAGCAAGGTAGGTCTCAGGTGTGGTCGCAACCCACGTGGAATCCTGCGGACCTTAAAATATTCAGTCAAGGTCACAATATGAAGTTCAAATGAGATCAATCTCCGTTTCTCATTTTCCAGCTTTCTCCTCAACATCTCCGTCGTAGGTTTACTTAAGAAAGCAGTGTCCATATTGGTATCAGATAAAATCCGAGCAGCATCATCATCGGTATAAGAGAAATATAAAGGCACAGATGATTGGCCTCGGGGAGACCAAAACATCCAACACTGCGGAGACACCATCACGTGTTTCTCAACGCAGTGATTCCAGAACACTGCCCCCATCCCTTATGGGAAATATGCAGATGCATGTAAAGAAGCTGCGGAGACACCATCACGTGTTTCTCGACGCAAGCAGTGAATAGCCAGGCCTTTCCCCGGGAAGGAACAACCACGGGAAGGGCAGCATCCTATGAAGGAAAGCCACCTATGCCAAGCATGGTATCCATCCACAGACAGCTGTTTCGGGGTTTTTGCCCCTCATCAGTGTGGAGTAGGAATCTGGCTATTAGGAGCAGTGCCTAGTAAAAAGGCTATAAAGGCACAGATGATTGGCCTCGGGGAGACCAAAACATCCAACACTGCGGAGACACCATCACGTGTTTCTCAACGCAGTGATTCCAGAACACTGCCCCCATTGTTGTGAATTCTGTGGCCAAGCTCCCTCCTGTGGTCGTGAGTGGTACTGCGGCTGGTTCTGTCTATAAGCTTCCTTTGGTGGATGAGAGTGGTACTGCGGCTTCTGAGTTTCCTTCCTCAGGTGATGAGGTTAAGTCGTTAGGTGCTGCTCTATTTAACTCCACCTGGTGCTTTGATCCTGGCCTCCAGTCAATGTTCTAGTATTGGTCTTGCTTCCTCCTGGATCGTTCCTGTGGCCTCTCTATCCTGCATAAGCTAAGTTCTGCTTGTGTTATTTTTGTTTGCTATATTTTCTGTCCAGCTTGCTATATTGGTTTTTCTTGCTTGCTGGAAGCTCTGAGACGCAGAGGGAGCACCTCCGTACCGTTAGTCGGTGCGGAGGGTCTTTTTGCCCCTCTGCGTGGTTGTTTGTAGGTTTTTGTGTTGACCACAAAGCTATCTTTCCTATCCTCGGTCTATTCAGTAAGTCGGGCCTCACTTTGCTAAATCTATTTCATCTCTGTGTTTGTATTTCTTCTTTACTCACAGTCATTATATGTGGGGGGCTGCCTTTTCCTTTGGGGAATTTTCTCTGAGGCAAGGTAGGCTTATTTTTCTATCTTCAGGGCTAGTTAGTTTCTCAGGCTGTGCCGAGTTGCATGGGGAGCGTTAGGCGCAATCCACGGCTACCTCTAGTGTGGTGTGTTAGGATTAGGGATTGCGGTCAGCAGAGTTTCCACGTCTCAGAGCTCGTCCTATGTTTTTGGTAAATGTCAGGTCACCTTGTGTGCTCTGAACTTCAAGGTCCATTGTGGTTCTGAATTACCTGTTCATAACCGTACTGGAGGCCCAAAGTACTAATGCTTCTCAATAGAGGGAAAAGAGAAGTTCTGAGACCATTTTTTTTCTTTGCACTGTGTTCTGTCTTTCTTTTCCCCTTTACATCAGGGTGGTTCAGAACACAGGTGTGGACATGGACATTCAGGGTCTGTCCTCTTTGATGGATAATCTCCCTATAAGAGTACAGAACATTCAAGATTTAGTGGTTCAGAATCCTATGTTAGAACCTAAAATTCCTATTCCTGAGGTATTTTCTGGAGATAGAGCTAAGTTTTTGAATTTTAAAAATAATTGTAAACTGTTTCTGGCTTTGAAACCCCGCTCCTCTGGTGACCCAGTTCAACAAGTTAAAATCATTATTTCTTTATTACGTGGCGACCGTGAAGACTGGGCATTTTCCCTTGCGCCAGGAGATCCTGCATTATGTAATATTGATGCGTTTTTTTCTGGCGCTCGGATTGCTGTACGACGAACCTAATTCAGTGGATCAGGCAGAGAAAAATTTGCTGGCTCTGTGTCAGGGTCAGGATGAGATAGAGATTTATTGTCAGAAGTTTAGAAAGTGGTCCGTGCTCACTCAATGGAATGAATGTGCGCTGGCAGCTATTTTCAGAAAGGGTCTTTCTGAAGCCCTTAAGGATGTCATGGTGGGATTTCCTATGCCTGCTGGTCTGAATGAGTCTATGTCTTTGGCCATTCAGATCGGTCGACGCTTGCGCGAGCGTAAATCTGTGCACCATTTGGCGGTATTATCTGAGCATAAACCTGAGCCTATGCAGTGCGATAGGACTTTGACCAGAGCTGAAAGGCAAGAACACAGACGTCAGAATGGGCTGTGTTTCTACTGTGGTGATTCCACTCATGCTATCTCCGATTGTCCTAAGCGCACTAAGCGGTTCGCTAGGTCTGCCACCATTGGTACGGTACAGTCGAAATTTCTTTTGTACGTTACTTTGATCTGCTCTTTGTCTTCCTATTCTGTCATGGCATTTGTGGATTCAGGCGCTGCCCTGAATTTGATGGACTTGGAGTATGCTAGGCGCTGTGGGTTTGTCTTGGAGCCCTTGCAGTGTCCTATTCCATTGAGAGGTATTGATGCTACGCCTTTGGCCAAGAATAAGCCTCAATACTGGACCCAGCTGACCATGTGCATGGCTCCTGCACATCAGGAGGATATTCGCTTTCTGGTGTTGCATAATCTGCATGATGTGGTCGTGTTGAGGTTGCCATGGCTACAAGCCCATAATCCAGTATTGGATTGGAAATCAATGTCTGTGTCCAGCTGGGGTTGTCAGGGGGTACATGGTGATGTTCCATTTCTGTCTATCTCATCATCCACCCCTTCTGAGGTCCCAGAGTTCTTGTCTGATTACCGGGATGTATTCGATGAGCCCAAGTCCAATGCCCTACCTCCGCATAGGGATTGTGATTGTGCTATCGATTTGATTCCTGGTAGTAAGTTTCCTAAGGGTCGACTGTTTAATTTATCTGTACCTGAGCACGCCGCTATGCGGAGTTACGTGAAGGAGTCTTTGGAGAAGGGTCATATTCGCCCGTCATCGTCGCCATTGGGAGCGGCTTTCTTTTTTGTGGCCAAGAAGGATGGTTCGCTGAGACCTTGTATTGATTACCGCCTTCTAAATAAAATTACGGTCAAATTTCAGTACCCCTTGCCGCTGCTGTCTGATTTGTTTGCTCGGATTAAGGGGGCTAGTTGGTTCACCAAGATAGATCTTCGTGGTGCGTATAATCTTGTGCGTATCAAACGGGGCGATGAATGGAAAACAGCATTTAATACGCCCGAAGGCCATTTTGAGTACCTGGTTATGCCATTCGGACTTTCTAATGCTCCATCAGTGTTTCAGTCCTTTATGCATGACATCTTCCGAGAGTACCTGGATAAATTCCTGATTGTATACTTGGATGATATTTTGGTCTTCTCGGATGATTGGGAGTCTCATGTGAAGCAGGTCAGAATGGTGTTCCAGGTCCTGCGTGCTAATTCTTTGTTTGTGAAGGGATCAAAGTGTCTCTTTGGTGTTCAGAAGGTTTCATTTTTGGGGTTCATTTTTTCTCCTTCTACTATCGAGATGGACCCTGTTAAAGTTCAGGCCATTTATGATTGGACTCAGCCAACATCTCTGAAGAGTCTGCAGAAGTTCCTGGGCTTTGCTAATTTTTATCGTCGCTTCATCGCTAATTTTTCTAGCATTGCTAAACCGTTGACTGATTTGACCAAGAAGGGTGCTGATGTGGTCAATTGGTCTTCTGCTGCTGTGGAAGCTTTTCAGGAGTTGAAGCGTCACTTTTCTTCTGCCCCTGTGTTGTGCCAACCAGATGTTTCGCTTCCGTTCCAGGTTGAGGTTGATGCTTCCGAAATTGGAGCAGGGGCTGTTTTGTCGCAGAGAAGTTCTGATTGCTCGGTGATGAAACCATGCGCCTTCTTTTCCAGGAAATTTTCGCCTGCTGAGCGAAATTATGATGTTGGCAATCGAGAGTTGCTAGCCATGAAGTGGGCATTCGAGGAGTGGCGTCATTGGCTTGAAGGAGCTAAGCATCGCGTGGTGGTCTTGACTGATCACAAGAACTTGACTTATCTCGAGTCTGCCAAATGGTTGAATCCTAGACAGGCTCGTTGGTCGCTGTTTTTCTCCCGTTTTGACTTTGTGGTTTCGTACCTTCCGGGCTCTAAAAATGTGAAGGCGGATGCCCTGTCTAGGAGTTTTGTGCCCGACTCTCCGGGTTTGTCTGAGCCGGCGGGTATTCTCAAAGAGGGGGTAATTTTGTCTGCCATTTCCCCTGATTTGCGGCGGGTGCTGCAAAAATTTCTGGCTAATAGACCTGACCGTTGCCCAGCGGATAAACTGTTTGTCCCTGATAGGTGGACGAATAAAGTTATCTCTGAGGTTCATTGTTCGGTGTTGGCTGGTCATCCTGGAATCTTTGGTACCAGAGATTTGGTGGCTAGATCCTTTTGGTGGCCGTCTCTGTCGCAGGATGTGCGTTCTTTTGTGCAGTCCTGTGGGATTTCTGCTCGGGCTAAGCCCTGCTGTTCTCGTGCCAGTGGGTTGCTTTTGCCCTTGCCGGTCCCGAAGAGGCCTTGGACACATCTCTATGGATTTTATTTCGGATCTCCCTGTCTCTCAAAGAATGTCGGTCATTTGGGTGGTTTGTGATCGCTTCTCTAAGATGGTCCATTTGGTGCCCTTGTCTAAATTGCCTTCCTCCTCTGATTTGGTGCCATTGTTTTTTCAGCATGTGGTTCGTTTACATGGCATTCCCGAGAGCATCGTTTCTGACAGAGGTTCCCAGTTTGTTTCGAGGTTTTGGCGAGCCTTTTGTGCTAGGATGGGCATTGATTTGTCTTTTTCCTCGGCTTTCCATCCTCAGACAAATGGCCAGACTGAACGAACCAATCAGACCTTGGAAACATATCTGATATGTTTTGTTTCTGCTGATCAGGATGATTGGGTGTCCTTTTTGCCTTTGGCTGAGTTCGCCCTTAATAATCGGGCCAGCTCGGCTACTTTGGTTTCGCCGTTTTTCTGCAATTCTGGGTTCCACCCTCGTTTCTCTTCAGGGCAGGTTGAGTCTTCGGACTGTCCTGGTGTGGATACTGTGGTGGATAGGTTGCAGCAGATTTGGACTCATGTAGTGGACAATTTGACTTTGTCCCAGGAGAAGGCTCAACGTTTCGCTAATCGCAGGCGCTGTGTGGGTCCCCGACTTCGTGTTGGGGATTTGGTTTGGTTGTCATCTCGTTATATTCCTATGAAGGTTTCCTCTCCTAAATTTAAGCCTCGTTTCATTGGTCCATATAGGATTTCTGAGGTTCTTAATCCTGTGTCTTTTCGTTTGACTCTTCCAGCTTCTTTTTCCATCCATAACGTGTTCCATAGGTCATTGTTGCGGAGATACGTGGCACCTGTGGTTCCATCTATTGATCCTCCTGCTCCGGTTTTGGTTGAAGGGGAATTGGAGTATATAGTGGAGAAGATTTTGGATTCTCGTGTTTCGAGACGGAAACTCCAGTATCTGGTTAAGTGGAAAGGTTATGGTCAGGAAGATAATTCCTGGGTCTTTGCCTCTGATGTCCATGCTGCCGATCTGGTTCGTGCCTTTCATGTGGCTCATCCTGGTCGGCCTGGGGGCTCTGGTGAGGGTTCGGTGACCCCTCCTCAAGGGGGGGGTACTGTTGTGAATTCTGTGGCCAAGCTCCCTCCTGTGGTCGTGAGTGGTACTGCGGCTGGTTCTGTCTATAAGCTTCCTTTGGTGGATGAGAGTGGTACTGCGGCTTCTGAGTTTCCTTCCTCAGGTGATGAGGTTAAGTCGTTAGGTGCTGCTCTATTTAACTCCACCTGGTGCTTTGATCCTGGCCTCCAGTCAATGTTCTAGTATTGGTCTTGCTTCCTCCTGGATCGTTCCTGTGGCCTCTCTATCCTGCATAAGCTAAGTTCTGCTTGTGTTATTTTTGTTTGCTATATTTTCTGTCCAGCTTGCTATATTGGTTTTTCTTGCTTGCTGGAAGCTCTGAGACGCAGAGGGAGCACCTCCGTACCGTTAGTCGGTGCGGAGGGTCTTTTTGCCCCTCTGCGTGGTTGTTTGTAGGTTTTTGTGTTGACCACAAAGCTATCTTTCCTATCCTCGGTCTATTCAGTAAGTCGGGCCTCACTTTGCTAAATCTATTTCATCTCTGTGTTTGTATTTCTTCTTTACTCACAGTCATTATATGTGGGGGGCTGCCTTTTCCTTTGGGGAATTTTCTCTGAGGCAAGGTAGGCTTATTTTTCTATCTTCAGGGCTAGTTATTTTCTCAGGCTGTGCCGAGTTGCATAGGGAGCGTTAGGCCCAATCCACGGCTACCTCTAGTGTGGTGTGTTAGGATTGGGGATTGCGGTCAGCAGAGTTTCCACGTCTCAGAGCTCGTCCTATGTTTTTGGTAAATGTCAGGTCACCTTGTGTGCTCTGAACTTCAAGGTCCATTGTGGTTCCGAATTACCTGTTCATAACACCCCATCCCTTATGGGAAATATGCAGATGCATGTAAAGAAGCTGCGGAGACACCATCACGTGTTTCTCGACGCAAGCAGTGAATAGCCAGGCCTTTCCCCGGGAAGGAACAACCACGGGAAGGGCAGCATCCTATGAAGGAAAGCCACCTATGCCAAGCATGGTATCCATCCACAGACAGCTGTTTCGGGGTGTTTGCCCCTCATCAGTGTGGAGTAGGAATCTGGCTATTAGGAGCAGTGCCTAGTAAAAAGGCTATAAAGGCACAGATGATTGGCCTCGGGGAGACCAAAACATCCAACACTGCGGAGACACCATCACGTGTTTCTCAACGCAGTGATTCCAGAACACTGCCCCCAACCCTTATGGGAAATATGCAGATGCATGTAAAGAAGCTGCGGAGACACCATCACGTGTTTCTCGACGCAAGCTGTGAATAGCCAGGCCTTTCCTCGGGAAGGAACAACCACGGGAAGGGCAGCATCCTATGAAGGAAAGCCACCTGTGCCAAGCATGGTATCCATCCACAGATAGCTGTTTCTTTTTTTTTTTCCCTCAGATGGGAAAATCCACGGTCCAGAAATCCAAGACCAAAGAAAAATCCCAAACAGCTGCGTCAAATCCAAAACACAAAAGCTGTTCCCATCATCATCGGAAAATATCAGTTTACTACAACATCAGAAAAAACAAGTCAAGACATATTTACAAGGTATCTCCACTTCTTCACCTTCCAAATCCCTTCGGCATCCATCCCCCCCCTTCTTCTTTTATCCCATAGAAAACACACATACATCTTCCCCAAAATCACTTTTAAACTATTCTTTACTACAATTTCCTTTCTCTTAAAAACATACACATTCCTCACATCCCATAATACTTCCTTTATACATGCAACTATTAACCACAACACCCTCTCCTTCACTCCATCACCCATTCCCAAGCCAAACATGAACAACTCGAATGATATCAAGCTCACCCCGCATAATGACAATTCCAAAACACATGTACTACACTTTCCCTTCCACCACACCCACCTCTCGGACACATATCACTTCTCCCCAACCCACGATTCTTCTGAAATTCTCTAACTGGTAACACTCCATGCAAAGACTGCCACACATTCTCACTCTGCCTATTCGTCATACCGTCTAACCGCACTTTCTTCCATACTTTTTCTATATCATTCCCTCTAACCATGTTTATTCCACACTCTGTCTCTCTACACTCAATCATCCTATACACAGCCTTCTTATTACTCAACAACCTAACATCCACATCACACAACTCATACTTCACCAAAAATTTATAAACCCACACATACCATCTAGGCACGTCAAAAGCAACCGGATACCTCAGATCCCTCTCTCGCCACCTCAAATGAAATAAATACACCCCAAACAAAAACCTACACAGACAAGAAAACTTCCCATCCATCCTAATCACCCTCAACACAAAAACCACAATATTTACACCAAAGAACACCTCAAGGTTTGGAAAACCCAACCCACCTTTTTCTAAACGTTTCACCAAAACCTCCCTCCTAGCCTTCTCCATTCTAGAATTCCACAAAAACACAAACAGAATCCTATTTAACCCTCTCATACACATATACCCCGGCGGAAAGACCACTGCAATATATAAGAAAATAGGCAAAATCACACTTTTAATAACTAAGATTTTTCCAAAAAACTAAAGACTTCTCATCTTCCAAAAACATAACTTCCGCTCAACCTTTCCTTTCGCATATATAAGTATATAAGGGGACAATACAAATATCTCGCTGAGGATCTGTTTATACCAAGGAAGGTGACGGGCACAAGGGGGCATTCTTTGCGTCTGGAGGAGAGAAGGTTTTTCCACCAACACAGAAGAGGATTCTTTACTGTTAGGGCAGTGAGAATCTGGAATTGCTTGCCTGAGGAGGTGGTGATGGCGAACTCAGTCGAGGGGTTCAAGAGAGGCCTGGATGTCTTCCTGGAGCAGAACAATATTGTATCATACAATTATTAGGTTCTGTAGAAGGACGTAGATCTGGGTATTTATTATGATGGAATATAGGCTGAACTGGATGGACAAATGTCTTTTTTCGGCCTTACTAACTATGTTACTATGTTACTATGTTACTATGCATCATCCCAACTTTCTTTCCCATCCAAACTCTCTGAAAATTTCACACCCAAAACCTTAATAGACCCAGTCACCTCATTCACTCCTACATCCTTGCTTAAAACTCCTCTCCCAAAAACCTTACACTCACTCTTCTCCCAATTCACCTTAAATGCTGATGCACCACAAAAAATAGACGCTAATAACTTCACCCGCCTCACAGAACACTCTGAATCACACAACACACACACGTCATCCATATAACCACTAACCTTCCATTCCCTCCCTCCACCTCCTGGCACTTGTACACCTCTAATCACTTTATCTTTCCTCAACATACAAAGCAACGGTTCAATCGCACAAATAAAAACCACAGGAGACAAAGGACAACCTTGTCGCACACCTGAAAAAACATTCACTCTTCTACCCACAGAACCATTCATCAAAACACAACTATAAATGTCTTTATATAAGTTCCTCACCCTCCAAACAAAATCAGGCGGAAACCCTATTCTCAATAATACCCGAAACAAAAAACTATGTGCTAACCGATCATACGCCTTGTCAAAGTCCAAACTCAAAACAAATACACTCTTCTTCCGACTCATACAGTCCCACAAACAATCTCTCAACATACAGACACACTCATGTATACGTCTCCCAGGCACTGCACAACACTGTTCATCCCCAATCACACTCTCTATCACATCACGCATCCTATTCGCCATTACTTTCGCATAGATCTTATAATCGCAATTCAACAACGTTATCGGTCTCCAATTTTTTTAACTCTTCAAATCTCTTTTTTTTAGGTATTAACACAACCATCCCTGCACGCATACTCTCAGCCACCTCCATACTAGACCACATATACTTACACATATCCACAAAATCCTTACCAATCACATGCCACATCACCCTATAAAACTCTATAGGAAGACCATCCTCTCCTGGAGTCTTATTTAACGCCATGCTATTCATTACCTTCCATACCTCATCACCTGTCACCTCACCCATCACTCTCTCTCTCTCCATCTCACTCAATTTATTTTCTAATACACTTAGTACATCCTCCTCCAAAGCCTCATCCCTCCACTTCACTGCATACAGCTCCTCATAAAACTTAGCCACCTGTTCACACATATCCTCCCCACTTACCTCTCTTCCATCCACTGCATTCAAAACATCCATACTCTGCTTTTTCCCAAAAACCTTTTTAAAGAAAAACCTCGAACACCTTTCATCTTGCTCCATTCTATCAATTTTTGCCCTAAAAATAATACTCTTCCCTTTCTCTTCCAAAAACTCATTAATTTCTTTTTTAACCTTTTTTATCCCCTCCTCCACCTCCATTCCTCCTTCCCTCAATTTATACAATAAACATAAACGGGCATTCAACTTAACAAACTTTTCCCTCTTAATTGCCGCAAATTCATACCCCACACTTTTAAAAAACTTTTTTGTCTGCCTCTTAACCCAATCCCACCACTCACAAAAATTCCCAAAACTTTCCTTACTTTTACACCACTGTTCATACTTTCTCACATACTCCTTCCTCACAGCTTCATTTTCCAACAATTTCACATTTAATTTCCACAAACCCTTTCCAAACACACCACTAACATTAATATCTAACTCGCACAACACACAAACATGGTCCGAAAAAACGACCCTATCCTGCTTATATCCAACAGGAATAATATTTTTAGAAATAAAACAATAATCCAAAGTGGACTGTGCTCTTCCACTATCAGAAGAAAAGGTATCTAACAAAGGGTTAACCTTACACACACGCTGCATATCACTCAAATCAAAGTCAGTAACTAACTCCAGCAAAACTTTTCCAGACACATCCACATTCACTCCCCCCACATCACAATTCATATCAACCACAATCACCACAGGCACTCTTCCTGGAACAAAAAGCTTCACTTTTTCAAATAATAACTTACGCTCATTTTTTTCTACTGGCGCATAAATATTGATAACACAAAACTTAACATTTTTATATTCAAAATTTGCTAAGATACACCTCCCCACCTCCACCACCAAATAATTATTCAAAACAACATCCTGCCCCTTAACTAAAATACCCACACCATCATTTCTATTATTTGCACTACCAGACCATACAGACGCACCATAAGACCACTCATCCCCTTTCACAACATCCACAATCCCACATTCTTGCAAACAAAAAATAGATGCACTCTGCATAGCTAAAAAATCCAAAATTGCTGCTCTCCTCCTCGCTTTCTTAAAAACTCTCACATTTTGAGAAACTATAGAAAATCCCATACTACAAAAACAAAAACCACAATGCAAAAATTACCACAAAATTACACACATTACACAGAAAGCCCTTGACAAAGGTCAAGACTCACAGAAAGGAGAGGGAAAAAAAAAACAACAGATCCACTGAGCTTTCATTTTACCCAGTATCACCATTGTCCTCCTCTGCCATTCGGACTGAACAGCAAGTCTCTGAACCACTAACCCCTTCGTGCTCACTCCATTTTTTTTTAGCTGGCCCAATTTTCCTCTTAGGCATACTACTGCATGCCTCATCACTTTCCCCATCCTCCTCCCTCTGACACTTATTCCCACCCCTGTCCTCATCTGAAGAAAGCCCTCCAATATTCTGAGGATCTGAGGGGTGCACAGGGCTCTCAGCTTCAGAAATGTGCACGTCTTCCTCCGTTGCATCCATTGCTTCCTCAAGAGAAAACATTTCAGGCACAGTAGAGTCATCATCTTCTTCCTCATCTTCTTCCTGATCTCCTTCCTTATTAAACCCCTTCTCTACTTTTTTTGCCGCCGACCAAAACTCCTTATCTTCCTTCTGTGCATTACTCATAGCACCACGGGGTGCTAGCACAATGTCATCTGGAGTCACAGAGCGTCTTTCCCTCTCCCTCTCCCTCCTTTCCTCTCTCTCCATTCTTTCAGATTCCTTTCTGATAATCGCCAACCTCCTCCTTCTCTCCTCCTCCTCTCTCCATTCACTCTGAGCGTCTAGGCGCCCTCCGCGGACAATCCTTATACATGTGGTCACTACTACCACACACGTCACAGGTCTTAGCCATCGGGCAATCACCAGCCATATGCCCCTCCTTCTTGCAGATTCGGCAACACTGCCCCTTCTGGCAGTCTGCCTGGACATGTCCAAAAGAGAAACATCTCCTGCAAAACAGAGGCTGCCCAGGGTACGTGAGGAAACCCCAATGCCCTGCTACAGAGAAGTTCGCCGGAGGGTGTCTGAACCCACCCACACTGCCAGGATCTCTTCTGAACCTTACACGATACTTGTATCGACAATTGAAGATTCCTAAGCAGTTCACTTGCTTCTCTCCCTTTGAAACAAAGTCACAATACTGTGAGAGGAAGCTCTCCAACAATGCAGGTTCAGTAAAGGGGTTATAGACAGTGATAGTCACCTGCCTTTCCTGAAGACCAAACAGTGGTTCACATTTCACTCCCTTCAAACAGGGATCTCTGGCATGATTCCGGAACCACTCATAGATATTCAGGCAATAATGCTCTGACATAAAAGTAATGTCGTAGTTACCTTGATTAGGGAACTCATTGATACTAAAGATGTTTTCTCGCTTTCCTCCAGCCTTTTCCTCAATAAGGTCATGAACAATAAAGACCACGCTGTTCCTTGCCCGGATAGATGGCTCCAACGTCACTCGGATGGTGTTCTTCACGTAACTCATCTTCAAAGCTGTCGGTACAAAATACCACAGAAAAAAACAGAATTCTCTGCAAAAGGGTCTGGATTCCTCCAGAAAACCTCACTCCTGACAGCTGTTTCGGGGTTTTTGCCCCTCATCAGTGTGGAGTAGGAATCTGGCTATTAGGAGCAGTGCCTAGTAAAAAGGCTATAAAGGCACAGATGATTGGCCTCGGGGAGACCAAAACATCCAACACTGCGGAGACACCATCACGTGTTTCTCAACGCAGTGATTCCAGAACACTGCCCCCATCCCTTATGGGAAATATGCAGATGCATGTAAAGAAGCTGCGGAGACACCATCACGTGTTTCCTTTTTACTAGGCACTGCTCCTAATAGCCAGATTCCTACTCCACACTGATGAGGGGCAAACACCCCAAAACAGCTGTCTGTGGATGGATACCATGCTTGGCATAGGTGGCTTTCCTTCATAGGATGCTGCCCTTCCCGTGGTTGTTCCTTCCCGGGGAAAGGCCTGGCTATTCACTGCTTGCGTCGAGAAACACGTGATGGTGTCTCCGCAGCTTCTTTACATGCATCTGCATATTTCCCATAAGGGATGGGGGCAGTGTTCTGGAATCACTGCGTTGAGAAACACGTGATGGTGTCTCCGCAGTGTTGGATGTTTTGGTCTCCCCGAGGCCAATCTGTGCCTTTATAGCCTTTTTACTAGGCACTGCTCCTAATAGCCAGATTCCTACTCCACACTGATGAGGGGCAAACACCCCAAAACAGCTGTCTGTGGATGGATACCATGCTTGGCATAGGTGGCTTTCCTTCATAGGATGCTGCCCTTCCCGTGGTTGTTCCTTCCCGGGGAAAGGCCTGGCTATTCACTGCTTGCGTCGAGAAACACGTGATGGTGTCTCCGCAGCTTCTTTACATGCATCTGCATATTTCCCATAAGGGATGGGGGCAGTGTTCTGGAATCACTGCGTTGAGAAACACGTGATGGTGTCTCCGCAGTGTTGGATGTTTTGGTCTCCCCGAGGCCAATCTGTGCCTTTATAGCCTTTTTACTAGGCACTGCTCCTAATAGCCAGATTCCTACTCCACACTGATGAGGGGCAAACACCCCGAAACAGCTGTCTGTGGATGGATACCATGCTTGGCATAGGTGGCTTTCCTTCATAGGATGCTGCCCTTCCCGTGGTTGTTCCTTCCCGGGGAAAGGCCTGGCTATTCACTGCTTGCATCGAGAAACACGTGATGGTGTCTCCGCAGCTTCTTTACAGGCATCGGTATAAGAGAAAGTCATGGCAAATTCATAAATGTTTATGTGATCCCCCGGGTCGCCCGATCGTTTCGGGTCGAGGTTCGTTATTTAAATAGACGGCCATTTTTTTAGATCGGATATTGCGTCCTTTTGCAACCTCAGCGAGGTCATATGTAAGGGATACGAATGACTTTTTTGATAAGATCGAAGATGTTAATGTTTCGGAGACAACTGTTCTAGCATCCTTTGATGTTGTGTCATTGTACACGTCCATAGAACACGAGAAGGGCTTGGATGCAGTCTCATGCATGCTGTCGGGCTCTGACGTGGCCCCCGAGTGTGCACAGCTTGTCCTCACACTGCAGGAATTCGTCCTAAGGAGGAATTTTTTCCTCTTTGGGGACGATTTTTTCCTGCAGTTGAGGGGCACCGTCATGGGGTCCAATGTGGCCCCCACGTATGCCAACATCTATATGGCGGTGCTCGAGGACAAGTTTTTGTACAGTTCAATGACACATGTACAGTTCCTTGATACCTTGGTATACAAGGAAATGGGTAGGTTGAGAACCGACATTTTTGTAAAGGAAACAGACAGAAATAGCCTGTTGATGTTCAATAGCAACCACCCTAGAAGAATGGTGAATTCGTTGCCATGGAGTCAGTTGTTAAGGGTCCGGAGGATCATGTCTGATGAGGATAAAATAAATCAACGTCTGGATGAGATGTGCTCGAAATTTCTGCAGAGGGGGTACCCTTGTAAGGAGGTGGTGAGATATAAGGAGAAAACCTTGAATTGTTCTCGGGAGAGTATTCGCAAAAAGACACGTGTGAAACGGGTGTGTGATTGGATCCCGTTTGTGACAACCTATAATCCAGCAAGCAACCAGATTGGTAGAGTGATTAGGAAACATTGGTCACTTTTACAACGGGGTCTGCCATCGATCCCTAGTTTTGGGACTTATCCACTGATGTCCTTTAGAAGGGGGCATAATCTTAGGGACAGGCTGGTTCGCTCTGATGTTGGAACATCTAAAACCTCAACACAGAGAACTCTTAGCACGGCCAAATATGGGAATTTTCCATGTTTGGGCTGTTCTTGCTGTAACAACATGTTGAAAGTAGAATTCTTTTGCCATCCTTACTGGCCAAAAAATTTTTCTAAAAGAAAGGTACACTTGTACATCGAGTTGGGTTGTGTACATGATTGTATGCCCGTGTGGGGTCACCTATGTTGGTGAGACGACCATGGAGGTCAGGGCTCGGATAACCAAACACAAGAGTACGGTGAGAACGGGGCTTACTGAATTGCCTGTTCCGAAACACTTTCTGGAACATAAACATTCTGTCAACCAGTTTGCGATTCAGGGTCATTGATAGTGTTCCGGCCCTGAGGAGTGGTGGTGACAGACTGCAATTGTTGAGGAAAAAGGAACTGAAGTGGATTTTTATGTTGGGATCCCTACAACCGGGTGGTCTGAACTTGGATTTTAATTTACAGACCTGTGCAGTATAGCTTTATCGCACTGATAGGGTCTATGTAGCTCACATCGGTATGGTTTTTAATATCCACTCCGTGGTTTATTTATTTTGTTTTCTAGGTGGTTATATATGTATGGACATTGGGGTCTGGACTTATCAAGGACGATGGATGCTGGGACTGGAGTGTTTATTCCAATTTGTTCATTCCATCATACCCCATAATGACAGGAGATGGATTTCAGATTATCTATCGTATTTTGGTATGACTGGGTGGTTCACCTGTTCTTCATAGCGCCCTTCAGGATGTCACGTTTGTTTTGTTTATTTATAGCATCTAGGTGTTTTTCTTTTGTTTCTTTTATTCCGTGTCTATATGGCGCTGCTGTTTTTGTGGATGTATGTGCGCTGGCCGGCGAGATGCGCTGTCTGATGACAGGGCACTGGCTGTGCTGGTTGCGTGTGCACTCACTTATACAGTGGTTTCCTTTAGGGCACGTGATGTGCTGCTTTGGATGAGGCAGCGAAAGATGATAGTTTTTGTTGAATATCACATAGGTTACATTCCCTACCTTGGGTCATGTGACGTCGCCGCTGTTTGTGGGGGCGGGCACTCCTGTCGATTTTCACCACTATCCGCAGTGTGTTCTCCCAACTCGATGTGCGCATGCGCACTCCTATGATGACGCTGATATCTCTGGAGGCAGTGATCAGAAGCTGTGGGGACTAGAGCGGGATATGACGTAAGTGGTGCGGTATGTGACAAGGGGGCTGGTTGGTGGACCGGTGTACGCTCAGTAAGCCTGTGATCTTTGATAGGTTGCCAGTGAATTCAGGCGCCGTTTGTAGTAGTTGGGTATTGGTGGGATCTAAGTGTACTGGAGGGTATAGGACTCATATACGATTGGTCTGCATCTCCATAGTAACTACTGATACATTTGTCCGATTGGCTGATATGAAGGTAAACAACTTGTGGATCTTATGTAATATAGATCTTTTCCATGTCTCCCCTATGGTGATTATATCTGCTGTGGTGGTGGATTTTTAAGATATATGTATCTGATGTATGTTTTGTTATTTGTTTTATGTGATATTATGAGGTAGGGGGCTGGCCTGATTGCGATTGGTGCATTGTGTGGCATCCACGCTATTTAAGGCTGCTCCCTTGCATGATCAGACATGCTTGAAAAAGACCTCCGGGTCGAAACGTTGCTGTTACATGGCTCATAAAGATCGTTGTTTGGAATACTACACCCGGATGGAGTGCTGGTTCTTTGTATTTTTATGGACTATGTGGATGTTCCAGTGAGGTTCCCTGGATGTGGACCTGGCGCCCCAATGAGTGAGTGCTGTCAGTCTCTTTTTTTCTCTTTTTTTTCTCTTAGCAAGCTGCGTTTGTCACCGTATTGCGCAAAAAATACGCCAATGAAAGTCTATGGGGCGAGAAAAATACGGATTACACACGGACCAGCAGTGTGACTTGCGAGAAATACGCAGCGGTGTTCTAGCGAAAAGCCGGCAATTCAGTGCGGAGTACAGTAAAATCACACTGACAGGTTAGAATAGAATAGCTAAGATAAATGTCTACACATAGTATAGGGGTATATACAGTGGGGCAAAAAAGTATTTAGTCAGTCAGCAATAGTGCAAGTTCCACCACTTAAAAAGATGAGAGGCGTCTGTAATTTACATCATAGGTAGACCTCAACTATGGGAGACAAACTGAGAAAAAAAAATCCAGAAAATCACATTGTCTGTTTTTTTAACATTTTATTTGCATATTATGGTGGAAAATAAGTATTTGGTCAGAAACAAAATTTCATCTTAATACTTTGTAATATATCCTTTGTTGGCAATGACAGAGGTCAAACGTTTTCTGTAAGTCTTCACAAGGTTGCCAAACACTGTTGTTGGTATGTTGGCCCATTCCTCCATGCAGATCTCCTCTAGAGCAGTGATGTTTTTGGCTTTTCGCTTGGCAACACGGACTTTCAACTCCCTCCAAATGTTTTCTATAGGGTTGAGATCTGGAGACTGGCTAGGCCACTCCAGGACCTTAAAATGCTTCTTACGAAGCCACTCCTTCATTGCCCTGGCGGTGTGCTTTGGATCATTGTCATGTTGAAAGACCCAGCCACGTTTCATCTTCAATGCCCTTGCTGATGGAAAGAGGTTTGCACTCAAAATCTCACGATACATGGCCCCATTCATTCTTTCATGTACCCGAATCAGTCGTCCTGGCCCATTTGCAGAGAAACAGCCCCAAAGCATGATGTTTCCACCACCATGCTTTACAGTAAGTATGGTGTTTGATGGATGCAACTCAGTATTCTTTTTCCTCCAAACACGACAAGTTGTGTTTCTACCAAACAGTTCCAGTTTGGTTTCATCAGACCATAGGACATTCTCCCAAAACTCCTCTGGATCATCCAAATGCTCTCTAGCAAACTTCAGACGGGCCCGGACATGTACTGGCTTAAGCAGTGGGACACGTCTGGCACTGCAGGATCTGAGTCCATGGTGGTGTAGTGTGTTACTTATGGTAGGCCTTGTTACATTGGTCCCAGCTCTCTGCAGTTCATTCACTAGGTCCCCCCGCGTGGTTCTGGGATTTTTGCTCACCGTTCTTGTGATCATTCTGACCCCACGGGGTGGGATTTTGCGTGGAGCCCCAGATCGAGGGAGATTATCAGTGGTCTTGTATGTCTTCCATTTTCTAATTATTGCTCCCACTGTTGATTTCTTCACTCCAAGCTGGTTGGCTATTGCAGATTCAGTCTTTCCAGCCTGGTGCAGGGCTACAATTTTGTTTCTGGTGTCCTTTGACAGCTCTTTGGTCTTCACCATAGTGGAGTTTGGAGTCAGACTGTTTGAGGGTGTGCACAGGTGTCTTTTTATACTGATAACAAGTTTAAACAGGTGCCATTACTACAGGTAATGAGTGGAGGAAAGAGGAGACTCTTAAAGAAGAAGTTACAGGTCTGTGAGAGCCAGAAATCTTGATTGTTTGTTTCTGACCAAATACTTATTTTCCACCAGAATATGCAAATAAAATGTTAAAAAAACAGACAATGTGATTTTCTGGATTTTTTTTTCTCAGTTTGTCTCCCATAGTTGAGGTCTACCTATGATGTAAATTACAGACGCCTCTCATCTTTTTAAGTGGTGGAACTTTCACTATTGCTGACTGACTAAATACTTTTTTGCCCCACTGTATATATATATATATATATATATATATATATATATATATATATATATATATATATAATATATATATAATGTAAAAAAAGGGAACAGCACAGCTTTAAACTTATCTGCGGGTGCAAAGCCTTTAGGGAGCCCGTCCACCGGCTATCCTCAGTCGATAGATTCAAAAAGAAAATAGGCAGCACTCCATAGTCTTGGATATCTTGTGCAGTTTATTCAGACCCACATGTCTTAATCGCAACGTTTCGGCTCAGACTGAGCCTTTCTCAAGCAAAGGCTCAGTCTGAGCCGAAACGTTGCGATTAAGACATGTGGGTCTGAATAAACTGCACAAGATATCCAAGACTATGGAGTGCTGCCTATTTTCTGTTTGAATATATATATATATATATATATATATATATATATATATATATATACCCCTTTTTTTACATATTCATGTAAAAAAAGAATAAAAATAAAAAATATGGGATATACTTACCCTCCGACGGCCCACGGCTCTTAGCGGTGCAAGCGGCGGCCTCCGTTCCTAAGGATGTATTGAGCGAAGGACCTTCGATGACGTCGCGGTCGCGTGACAGGTCGCGTGACCGTGACGTCATTGAAGGTCCTTCGCTCAAAGCATCCTTAGGAATGAAGGCTGACGCTTGCACCGCTGAGAGCCGTGAGCCGTCAGAGGCTAAGTATATCCCATTTTTTTTTTATTTTTATTATTTTTTTTTTACATGAATATGGATCCCAGGGCCTGAAGGAGAGTCTCCTCTCCTTTAGATCCTGGGAACCATACAGGACCGCTCCCTGCAAACGCCGTACCCGGCGTATAAGACGACCCCCGAGTTTTGAGATGATTTTCAGTGGTTAAAAAGTCGTCTTATACGCTGGAAAATACGGTACAAGTTATATCTGTGTTTTTCATTAATAGAACGAGTACCCTTTATAGCCTATGGGGCTGTTTACATATCCTGTTTTATTTAGACTGAGCGTATGCAAAAAAAAAACAGAACAATGAGATATGCCTGTTTTTGACCCTTGTCATGGATCAAACTTGTCAATGCATGTTAATGGGTCCATAAAAAAACACAGAAAGCACTTGGATGCCATGCATGTTTTATTCGAGTAGTGTCTTTTTTTTACTGTTAAATGGTTGGAGCTTGGAATTGTTATTTTTTTCTGCAAACAAAGCAAAAAGAGTAAAAAATCAATAAAGATTGGATCTAGCACACTGATGAAAAAAGTCCCTTTTTTCCGTCTGCAAAAAATACAGACATCTGAATGAGACCTTAAAAAACTGATTTTTTCAATGCCAAATGACACATCTAAAACATTGCGCTTTGTAATGTTATGGATCAGTCACCACAATCTTTAAGTATGTAACGCTGGAATAACCTGGTTATCTTCTAGTTAAAATAAGCAGCTGAAGTGAAGTTCCACCTTGGAAATGGAATGCGCTATGTTGTTCATTAATATTTCAGTATGTAAAGGTGTGAATTACAGCATGGAAAGTCACTACACAAATGCTGTTCATGGATTAAATGATGCATGACAAGTAAAAAATGTACCTACTGTAAATGTTTACACTGAATAATGAGAGCCACAAAAGTACTCAAGCTGCCTACTGGCTTGAAACAGTATTTTTTTGCATAAGTTATAGTAGCAGTTTATCATAAAAACACACAATGAGACACGACAATAACAGTGGTGAGGACACTCAAGCGACTGTCTCACAACAGCTTCAATAACAATTGTAACTAGACAGTCATGTCCAGAAAGCAATCTTCACTGTTTATTCTTTGCGAAAATGTTGTTGTTTTTGTGTGACTGAATAAATTCTTATTTCGCTACAAAAAGGATTTTGCTTTGTTTATGATCCAAAAGTGAAATATGTTATCTGGCATAATCTTGCGACAACAATATAAATACATGCAATCAACTAATTATCTTCACTGGTGGTTCATCGCCAGAAAAACCATCAGTACATGAATTCAGAACTAAACTATCATCAGTACATAAATACATCACCAGAACCACCAAAAGTACATTAATACAGAACCATCAGTACATGAAAACAGCAGCAGAACCACTGTACATTGATACTGCACCAGAACCACCATATGTACATGAATACATCATCAGAACCACAAGCAGTGCATGACTATAGCATCAGAACCACCATCATTACATGAATGTATCACCAAGCGTAGTTCGGCGACCAGTTGCAATGTCAGGTTAGCTCCTGCCATTTACATCTGAATCATATGAACTTACAATTCCCAGTATATCCTTTACAATGGTAAGGAGATGCTGAAAGTTGTTAACAGCCATCATTCGACTCCTGACCACACAGTACTGACTAGATGTAGTTTATATCACAAATAAACATTTACCCAGGTACCTTATAGGTGACATCTTCTCTGATTGGATCCTCATTCCTTTCTTCTCCAACTGATCCAGATGTCATGATGAGGTTTTAAATCCACAGCTTTTCACTGTAGACATGGTGCTTGTTTGGTCTTCTGCAGCACATCCCAACAAGGTTCCCTTAAAAATAGCAGGGTCATTATAATGTCCCCTTTATAAAAATATCTGTCCATACTGTTGTCCTGAAAGAATAACTTTCTTGCACTGTGTGTCTCACACAAAATATATCAATCTCTTGTATATTGCCTCCACAATGTCCCCTTCTATAAAATATTGCCTCCGTACTGTCTGACTTTAAAAACTATGAACGCTACTCAGTCTGTTCTTATGCACGATACCCACCACAGTGTCCACCTTTCTGAGCTACAACTGCCATACTGGCTGCCCATATGAACTAGAACTGCCACACTGTGCTTCTTATCTACTATATACCGGTAATTGTCTAAGGGTCACTTCCGTCTTTCTGTCTGTCCTTCTGTCTGTCACGGATATTCATTGGTCACGGCCTCTGTCTGTCATGGAAATCCAAGTCGCTGATTGGTCGCGGCAAAACAGCCACGAGCAATCAGCGACGGGCACAGTCTGGAGGAAAATGTCCGCTCCATACTCCCCGCAGTCAGTGCCCGGCGCCCGCATACTCCCCTCCAGTCACCGCTCACACAGGGTTAATGCCGGCAGTAACGGACCACGTTATGCCGCAGGTAATGCACTCCGTAACCGCTGCTATAAACCCTGTGTGTCCCCAACTTTTTACTATTGATGCTGCCTATGCGGCATCAATAGTAAAAAGATCTAATGTTAAAAATAATTAAAAAAAAAAAAAACCTGCTATTCTCACCCTCCGTCGTCTGACGATGCACTCGCGCCTGCCGCCATCTTCCGTTCCCGGCGATGCATTGCGAAATGCGAGACCGCTAAGTCATCTGGGTAATTTCGCAATGCATCCTGGGAACGGAAGATGGCGGCAGCCGCGCGCGTATCGCTGGAGCTTTGGTGGATCCCAGGGGGTGAGTATATAACTATTTTTTATTTTAATTACTTTTTTTAACAGAGATATGGTGCCCACACTGCTGTATATTATGTGGGCTGTGTTAGATACCGCGTGGCTGCTATATACTACATAGGCAGTGTTATATACTATGGGGCTGTGTTATGTACTGCGTGGGCTGTGCTATATATTACGTGCCCACTGTTATATACTGCGTGGCTGCTATATACTGCATGGGCAGTGTTATATACTATGTGGCTGCTATATACTGCATGGGCTGTGTTATATACTATGTGGCTGCTATATACTGCGTGGCCTGTGTTATATACTACGTCGCCTGTTATATACTGCGTGGCTGCTATATAATGCGTGGGCTGTGTTATATAGTACGTGGCTGTGTTATATACTACATAGGCACTGTTATATACTATGTGGACTGTGTTATGTACTGCGTGAGCTGTGCTATATATTACGTGGCCAGTGTTATATACTGCGTGGGCAGTGTTATATACTATGTGGCTGCTATATACTGCGTGGGCAGTGTTATAACCAGGGATTCAAGCTTGAGGAGGATAATTTCCATATTCCAGGTGCCTTCTGGGAAAAGCGAAGTCTCCTTCAGCAAGAAGATCGTTGGGTACAGCCGGGACCAGCTGCTTGGAAAGCATCACCAAACCAGGGATTCAAGCTTGAGGAGGATAATTTGCATATTCCAGGTGCCTTCTGGGAAAAGCGAAGAGTCTCCCTCAGCAAGAAGATCGTTGGGTACAGCCGGGACCAGCTGCTTGGAAAGCATCACCAAACCAGGGATTCAAGCTTGAGGAGGATAATTTGCATATTCCAGGTGCCTTCTGGGAAAAGCGAAGAGTCTCCCTCAGCAAGAAGATCGTTGGGTACAGCCAGGACCAGCTGCTTGGAAAGCATCACCAAACCGCGCACCGTTAGAATCGGGCCAGCAACTAGTCAGCTATAACCACCACACAGTTCTCCCTAATGAACAATAATTACTATAATGTTCTCAAAATGAACTATAACTCCCATACTGCCTTTCCTCATAAAATATAAGGCTATGTGCGCATGTTGCGGATTTGCTTGTGTAAAATTCTGTGCAGTTTCTGCCTCACTTGGCAGAAAACGCAGTTGAAAATCCATATGGTTTTTATGCGGATTTGATGCGGATTTTCATGCAGATTGTCTTGTGTTTTTGTAAATCCATAGAGCTAAATAAAGATATATTATTAAAAAAAAATAATTGTGAAGTCATTTCCTTGTTTAACCTCTTAACCCCTTAGTGACAGAGCCAATTTGGTACTTAATGACCAGGCCAATTTTTGCAATTCTGACCACTGTCACTTTATGAGGTTATAACTCTGGAACGCTTCAACGGATCCCGCTGATTCTGAGATTGTTTTTTCGTGACATATTGTACTTCATGTTAGTGGTAACGTTTCTTCGATATTACTTGCGATTATTTATGAAAAAAGCGGAAATATGGCGAAAATTTTTAAAATTTTGCAATTTTCAAACTTTGTATTTTTATGCCCTTAAATCAGAGAGATATGTCACGAAAAATAGTTAATAAATAACATTTCCCACATGTCTACTTTACATCAGCACAATTTTGGAAACAAAATTTTTTTTTGTTAGGGAGTTATAAGGGTTAAAAGTTGACCAGCAATTTCTCATTTTTACAACACCATTTTTTTTTAGGGACCACATCACATTTGAAGTCATTTTGAGGGGTCTATATGATAGAAAATAATGAAGTGTGACACCATTCTAAAAACTACACCCCTCACGATTCTCAAAACCACATTCAAGAAGTTTATTAACCCTTTACGTGCTTCACAGGAACTGAAACAATGTGGAAGGAAAAAATGAACATTTAACTTTTTTTTGCAAACATCTTAATTCAGAACCATTTTTTTATTTTCACAAGTGTAAAAACAGAAATGTAACCATAAATTTTGTTTTGCAATTTCTCCTGAATACGCCAATACCCCATATGTGGGGGTAAACCACTGTTTGGGCGCACCGCAGAGCTTGGAGGAGAAGGAGCGCCGTTTGACTTTTTCAATGCAGAATTGGCTGGAATTGAGATCGGACGCCATGTCACGTTTAGAGAGCCCCTGTTGTGCCTAAACAGTGGAAACTCCCCACAAGTGACACCATTTTGGAAACTAGACCCCTTAAGGAACTTATCTAGATGTGTGGTGAGAACCTTGAATGCCCAAGTGCTTCACAGAAGTTTATAATGCAGAGTCGTGAAAATAAAAAATATTTTTTTTTCCACAAAAAAGATTTTTTAGCCCCCCAAGTTTTTATTTTCACAAGGGTAACAAGAGAAATTGGACCCCAAAAGTTGTTGTCCAATTTGTCCTGAGTATGCTGGTACCCCATATGTGGGGGTAAACCACTGTTTGGGCGCACGGCAGAGCTCGGAAGGAAGGAGCGCCGTTTTGGAATGCAGACTTTGATAGAATGGTCTGCGGGTATTATGTTGCGTTTGCAGAGCCCCTGATGTACCTAACCAGTAGACACCCTCCACAAGTGACCCCATTTTGGAAACTAGACCCCCCAAGGAACTTATGTAGATGTGTGGTGAGAACTTTGAATGCCCAAGTGCTTCACAGAAGTTTAGAATGCAGAGTCGTGAAAATAAAAAATATTTTTTTTCCACAAAAAAGATATTGTAGCCCCCAAGTTTTTATTTTCACAAGGGTAACAGGAGAAATTGGACTGCAATAGTTGTTGTCCAATTTATCCTGAGTACGCTGATGCGTCATATGTGGGGGTAAACCACTGTTTGGGCGCACGGCAGAGCTCGGAAGGGAAGGAGCGCCATTTTGGAATGCAGACTTAGATAGAATGGTCTGTGGGCGTTATGTTGCGTTTGCAGAGCCCCTGATGTACCTAAACAGTAGTAACCCCCCACAAGTGACCCCGTTTTGGAAACTAGACCCCCCAAGGAACTTATATAGATGTGTGGTGAGAACTTTGAATGCCCAAGTGCTTCACAGAAGTTTATAATGCAGAGTCATGAAAAAAATATATATATATATTTTTCCACAAAAAAAATTTTGTAGCCCCCAAGTTTTTATTTTCACAAGGGTAACAAGAGAAATTGGACCCCAGAAGTTGTTGTCCAATTTATCCCGAGTACGCTGATGCCCCATATGTGGGGGTAACCCACTGTTTGGGCGCACGGCAGAGCTCAGAAGGGAGGGAGCACCATTTGACTTTTTGAGCGCAAAATTGGCTGTCGTGTTTGGAGACCCCCTGATGTACCTAAACAGTGGAAACCCCACAATTCTAGCTCCAACCCTAACCCCAACACACCCCTAACCCTAATACCAACCTGATCCATAATCCTAATCACTAACCCTAACCATAATCACAACCCTTACCCCAAAACAACCCTAATGTCAACCCTAACCATAACCCTAATCAAAACCCTAAATCCAACACACCCCTAATCCTAATCTCAACCCTAACCTCAAACCTAACCCTAATCCCAATACACCCCTAATCACAACCCTAACCTTAACCCTAATCCCAAACCTAACCCTAATCCCAAGCATAACCCTAATGCCAATCCTAACCCTAATACCAACCCTAATCCAAACCCTAACCCTAATCCCAAATCTAACCCTAACTTTAGCCCCAACCCTAACCCTAGCCCTAAGGCTACTTTCACACTTGCGTCGTTTGGCATTCCGTCGCAATCCGTCGTTTTGGACAAGAAACGGATCCTGCAAATGTGCCCGCAGGATGCGTTTTTTGCCCATAGACTTACATTGTTGACGGATTGTGACAGATGGCCACACGTCGCGTCCGTCGTGCACTGGATCAGTTGTGTTTTGGCGGACCGTCGGCACAAAAAAAGTTCAATGAAACGTTTTTTTGTACGTCGCATCCGCCATTTCTGACCGCGCATGCGTGGCCGTAACTCCGCCCCCTCCTCCCCAGGACATAGATTGGGCAGCGGATGCGTTGAAAAACTACAGCTGCTGCCCACGTTGTGCACAATTTTCACAACGTGCGTCGGTATGTCGGGCCGACGCATTGCGACGGCCCCGTACCGACGTAAGTGTGAAAAAAGCCTAACCCTAAATTTAGCCCCAACCCTAACCCTAAATTTAGCCCCAACCCTAACCCTAAATTTAGCCCCAACCCTAGCCCTAACCCTATCCCTAACCCTATCCCTAACCCTAGCCCTACCCCTAACCCTACCCCTAACCCTACCCCTAATCCTAATTTTAGCCCCCGGCAGCCGAGACCCCAAAGATTCTCGCGGGGCCGGCGGGCGCACTGCGCATGCGCCCGCCATTTTGAAGATGGTGGCGCCCACCGGGAGACACGAGGAGCACCGGGGGAGCTAGGTGAGTATTGGGGGGCAACCTGGGACCCCTTTTCTCTGTCCTCCGATGTGCGATCACATCGGAGGACAGAGAAATTAAAAAGAGATCGCATTTTTGGTTTTTTTGCGATCGCCGGTAAACGGTTAATTACCGGCGATCGCAAATGCGGGGTGGGTACAAAACCCCCCGAATCATGTTCTCTGGGGTCTCGGCTACCCCCGGCAGCCGAGACCCCAGAGAAAATCGGCCTCTGGGGGGCGCTATTCACTTTTTCCACAGCGCCGTTAATTAACGGCGCTGTGGTTTAAGTACCCTTAGCGGCCGCCGTTAAAAGGCGTATCGGCGGTCGCTAAGGGGTTAAGCCAGATACCCTCTTTATTATTAAAGACACACACACCAGCCTATGTAGGAGCATTAAGAGTATGTTCCCATGTCCCCTCCGTCCAAAGCGTTGCCGGCTTTTGAATGCAGGTGGTTCCGCATTTGTAAATTGAACCGTGCCGAATCACCGCGTCCAATACATTGGACTGGTGATATTTATCTTGCGGAGACTGAGCGTCCCCGCAAGATAAATAGACATGCTGTGGTCTGGAGAGATGCACCACATGTCCGTCTCTGCAGGGAACCGGGAGGTCCGTGCACGCATAGTGGAGATGGGATTTCTTGAAATCTCATCCACTATGCTGTAACATCTGGCCACTGCGGGTTTGACGCTGCAGATGTACGCAGCGTCTAACCCGCAGCGTTTACTGACCATGGGAACATACCCCTGCATAGTTAATCTACATATGCTGTAACAAAAAAAGCAACTGTAAGAAATCTGTGTGAAATGCAATAACTGATTTTCTTTTTTTTTTTAATTGCGTAGGCTCCCGCATAATTTTCATAACCAGCAGAGGGAAAGCTGAGGGCAGATGGTAATATTCTGGGAAGGAGCCAATAGCCATAAAGGTTTCCAGGCTATTAATATCAGCTCACAGCTGTTTGCTTAGCCTTTACTGGCTAGTTTACAGGGGAACACCAGAAAAAAAATGACATGGGGTCCCACTATAAAATTGAATCAGCAAAGGCTAGGCAGACAGCTGCAGGCTTATATTAATAGCCTGGGAATAGGCCATGGATATTGGCACCCCCTGGCAAAAAACATCAGCTCTCAGCCATCCCAGAAATGACGCATCTTATAGTCTCGCGCTTCCCATTTGCCCTGTAGCAGTGGCAAGTAGAGTTCATATTTGTGGGGTTGATGTCACCTTTGCATTGTCAGGTGACATCAAGCCCACAGGTTAGTAATGGAGAGACATCTATAATACATCTATCCATTACTAATCCTATAGTTACATGGTAAATAAAGACACAGTCAGAATAAAGTCCGTTATTTGAAATAATCACACAGACTCCTGTGGCGTCGGGGATTAGGTGTTCGGTGAGTATGTATTGTGCATGTAAATATGTAAATCTTTTAATTTATTTTTTTACAATTGAACACAGGTGCTGGATGATGAGACTACTCTCCCATCATCGGCTCATGACGTCAGTGTTATATGTGACAAAACACATAGCTGGATGGGAGTAGTAGTCCCATCAAATGACCCCTGGGTACACACACACACACACACACACACACACACACACACACACACACACACACACACACAGATACCCGCAGACAGACACCTGCAGACAGACACACACATAGACACAAGTAAACAGACACACACCCGCAGACAGACGCAGACACCCGCAGACAGATGCACACACACCCACAGATGCACACACAGACACCCACAGACAGACACACACACACACCTGCAGACACACACACAGACACCCGCAGACACAGACAGACACGCACATATTCTCGGCTCACACATATTCTCCGCCCACACACAAATTCTCCACCCACACACTCTTCCTCCTTCTGACATCATTTCCTTTCTGCAGCATTTTTGGCACGCAAATCTCCAAACCTTTTTACACCTGTGGTTTGGCTGTGGATTTGACTGTCAATGGGTGCAGAAACGCTGCAGATCTGCAAAAAAAATTGACATGCAGTGGAAAATAAAATGCTGCAAATCAGGACGGAATTTTCCGCAGCATGTGCACACCAATTCTGGATTCCAATAGATTAACCTTGCTTGAGCAATCCTTTGCAGATTTGGTGCAATTCCGTGTAGAAAAAAATGCTGCGGATCCGCAACAAATCCGCAACGTGTGCACATAGCCTTAATTGTACACTGCCCTCCCTTATCAACCATTACTGCTACACTGTTCGCCCTTAAAAGGAATCTGTCCACAGGTTTTTGCTATGTAGTCTGAGGACTGCATGAGATAGGAGCCGAGACACCGATTTCAGCACTGTGTCACTTATTAGACTGTCTGCTGTTGAGTCAATACAATAAATGTTTTATCAGCATGAGATTATCACTGTCCAGACTGGTGTCTGCACCAGACCTGATCCAACAACGCCCCCCAGAACTGATTAGCAGCTTACTGTCAATATACAAGCTATACAGAAAGCTGTGGTATGGGCAAGATTGGCTTTCTGAGCTCTGCTGCATGCTACATATAAAAACTATAATTGCAACATACCTGCTACACCCAAGTAATATGTACATATTAAATATTACATAGTGTTCTCTCATTATGAATATTGCCATCCCTTATTGCATAGTGCCCTTTCTTGTTATGTGCAGCACCATCCCTTACATATTGGATCTGCTTGTTAATTTTGTTACTTATAGCCCCCTGTTCTTTATTTCATAGTGTTATCTTTTGTTAGATATAAAATGAAATGACTCTTGATGGAATATGGGAAAGCTTTTTTCTTTTTTTCTAATGGAGATTGATGGACCAGTCTTCTGGTGAGATGCTTCTCCATTAACAGTCATAAAGGACTCTATGTAATAAAGATAAGGCACTGTGATTAACAAAATCAACGACATTATGCTATGCAAGTAATGGTGCTCTACGTAAGAAGAGAGGAGGCTATATAATAAGTGACCCCCCTACATAACTACATAGCATGTTACATAATAAGGAACGGTGTTATACATAGAGAAAGCTATGTAATTAAGGACAGAGCTGTATATAACAAGAAAGTAAACTATATACTAAGGTACTCTGCAATACATAATGAATACACTATATGTTAAGGGACTGCGCTATATATAACAAAAAACTATATATAACAAAAAAGTGCACTATATACTAAGGGGCTGTGCTATACATAAGTGAGAACACTATATACAGTACTAAGGGACTCTGCTATACATAATAAGTAAGTACAATATATACTAAGGGACTGAGTTATACATAATAAGTGAATAAACTTTATACTAAGAGATGGTGCTATATATAATTAGTGAGTACATTGTATACTAAGGGACAGTGCTATACATAACAAGGGGACATCTTGTCACACTGATCATCGCAGCCCTGAAAATAGCAATGGCACAAATACTGTACACATACAGTGCTTTGCGAAAGTATTCGGCCCCCTCGAACTTTTCAACCTTTACCCACAAATCATGCTTCAATCATAAAGAAACCAAATGTACATTTTTGGTGAAGAATCAACAACAAGTGGAACACAATTGTGAAGTTGAATGAAATTATTATTATTATAATACATGTTTATAGCCCCATTTATTCCATGGCGCTTTACATGTGAATGGGGCAAATATAGACAAGTACAATAAACATGAGTAAAGCAAGGAACACACAAGTACAGGAGGAGAGCAGACTCTGTCTGCACAGTCACAGTCTGCAGGGGTGGGTGAGGATACACTAGGAGAGGGCAGAGCTGGTCATCCGGCGGTTCATTAGACTGGGGATCACTGCAGGTTGCAGGCTTGTCGGAAGAGGTGGGTCTTCAGGTTCCTTTTGAAGGTTTCCGTGTTAGGCGAGAGTCTGATGTCTTGGGGTAGAGAGTTCCAGAATATAGGGGAAGCACGGGAGAAGTTTATTGGTTATTTAAAATTTTTGTGGAAATTCAAAATCTGAAAAGTGGGGCGTGCAATATTATTAGGCCCCTTTAACTTAATACTTTGTTGTGCCACCTTTTGCTGCGATTACAGTTGCAAGTCGCTTGGGGTATGTCTCTATCAGTTTTGTACATCGAGAGACAAATACCATGTACCATTCAAAATATAAATGGATAAGCCAGCACTGTACCCCTTTAACTATAATTTCTCTGTTCTCTGTGACTCTTCCTTACAATTTATTTGAAGGCTATGTGCACACATTGTGTTTTAACTGCACGGATTTCTTGTGCAAAATATGCAGCATTTTACAGTACAATCAAAGTGAATGAGATTTTTTAATTCTCCATCATACGTTGCTTATTTTTTCCTTGCACAATGTAAGATTAAAATCTGAATAATGTGAATGTCAATTTTTGCAGCATATTTCACATGTACTAATGAGTGAGGGAAAATATGCAACAAATGAGAATAACTGTTTAACTCCATATCAGCATGGGTTTATGAGAAATCGCTCCTGTCAAACCAATCTAATCAGTTTTTATGAAGAGGTAAGCTATAGACTGGACCACGGTGAGTCATTGGACGTGGTATATCTCGATTTTTCCAAAGCGTTTGATACCGTGCCGCACAAGAGGTTGGTACACAAAATGAGAATGCTTGGTCTGGGGGAAAATGTGTGTAAATGGGTTAGTAACTGGCTTAGTGATAGAAAGCAGAGGGTGGTTATAAATGGTAGTCTCTAACTGGGTCGCTGTGACCAGTGGGGTACCGCAGGGGTCAGTATTGGGACCTGTTCTCTTCAACATATTCATTAATGATCTGGTAGAAGGTTTACACAGTAAAATATCGATATTTGCAGATGATACAAAACTATGTAAAGCAGTTAATACAAGAGAAGATAGTATTCTGCTACAGATGGATCTGGATAAGTTGGAAACTTGGGCTGAAAGGTGGCAGATGAGGTTTAACAATGATAAATGTAAGGTTATACACATGGGAAGAGGGAATCAATATCACCATTACACACTGAACGGGAAACCACTGGGTAAATCTGACAGGGAGAAGGACTTGGGGATCCTAGTTAATGATAAACTTACCTGGAGCAGCCAGTGCCAGGCAGCAGCTGCCAAGGCAAACAGGATCATGGGGTGCATTAAAAGAGGTCTGGATACACATGATGAGAGCATTATACTGCCTCTGTACAAATCCCTAGTTAGACCGCACATGGAGTACTGTGTCCAGTTTTGGGCACCGGTGCTCAGGAAGGATATAATGGAACTAGAGAGAGTACAAAGGAGGGCAACAAAATTAATAAAGGGGATGGGAGAACTACAATACCCAGATAGATTAGCGAAATTAGGATTATTTAGTCTAGAAAAAAGACGACTGAGGGGCGATCTAATAACCATGTATAAGTATATAAGGGGACAATACAAATATCTCGCTGAGGATCTGTTTATACCAAGGAAGGTGACGGGCACAAGGGGGCATTCTTTGCGTCTGGAGGAGAGAAGGTTTTTCCACCAACATAGAAGAGGATTCTTTACTGTTAGGGCAGTGAGAATCTGGAATTGCTTGCCTGAGGAGGTGGTGATGGCGAACTCAGTCGAGGGGTTCAAGAGAGGCCTGGATGTCTTCCTGGAGCAGAACAATATTGTATCATACAATTATTAGGTTCTGTAGAAGGACGTAGATCTGGGTATTTATTATGATGGAATATAGGCTGAACTGGATGGACAAATGTCTTTTTTCGGCCTTACTAACTATGTTACTATGTTACTATGTAAAACCTAGATCCTATAAATACATATGTGTTCTCCTCCCATATAATGATGTTCCCCATCCTGGGCCTCTTCCAGTAATAAAGTCCTGCATCCTGGGCTCCTTCTTTGGATAATGTCTCTTAACCTAGTCTTCTTCTTGGTATAATGTTCCCCATCCTTGTCTCCTTCCTGTATAAGGTGCCTCATTCTAAGCCCTTTCATGGTATACATGTAATATGCCACATCCTACTCCCCTTACTGGTATAATGAGCCTCATCCTGGTCCCCTTCCTGGTTTATTGTGCCCCACCCATAATGCTCGGTGTCCTCTCGCCTTAGCTGGCAACTGACTTCTGCGTCCCAGTCATGGCACATGTCACTGCCATGCACCGCCAGTCATAGGCACACCAACATCAGCTGTAGTCTCTGATTGGCCGCTGGTGTATATTGCAGTGCACGGAGCCAGCGGGTCCCTTGAGCCACAATGCATTTAAGCTGAATTGTCCGTACAAGGAAGCACATCCAGCTGAAATAGTCGCAGTTGTCGGTGGGCTCCCTTCACCTCTAGGCCTATGTGTAGCTGCACTGGCTTCCACCAGCAATATGTCCGCCCTACTGTCACAATTTGGCATTGTGACTGCAGATTTTTGTTCGAAACCTGACCAACACCTTTAACCTGTCACCTCTGCAGCCAATTTTTGTTTTTATGGTCTTTATCGGCTTCTTCCAAGAGCCAAAACTTTTTTTTTATTTTTCTGTTCTCCTAGCCGTATGAGAGCTTGTTTTTTTTGTGGGTCGAATTGTAACTTTAAATGACACTACTCGTTTTTCCATACAATGTACTGAAAGAGTGGGAAAAAATTGAAATACTGAAAATAATGCAATTCCTGTTTTTGAAGTTTTTTTTTTAATTTCGTAATTTATTTTAGGCTCAAAATCTAAATTCCTTATCAGTATGTCCTTAGGGGGAAACTCACACAAATATGGGGAGGACATACAATCCTTGCAGATACTGTCCTTGGAGGGATTTGAATCCAGCATCCACTGCTGCAAGGCTGCAGTGCTAAACACTGAGCCACCGTGCTTGCCTTCACTTCCTAAAATTTTCTTTCTGTGGCCAAGGAAGGATAACATGGTAAATAGGTGGGTAAGAGTGTGGCCTAAAATTTTGTAGCGGCACACTGTCTAATTTGTCCTTCTTTTCTTTTTTCAAAAGTACGGAAGCATGTGCAAAACAACTGTCATGTACGCTTTACACTTACCGCATATACTCGAGTATAAGCCGACCCCCCCCTAATTTTGCCACGAAAAAAACTGGGAAAACTTAATGACTCAAGTATAAGCCTAGGGTAGGAAATGCAGCAGCTACTGGTAAATTTAAAAAATAAAAATAGATATCAATAAAAGTAAAATTAATTGAGACATCAGTAGTTTAAGTGTTTTTGAATATCCATATTGAATCAGCAGCCCAATATAATGCTCCATACAGTTCATGATGGCCCCATAAGATGCTCCATACAAAATACGCCCCATATAATGCTCCATACAATGTATGATGGGCTCCATAAGATGCTTCATGCTAAAATATGCCCCATATAATGCTGCACAAATGTTGATTATGACCCCATAAGATGCTCCATACAGACATGTGCCCCATACAATGCTGCACAAATGCTGATTATGGCCCCATAGGATGCTCCCTAGACACATTTTCCCTGTATAATGTTCCACAAATGCAGATTATGGCCCCATAAGATGCTCCATACAGATATTTGCCCCATATAATGCTGCACATGGCCCCATAAGATGCTCCATACAGATATCTTCCCCATATAATGCTGCACATGGCCTAACACATATATTTGCCCCATATAATGCTGCACATGGCCCCATAAGATGCTCCATACAGATATTTGCCCCATATAATGCTGCACATGGCCCCATACAGATATTTGCCCCATATAATTCTGCACATGGCCCCATAAGATGCTCCATACAGATATTTGCCCCATATAATGCTGCACATGGCCCCATACAGATATTTGCCCCATATAATGCTGCACATTGCCCCATACAGATATTTGCCCCATATAATGCTGCACATGGCCCCATAAGATGCTCCATACAGATATTTGCCCCATATGATGTTGCTGCAATTAAAAAAATAAAAAATGACATACTCACCTCTCCACCTCTCCGGTACTTGCTATACTCACCTTTCCCGTTCCACCGACGGGCGCCGCTGTGTCTCCCCCTTCCTCTGCATTGATGTTCAGGCAGAGGGTGGCGCACACTAATTGCATCATCACGCCCTCTGACCTGAGCAGGTGGAATGGGGAGCAGCTGAATATCGCGCATTGCGTTATACTCACCTGCTCCTGGTGTGGTCCCTGCACGTCTGTACCCTGGCGCCGGCAGCTTCTTCCTGTAGTGAGCGGTCACACAGTACCACCATACCTCCCAACTTTTGAAGATGGGAAAGAGGGACAAAGCGCGCCGTGGCAAATTTTAGGCCACGCCTCTGACCACACCCATTCATAATTAGTCACACCCATATCCACGTCCCAACCACACCCATTTAGCACTACTGATCACACTGTTTCATCTACTATGTAATTGTCTAAGGGTCACTTCCGTCTTTCTGTCTGTCTGTCCTTCTGTCTGTCATGGATATTCATTGGTCGCGGCCTCTGTCTGTCATGGAATCCAAGTCGCTGATTGGTCTCGCCAGCTGCCTGTCATGGCTGCCGCGACCAATTAGTGATGGCTACAGTCCGATTAGTCCCTCCCCTGCAGTCAGCGCCCGGCGTCCGCTCCATACTCCCAGCAGTCACCACTCACAATGCCAGCGGTAACGGACCGCGTTATGCCGTGGGTAACTCACTCCATTACCGCCGCTATTAACCCTGTGTGACCAAGTTTTTACTATTGATGCTGCCTATGCAGCGTCAATAGTAAAAACATCTAATGTTAAAAATAATAAAAAAAATAAAAAATCATTATATACTCACCTTTCGCGAATCTCCAGTGACGGCTCCATGCAAGCGGCAGGTTTCGGTGCCAAGGATGGTATGGGAGAAGGACCTGCCATGACGTCACGGTCATGTGACCGCGACGGCATCACAGGCCCTGCGCGCCTGCGCGAGAGCAACCTGCCATGGCGTCACGGTCATGTGACCGCGACGTCATCACAGGTCCTGCGCACCTGCGCGAGAAGGACCTGCCATGACGTCACGGTCATGTGACCGAACTACAAGGGGCCCTGAGAAGGTGAGTATATGTTTATTTTTTATTTTTTAACCTGTGACATACGTGGCTGGGCAATATACTACGTAGCTGGGCAATATACTATGTGACTGGCCAATATACTACGTGGCTGGGCAATATACTACGTGGCTCTGTGCTGTATACTACGTCGCTGTGCAATATACTACGTGGCTCTGTGCTGTATACTACGTCGCTGTGCAATATACTACCTGGCTCTGTGCTGTATACTACGTCACTGGGCAATATACTACGTGACTGGGCAATATACTACGTCACTGGGCAATATACTACATCACTGGGCAATATACTACGTGACTGGGCAATATACTACGTCACTGGGCAATATACTACGTCACTGGGCAATATACTACGTGCCTGGGCAATATACTACGTCACTGGGCAATATACTACGTGGCTGGGCAATATACTACGTGACTGGACAATATACTATGTGACTGGGCAATATACTACGTGGTTGGGCAATATACTACGTGGCTGTGCAATATACTACGTGGGCTGTGCAATATACTACGTGGGCTGTGCAATATACTACGTGGGCTTTGCAATATACTACGTGGGCTGTGCAATATACTACGTGGGCTGTGCAATATACTATGTGGGCTTTGCAATATAATACGTGGCTGGGCAATATACTACGTGGCTTGGCAATATACTACGTGGCTGTGCAATATACTACGTGGGCTGTGCAATATACTACGTGGGCTTTGCAATATACTACGTGGGCTGTGCAATATACTACGTGGGCTGTGCAATATACTACGTGGGCTTTGCAATATACTACGTGGGCTGTGCAATTTACTTCGTGGGCTGTGCAATATACTACGTGGGCTTTGCAATATACTACGTGGCTGGGCAATATACTACGTGGCTGGGCAATATACTACGTGGCTGGGCAATATACTACGTGGGCTGTGCAATATACTACGTGGACATGCATATTCTAGAATACCCGATGCGTTAGAATCGGGCCACCATCTAGTAAAGAATAATTTTAAACAAAAAAAATATGGCCACACAGTGCTCCATACTGTATAATGGCCACACATGATGCTCCATACTGTATAATGACCACACATGATGCTCCATACTGTATACTGGCTGCACATGATGCTCCATACTGTATTATGACCGCTGTTGTGAATTCCGCTCTTGGGCTCCCTCCGGTGGTTGTAAGTAGCATTTTTGTGAGTTCTGCTCTTGGGCTCCCTCCTGTGGTTTTGAGTGGTATGGCTGCTTCTTGGATTTAGCTTCAGCAGCTGTTTTCACTGATTGTCTTTCTGGCTCGGCTATATTAGTCTGGCCTTATCAGTCATTCAATGTCAGTTGTCTATTGTTCCTGCCTGGAGTCATTGCTCTTAGGACTTTCCTGACTCTCTGACCAGTTCATCAAAGCTAAGTCCTTGCTTGTCCTTTTGCGGTTCACTTGTTGTGGACTTTGTTGTTAGTACTTTCTTTGTTTTTGTTCATTTGTCCAGCTTTTCAGTATGGCTTTATTCAGCTAAGCTGGAAGCTCTGGGCAGCAGAGTTTGCCCTCCACACCTTTAGTCAGGTGTGGAGATTTTTGCATTTCTCTGCAGTGGACTTTTTCTAGTTTTTATTACTGACCGCACAGTGTTCTGCCCTGTACTATTTCTATCTAGCTAGAAGTGGCCTCCTGTGCTAAATCTTGTTTCATACTACGTATGTCATTTCCTTCTCCTCTCACAGTCATTATTTGTGGGGGCTAATCTATCCTTTGGGGATTTTCTCTGAGGCAAGATAGTTTTCCTGCTTCTATCTTTAGAGGTAGTTAGCTCTTAGGCTGTGACGAGATGCCTAGGCAGAGTTAGGAGCATTCCACGGCTACTTCTAGTGTTGTGTTAAGCTTAGTGTTGTGAATTCTGTTGTCGAACTCCCTCCTGTGGTCGTGAATGGTACTTCGGTGAGTTCTGTCCATGGACTCCCTCTGGTGGCTGTGAGTGAAGCTGCTGCTTCTGAGGTTCCTTACACAGGTGACGTGGTTTATCCTTTGGTTGGCTGCTCTATTTAACTCCACTCAGATCGTTACTCCATGCCAGCTGTCAATGTTCCTGCATTGGTTCAGTTTGCTCTTGGATCTTTCTGGTGACCTGTCTTCTCCAGCAGAAGCTAAGTTCCTGATAGTTATTATTTGTTCATTGTTTCCTTGTCCAGCTGGTTATCATGATTTTGTCTTGCTAGCTGGAAGCTCTGGGATGCAGAGTGGCATCTCCGCACCGTTAGTCGGTGCGGAGGTCTTTTTGCACACTCTGCGTGGTCTTTTGTAGTTTTTGTGCTGACCGCAAATATACCTTTCCTATCCTCAGTCTATTTAGTAAGTCTGGCCTCCCTTTGCTGAAACCTGTTTCATTTCTGCGTTTGTGACTTTCATCTTTACTCACAGTCAATATTTGTGGGGGGCTGCCTTTTCCTTTGGGGAATTTCTCTGAGGCAAGGTAGGCTTTATTTTCTATCTCTAGGGCGAGCTAGCTCTTAGGCTGTGAAGAGGCGTCTAGGGAGCGTCAGGAACGCTCCACGGCTATTTCTAGTTGTTGTGTTAGGATTAGGGCCTGCGGTTAGCAGAGCTCCCACATCCCAGAGCTTGTCCTGTGTGAGTTTAACTATCAGGTCGTGTCGGGTGCTTCTAACCACCAGGTCATAACAGTACAGCTGGCCCAAAGTATTAATGCATCTCAATAGAGGGATAAGAGAAGCTCTGAGACCATTTTTTTTTCTTTGCACTGTGTTTTCTTTCTTTTCCCCTAAAGTTTTGCGTGGTTCAGGACACAGGTGTAGAGATGGACATTCAAGGTCTGTCCTCTTGTGTGGATCATCTCACTGCAAGGGTACAAAACATTCAAGATTTTGTGGTTCAGAATCCTATGTTAGAGCCTAGAATTCCTATTCCTGATTTATTTTCTGGGGATAGATCTAAGTTTCTGAATTACAAAAATAATTGTAAACTGTTTCTAGCTTTGAAACCCCGCTCCTCTGGTGACCCCGTTCAACAAGTAAAAATCATTATTTCTTTGTTGCGTGGTGACCCTCAAGACTGGGCATTTTCCCTTGGCCAGGAGATCCTGCATTGCGTGATGTTGATGCGTTTTTTCTGGCGCTTGGATTGCTTTTTGATGAACCAAATTCAGTGGATCAGGCAGAGAAAATCTTGCTGGCTTTGTGTCAGGGTCAGGAAGAAGCGGAGGTGTACTGTCAGAAGTTTAGAAAGTGGTCTGTCCTTACTCAGTGGAATGAGTGTGCCCTGGCGGCAACTTTCAGAAAGGGTCTTTCTGAAGCCCTTAAGGATGTCATGGTGGGATTTCCCACGCCTGCTGGTCTGAATGAGTCTATGTCCTTGGCCATTCAGATCGATCGGCGCTTGCGTGAGCGCAAAGCTGTGCACCATCTGGCAGCATTCTCTGAGCATAGGCCTGAGCCTATGCAGTGTGATAGGACTTTGACCAGAGCTGAACGGCAAGAACACAGACGTCAGAATGGGCTGTGTTTTTACTGTGGTGAATCCACTCATGCTATCTCCGATTGTCCTAAGCGCACTAAGCGGTTCGCTAGGTCTGCCACCATTGGTACTGTACAGTCTAAATTTCTTTTGTCCGTTACTCTAATTTGCTCTCTGTCGTCCTATTCTGTTATGGCATTTGTGGATTCAGGCGCTGCCCTGAATTTGATGGACTTGGAGTTTGCCAGGCGCTGTGGTTTTTTCTTGGAGCCCTTGCAGTATCCTATTCCATTGAGAGGAATTGATGCTACGCCTTTGGCCAAGAATAAGCCTCAGTACTGGACTCAATTGACCATGTGCATGGCTCCTGCACATCAGGAGGATATTTGCTTTTTGGTGTTGCATAATCTGCATGATGTAGTCGTTTTGGGGTTGCCATGGCTACAGGTCCATAATCCAGTGTTAGATTGGAAATCTATGTCTGTGTCCGGCTGGGGTTGTCAGGGGGTACATGGTGATGTTCCATTGTTGTCAATTTCGCCTTCCACTCCTTCTGAAGTCCCTGAGTTTTGTTCAGATTACCGGGATGTATTTGAAGAGCCCAAATCCGGTGCCCTACCTCCTCATAGGGATTGTGATTGTGCTATCAATTTGATTCCTGGTAGTAAGTTTCCTAAGGGCCGTCTGTTTAATTTATCTGTGCCAGAGCACGCCGCTATGCGGAGTTATATAAAGGAATCCTTGGAGAAGGGTCATATTCGCCCATCGTCGTCACCATTGGGAGCAGTTTTCTTTTTTGTGGCCAAGAAGGATGGCTCTTTGACACCTTGTATTGATTACCGCCTTCTTAATAAGATCACAGTCAAATTTCAGTATCCTTTGCCGCTGCTGTCTGATTTGTTTGCTCGGATTAAGGGGGCTAGTTGGTTCACCAAGATAGATCTTCGAGGGGCGTATAATCTTGTGCGAATTAAACAGGGTGATGAATGGAAAACAGCATTTAATACGCCCAAGGGCCATTTTGAGTACCTGGTTATGCCATTCGGGCTTTCTAATGCTCCATCTGTGTTTCAGTCCTTTATGCATGACATCTTTTGAGAGTACCTGGATAGATTCATGATTGTATATTTGGATGACATTTTGGTCTTTTCGGATGATTGGGAGTCTCATGTGAAGCAGGTCAGAATGGTGTTCCAGGTCCTTCGTGCGAATTCCTTGTTTGTGAAGGGGTCAAAGTGTCTCTTTGGAGTTCAGAAGGCTACATTTTTGGGTTTCATTTTTTCCCCTTCTACTATCGAGATGGACCCTGTTAAAGTTCAGGCCATTTATGATTGGACTCAGCCGACATCTGTGAAGAGCCTGCAGAAATTCCTGGGCTTTGCTAATTTTTACCGTCGCTTCATCGCGAATTTTTCTAGTATTGCTAAACCGTTGACTGATTTGACCAAGAAAGGTGCTGATGTGGTCAATTGGTCCTCTGCGGCTGTAGAGGCTTTTCAGGAGTTGAAGCGTCGTTTTTCTTCTGCCCCTGTGTTGTGCCAGCCAGATGTTTCGCTCCCGTTTCAGGTCGAGGTTGATGCTTCTGAGATTGGAGCAGGGGCTGTTTTGTCGCAAAGAAGTTCTGATGGCTCGGTGATGAAACCCTGTGCCTTCTTTTCTAGAAAATTCTCGCCTGCTGAGCGTAATTATGATGTTGGCAATCGAGAGTTGTTGGCCATGAAGTGGGCATTCGAGGAGTGGCGACATTGGCTTGAAGGAGCTAAACATCGCGTGGTGGTCTTGACGGATCACAAGAATTTGACTTATCTCGAGTCTGCCAAACGATTGAATCCTAGACAGGCTCGATGGTCGCTCTTTTTCTCCCGTTTTGATTTTATGGTTTCATACCTTCCGGGATCTAAGAATGTGAAGGCTGATGCCCTGTCATGGAGTTTTGTGCCCGACTCTCCGGGTGTTCTGGAGCCGGCGGGTATTCTTAAAGAGGGGGTAATTTTGTCTGCCATCTCCCCTGATTTGCGGCGCGTGCTGCAGAAGTTTCAGGCTGATAGACCTGACCGTTGTCCAGCGGAGAGACTGTTTCTCCCTGATAGATGGACTAGTAGAGTTATCTCTGAGGTTCATTGTTCGGTGTTGGCTGGTCATCCTGGAATCTTTGGTACCAGAGATTTGGTGGCTAGATCCTTTTGGTGGCCTTCTTTGTCACGGGATGTGCGCTCTTTTGTGCAGTCCTGTGGGACTTGTGCTCGGGCTAAGCCCTACTGTTCTCGTGCCAGTGGGTTGCTTTTGCCCTTGCCGGTCCCGAAGAGGCCCTGGACGCACATTTCCATGGATTTTATTTCTGATCTCCCTGTTTCTCAAAGGATGTCGGTCATTTGGGTGGTTTGTGATCGCTTCTCTAAGATGGTCCATTTGGTACCCTTGTCTAAATTGCCTTCCTCCTCTGATTTGGTGCCATTGTTTTTCCAGCATGTGGTTCGTTTGCATGGCATTCCAGAGAACATCGTCTCGGACAGAGGTTCCCAGTTTGTTTCGAGGTTTTGGCGGTTCTTTTGTGCTAAGATGGGCATTGATTTGTCTTTTTCTTCGGCTTTCCATCCTCAGACTAATGGCCAAACCGAATGAACTAATCAGACTTTGGAAACATATCTGAGATGCTGTTTCTGCTGATCAGGATGATTGGGTGTCCTTCTTGCCTTTGGCTGAGTTCGCCCTTAATAATCGGGCCAGCTCGGCTACTTTAGTTTCTCCTTTTTTCTGTAATTCTGGTTTCCATCCTCGTTTCTCTTCAGGGCAGGTTCAGCCTTCGGACTGCCCTGGTGTGGATACGGTGGTGGACAGGTTGCAGCAGATTTGGACTCATGTGGTGGACAATTTGACATTGTCCCAGGAGAAGGCTCAACGTTTCGCTAACCGCCGGCGCTGTGTTGGTCCCCGACTTCGTGTTGGGGATTGGGTTTGGTTGTCATCTCGTCATGTTCCTATGAAGGTTTCCTCTCCTAAGTTTAAGCCTCGTTTCATTGGGCAATATAAGATTTCTGAAGTTCTTAATCCTGTGTCATTTCGTTTGGACCTTCCAGCTTCTTTTGCCATCCATAATATGTTCCATAGGTCGTTGTTGCAGAGATACGTGGCGCCTATGGTTCCCTCCGTTGATCCTCCTGCCCCGGTGTTGGTCGAGGGGGAGTTGGAGTATGTGGTGGAGAAGATTTTGGATTCTCGGGTTTCGAGACGGAAACTCCAGTACCTGGTCAAGTGGAAGGGTTATGGTCAGGAAGATAATTCCTGGGTTTTTGCTTCCGATGTTCATGCTGCCGATCTAGTTCGTGCCTTTCATTTGGCTCATCCTGATCGGCCTGGGGGCTCTGGTGAGGGTTCGGTGACCCCTCCTCAAGGGGGGGTACTGTTGTGAATTCTGTTGTCGAACTCCCTCCTGTGGTCGTGAATGGTACTTCGGCAAGTTCTGTCCATGGACTCCCTCTGGTGGCTGTGAGTGAAGCTGCTGCTTCTGAGGTTCCTTACACAGATGACGTGGTTTATCCTTTGGTTGGCTGCTCTATTTAACTCCACTCAGATCGTTACTCCATGCCAGCTGTCAATGTTCCTGCATTGGTTCAGTTCGCTCTTGGATCTTTCTGGTGACCTGTCTTCTCCAGCAGAAGCTAAGTTCCTGATAGTTATTATTTGTTCATTGTTTCCTTGTCCAGCTGGTTATCATGATTTTGTCTTGGTAGCTGGAAGCTCTGGGATGCAGAGTGGCATCTCCGCACCGTTAGTCGGTGCGGAGGTCTTTTTGCACACTCTGCGTGGGCTTTTGTAGTTTTTGTGACCGCAAAGATACCTTTCCTATCCTCAGTCTATTTAGTAAGTCTGGCCTCCCTTTGCTGAAACCTGTTTCATTTCTGCGTTTGTGACTTTCATCTTTACTCACAGTCAATATATGTGGGGGGCTGCCTTTTCCTTTGGGGAATTTCTCTGAGGCAAGGTAGGCTTTATTTTCTATCTCTAGGGCTAGCTAGCTCTTAGGCTGTGAAGAGGCGTCTAGGGAGAGTCAGGAACGCTCCACGGCTATTTCTAGTTGTTATGATAGGATTAGGGCCTGCGGTCAGCAGAGCTCCCACATCCCAGAGCTTGTCCTGTGTGAGTTTAACTATCAGGTCGTGTCGGGTGCTCCTAACCACCAGGTCATAACAGCTTAGGGACTGCGGTCAGTATAGTTGCCACCTGCTCAGAGCTAGACGCATGTCGCTCCTTAATCACCACATCATAACAGTACAACTGGCCAAAAATGAGCTGAATGCCTCTCAAAAGAAGGAAGAGAAAAAGAGTTCTGAGCCATTTTTTTTTTCTTTAGTTTGTTTGGTCTTTTTCCTTCCTCTTGATCTCTGGGTGATTCGGGATTTGGATGCAGGCATGGATGTTCAGGGTTTGTTTTCTCGTGTGGATCAGCTTGCTGCAAGAGTACAGAGTATTCAAGATTATGTGGTTCAGACTCCGGCCTTAGAGCCTAGAATTCCTACTCCGGATTTGTTTTACGGGGATAGATCTAAGTTTTTGAGCTTTAAAAATAACTGCAAATTGTTTTTGGCTCTGAAACCCCGTTCCTCTGGTGACCCCATTCAGCAAGTAAAGATAGTTATTTCTCTACTGCGTGGCGACCCTCAAGACTGGGCATTCTCACTTGAGTCAGGGAATCCGGCATTGCTTAATGTAGATGCATTTTTTCAATCGCTTATTGTATGACGAACCTAACTCTGTAGAGCATGCTGAGAAAACACTGTTGGCCCTGTGTCAGGGTCAGGAAGCGGCAGAATTATACTGCCAGAAATTTAGAAAATGTTCTGTGCTCACTAAATGGAATGAGGACGCTCTGGCAGCAATTTTCAGAAAGGGTCTTTCTGAAGCCCTTAAAGATGTTATGGTGGGGTTTCCCACGCCTGTTGGTTTGAGCGAATCTATGTCTCTGGACATTCAGATTGATCGGCGCCTGCGCGAACGCAAAGTGGTGCACCATATGGCAGGGTCCTCTGAGCAGAGTCCTGAGGCCATGCAATGTGATAGGATTTTGACTAGAGCGGAACAGAGGGGATACAGACATCAGAATGGGCTGTGTTTTTACTGTGGTGATTCTACTCATGCTATTTCTGATTGCCCTAAGCGTATTAAGAGGGTTGCTAGATCTGTTACCATTAGTACTGTGCAGCCTAAGTTTCTCCTGTCTGTGACCCTGATTTGCTCATTGTCATCTTTTTCTGTCATGGCATTTGTGGATTCGGGCGCTGCTCTGAACTTAATGGACTTAGAATTCGCTAGGCTCTGTGGTTTTTCTTTGCAGCCTTTGCAGAGTCCCATACCCTTGAGGGGTATTGATGCTACACCATTGGCCAAGAATAAACCTCAGTATTGGACTCAGCTGACTATGTGTATGGCTCCTGCACATCAGGAAGATTGCCGTTTTCTGGTGTTGCATAATTTGCATGATGTTGTTGTACTGGGTTTTCCATGGTTACAAGTACACAATCCAGTGCTGGATTGGAAATCAATGTCTGTGACTAGTTGGGGTTGTCAAGGGGTACATAGTGACGTTCCTTTAATGTCAATTTCCTCTTCCCCCTCTTCCGATGTTCCTGAATTTTTGTCAGATTTCCAGGATGTTTTCGATGAGCCCACGTCCAGTTCCCTTCCTCCACATAGGGACTGTGATTGTGCTATTGACTTGATTCCTGGCTGTAAGTTCCCTAAGGGCCGACTTTTCAATCTGTCTGTGCCAGAGCATGCCGCCATGCGGAGCTATGTTAAGGAGTCTTTAGAGAAGGGGCATATTCGGCCGTCTTCGTCACCATTGGGAGCGGGATTCTTTTTTGTTGCCAAGAAGGATGGCTCCTTAAGACCCTGTATTGATTATCGCCTTCTTAGGGTATGTTCACACGTTCCTGATTTCCATCCTTTTTTTTTTCAGGACTGTTTTTTAAAAAACTGCAGCTCTTAGCAGAAAACGCAGGTCCTTTTTTTGGTCCTTTTTTTGTCCTTTTTTGATTCGTTTTTTGATCCTTTTTTTTATGCAGTTTTCTATGCAGTTAAAATGGCTGAAAATACCCTACCCCTACCCCTAACCCTACCCCTAACCCTACCCCTACCCCTAACCCTATTCTAACCTTAGTGGAAAAAAAAAATTCTTAATTTTTTTTTATTGTCCCTACCTATGGGGGTGACAAAGGGGGGGGGGGTGTCATTTACTATTTTTTTTTATTTTGATCACTGAGATAGGTTATATCTCAGTGATCAAAATGCACTTTGGAACGAATCTGCCGGCCGGCAGATTCGGCGGGCGCACTGCGCATGCGCCCGCCATTTTGCAAGATGGCGGCGCCCAGGGAGAAGACGGCCGGACGGACACCGGGACGCCGGGTAAGTATAAGGGAGGGGAGATTAGGGCACGGGGGGGCATCGGAGCACTGAGGGGGGCATCGGAGCACGGGGCGGTGGGATTGGAGCACGGGGGGGCGGGATCGGAGCACGGGGGGGCAGCCACACTCCGCCCATGCACTTCCGCCCGCTTCCCCGCACTTCCTGCTGCAGCGGTTCAGCACCACAAACCGCAGTAAAACCCGCAGATATTTTTTTCATCTGCGGGTTTTACTGCGGGTTTGACCTCACAATGGAGGTCAATGGGTGCAGAACCGCTGCGGCTCCGAAAAAAGAAGTGACATGGTACTTCTTTTTTCCCGCAGCTATTCAGCGCGTTTTTTTTTTTTTGATTTTCCGCATTGTGGGCACAGCAGTTCCTGTTTTCCATAGGGTACAATGTAATGTACCCTGCATGGAAAACAGCTGCGGACCCGCAGCGGGAAAATCGCGGCAATTCCGCATGAAAAAAAGGATCGTGTGAACATGGCCTTAATAAGATCACGGTCAAATTCCAATACCCTTTACCTTTGCTCTCTGATTTGTTTGCTAGGATTAAGGGGGCTAGTTGGTTTACCAAGATTGACCTTCGAGGGGCATATAATCTTGTTCGTATCAAGCAGGGTGACGAATGGAAAACTGCATTTAATACGCCCGAAGGCCATTTTGAATACCTGGTAATGCCTTTCGGGCTTTCTAATGCTCCTTCTGTATTTCAGTCCTTTATGCATGATATTTTACGCAATTATCTTGACAAATTCTTGATTGTGTATTTGGATGATATTTTGATTTTTTCCAATGATTGGGAGTCTCATGTAAAGCAGGTCAGGATGGTATTCCAGATCCTTCGTAATAATGCTCTATTTGTGAAGGGGTCTAAGTGCCTATTTAGAGTTCAGAAGGTCTCTTTTTTGGGGTTTATTTTTTCCCCTTCGTCTATAGAAATGGATCCTGTTAAGGTCCATGACTGG